>NC_081557.1:166926732-167190836 GCF_022355385.1 Mustela nigripes | reverse complement strand
TTTGGTGAGTGCTGTGAAGTGTGTAAACCTGGTGATTCACAGACCTGTACCCCTGGGGATAAAAATATATGTTTATAAAAAATAAAAAATATAAAAAAATATATATATGATGATTTTTTTCTAGAAAACAAGGAAATGAAATTAATAAACAGAATTAGGGGTCCATGTATGAACAATGGTCATGATGGTCATAAGACTGAAAAATACCAGTAAGAATATTTTTCCCTGCAACATTTAAGCTGTAGGAATATATTTTATATTAAGGAAAAAAATTGGATTTAGGGGCGCCTGGGTGGCTCAGAGGGTTAAAGCCTCTGCCTTCGGCTCAAGTCGTGATCCCAGGGTTCTGGGTTCGAGCCCCACATCAGGCTCTCCACTCAGCAGGGAGCCTGCTTCCCCCTCTCTCTCTGCCTGCCTCTCTGCCTACTTGTGATCTCTGTCTTTCAAATAAATAAGTAAAATCTTTAAAAAAATATATGATGAAGAAGATGGGATTGGGAGGGAGACAAAACATAAGTGACTCTTAATCTCACAAAACAAACTGAGGGTTGCTGGGAGGGAGGGGGTTTGGGAGAAGGGGGTGGGATTATGGACATTGGGGAGGGTATGTGCTTTGGTGAGTGCTGTGAAGTGTGTAAACCTGGTGATTCACAGACCTGTACCCCTGGGGATAAAAATATATGTTTATAAAAAATAAAAAATTAAAAAAAAAAAAAGTAATAATCAATATCAATTGATCATTATTAATATCAATAACTTCTCCAAATATAAATGGATTAAATTCTCCAATCAAAAAGCATAGAGTGGCTGGATGGGCTTTTTTTTTTTTTTTTTTTAAGAGATACAACTATACACTGTCTAAAAGAGATTCCGTTCATTCAGGACATACAGCTTCAAAGTGAAGGATGTGAGTGGAAACAAAAAGAAAGTGGGGGTAGTTATACTGATTTTAGAGAAAATACACTTAGAGCCAAAAACTGTAATGACACAGAGAAGGACATTATATAATGCTAAATGATCAGTTCATCAACAGGGTGTAATAACTATAAGTATATATGTCCCCAAAATCTGAGTACCTAAATATATGAAACAAATACTAACAGATTTGTAAAGAAAAATAACAATATAATAATATTAGGGAACTTCAGTACCCCACTTTCAACAAGGGAATGATATTCAGATAGAAAATCACTAAGCAAACATTGGACTTCAACTATATCCTAAAGCAAATGGACCTAAGAAACATATACAGAACATTATATCCAATATCACCGGAATAAATATTCTCAAATGCACCCAGAACATTATCAAGGAAAGATGATATGCTATGTCCCAAAGCAAGCCTTATGTAATTTAAGAATAGAATCATACCAAGTATCTCTTCTGAGTAAAAAAGTGTGAAACTAAAAATCAATAACAGGAGGAAAACTGGAAAATTCATAAATATACAAATTAAAGAACAGACTCCTTAGCAATCAATGAGGGAAGAAGAGACCAAAAGGAAATTTAAAAATATTTAGAAACAAACAAAAATGCAGATACTACATAGCAAAATGTATGGGATGCAGCAAAAGCAGTTCTAAGAGGGAAGTTTATGGGAGCACCTGGGTGCTCAGTGGGTTAAGTGTCTGACTCTTGATTTCGGTTCTGGTCATGATCTCAGGGTCATGAGAACAGGCCCCACGTCAGGCTCTGTGCTTAATGGGAAGCCTGCTTGAGATCCTCTCCTTTTTCCTCTGCTCATCCCCAAGCTCACATACTCTCTCTCTAAAAGAAAAAAGGAAATCTTAAAAAAAAAAAATCAAGCACATTTAATTTTCACACATTTTAAATTATACAGAATCAATCAAATTATATTTTTACAGAACTAATATTAGTATTTGTGATAGCTTGCTTTGGCTTTTGACCTTTTTCCTTTTATCACACAACTAAAATATTTTGCATAGAAATACATGATAATATTTCTTAAAAGAAAATGAATCATATTACCTGCAAGTATGTATATGTTTAGAAAGCATCAAATAACATTAGCAGAATCCATCCATCTGTTTGGAGTAAAACATTTAAGTTATTCATTACTAATAACTCAAGTCAGATTCTTTGGAGAGTCTCATTCTCAGCCAATACTGGAAAAGTGTAAATGTATATTATCACCAGAAACCTGTGCATTAAATTGAAGCTATGGCAATCTGGCCACATTAGACCATGAAGCTGGACGTGCACATCTGAAATGGATCCATTTAACTTTTTAAGGGACAAAGTTGAAATCCCCTGAGGGGGTTCTTACAAAATGTAAATTCACTGATGTAAAGACCTCAGCATAAAACCCCTTCTTTTACTTGATGGCTTTTTAACACCATCCTTTCCTAAAGAAATGATGAAAACAGGGTGAAAGTAAACTGATAACTTGGGAAAAGAGGCAATGTTTATAGAAAATAGAGTGTCATTTCGGGCGCCTGGGTGGCTCAGTGGGTTAAGCCGCTGCCTTCGGCTCAGGTCATGATCTCACGGTCCTGGGATCGAGTCCCGCATCGGGCTCTCTGCTCAGCAGGGATCCTGCTTTCTCCTCTCTGTCTCTGCCTGCCTCTCTGCCTACTTGTGATCTCTCTCTCTGTCAAATAAATAATAAATAAAATCTTAAAAAAAAAAAATAGAGTGTCATTTTTAAGATCAAAGATTGATGAATGATGTCTGCCCTTCAGAATTCTTGAAATTCTTTATGCATCCATCGGAGGAAAAAGAAGCCCGCATATTTATGTTGAATAAACTGTATGCTGTCTGTGTCTCTGGCTCTCTCACATACCTGTGAGCATTTGCAAGCACAGTGGTTACGAGACATAAATAATTCTGTTTTCCCGTTGAAATCTTTAGTTAAATTTCTTTCAGGGGCCTGGACTACAGTGGAATCTCTGTAGCCGTCTATGATAGGATACTTTGGGGGGTATTTTCACCAGGCTAAAATGGAAGGGAATAGAAGTGAAAAACCAAAGAGCATAAGCCGGGAGCTGAGCTGAGCTAGTTGGATTTCCTTTCCCAGCACCTTCACAGACAGTCTTACTTAGAGGGGTCACTATTTCAACCAGATCTCAAGGACAATGTAAGATTCTGTATCTCAGAACTGTATCAGGACTTCATTCTAGAAAAGCAGCTTCGATCCAGATTGTTGAAAACAAGACCTATGTTGTGATAAAAGTGCCCCCAAGATCCAAAAGTATGCCTGGAAAATGACAAAAGAATGGGATGGGGAGGGGGTGTTGGAGAGGGAGGAGGGCAGGGAGTGGTTTTAGCAGCCTAAATCCCCAAACTATCCTTTCCTTTTCATTTCCTTGACTACTATTCAGTTTTTTAGCCAAGAAACTAGGTATAGGATAATAAGCTCCTAAATTAACCTTCCAATCCTGGTATTGTCTCTCTCTGGTCCCTACTTGATGATTAGATTAATTATTTCTTTATTTTATTTTATTATTATTATTTTTAAATTAACATATGGTGTATTATTTATTTCAAGGGTACAGGTCTGTGATTCCTCAGTCTCACACAATTCACAGTGCTCACCAAAGCACATACCCTCCCCTCTAAAACTCAGGCTTTTAACCTGTCACAACACTGCTCTAAATCTTTAGGACACTAGAAAACAAAGTCTAAACTCTTACTAGCTATTCACATCCAAAACAACTTAAAATTTGAAAACCTAGTGGAGCCATGAATAAGAACAATATTATGGGGATGCCTGAGTGGCTCAGTCAGTTAAGTGGCGCCTTCAGCTCAGGTCATGATCCTAGTGTCCTGGGATCGAGTCCCACATAGGGCTCCTTTCTCGACGGGGAGCCCGCTTCTGCCTCTGCTTGCCTGTGCTCTCTCTCTGACAAATAAATAAAATATTAAAAGAAAAAGAACAATATTATGACCATTAAGATCTTGTCCTTATCAATTTACAAGTTGTGTTTAAATGCATAGTCTCATTATATCCTTAAAACAGCCCTGTAGAAAGGTAATATTTACTATAAATATCGTTATTACCATGTTTAGTTACCTGAGCATAAATGGCTTCTTTTTATGCATTGTGCTGAGCGGAAGGGAATGTGACACAGAAGAGAAAGGGCAGAGGTAGATTTGCAAAGTTGCCTAGGGTCGAGGGCAGGGCTGCTGTGTGCCATCAAAGGAGTCAATTTCTTGGCACCTCAGAAGAGCAACAGCAGCAAATATGTGGATTTCTCTGCACAAGTTGGCCTCTTCAGAGGAGGGAATGCCTTTGCTATTAGATGTAGGTAGTTTGCTTGAAAGAAATTGGCACTGTAAGATTTTAACGTTGGGCAGTTAGTTAAACCTCTGACTCTCGGTTTCGGCTCAGGTCATGACCTCAGGGTCATAAGATGGAGCTCTGCATCAGGCTCTGTGCTCAGCAGGGAGTCTGCTTAAATTTCTCCCTCTCCCTCTGAACCTCCACTCACCCACCCCACAGCACCCACCATGCTCATGCTCTTGCTCTCTCTCAAATAAATAAATAAATCTTTTTAAAAAAGAGATTTTAATGTCCATGGCTTTGTGCTGTTGCTGCATGGCAGGAGATGAAAATCATGAAAGCTAGAAGTCAGGGAGAGAAAGTACACTAGGGACTTCTCCTAGAACCTATTTTTCCATCTTCCCATCTCCTTCTCACCAGCCCTGTCTCCTATCACTTCCTGACAGAAAGAGCCCTGACCATTCAGATTGGTCCCATAGCTCTCCCCTCCAAATGTCTTGCTCCTTCAAGTCTCCTTGCTTTTTTCTTATGTGACATAAAGGATAATGGTTAGTCTTAGATTGTACTTACTCTGTGTACCTAGAGAAGGAGTTTATGAGCACTCAGAAATAAGACTGGCAAAAAATGAAAAAGTTGGATAAAAGATCTAGGGAAAAGCTTGTCTTTCTGTTTTTCTTCTATTTTACCTGCCTTTCCCAATATGCCTGTTCCATTATTCTCACTACCCACTGCTAATTCTCCCTCTATAGTCCACAGTCCAAATCCAAATAATTGGGTTTGTTAAAGGGCACTTTATGCAGAGCTTCTCCATGAATCACTGAAAAGACTGAAGATAGCTGACCTTGTATCAAGTACCCACCCTGAGGCCAATACATGAGCTTAAACATGAGTTTCAGGTGGAATAAGTGTACCTAGAAGAAGGTGATGGTGGCATCGCGAGTGACATGTCCAGTAAATGACCCTTCCTGTATTGCCTCTTCTTTCTCTTTTTTGTGTGTTACACAAAGCTTTCAGAGAACAGTTCTATTATTTCTCTCCTACAGGAGTCCTCTCACTTGGCCCAGGTCAATGCATGGTGTAGTAACAAGAGTAGGAGGCTCAACATCCCACAGATCTCACAGCTATCCTATCCGAGCTGGGTGCTTCACAAACTTCAGTGAGCACAGGGAACACCCAGAAAGCTGATTGCAACCCACATTTCTGAGCTCCAGTCCCAGAAATCTGATTCAATAGGTCTGAGTCAGGCCAGAAAATTTGCATTTCTGACAAAATCCCAGGAGGTCCTGATGCTGTTTGTCCATGGAACCCAACCCAATTTGAGTACAACTACCTTCCTTCACTCATCTCCCAGCTACATGGGTTTGGACATGTTACTTAGTCTCTAACTGTAAATTGGGGATGATAATAGTATTTCATTAGACCATTATGCAATTTATACAAATCAAAGTATATTCCATGTTTGTATATACCAGCAATAAAATTAATCAGTCCACTTTCCCTTTCTCTGATTTTTTCTTATTCACTCAGCAATATTAATTTAGTGTCTGTTGTATGGTACTTCCTTAAAATTAATTTAGCACAGATATAAATTTAGATGGTGGTGTGTTGTGGCTCTCTAACTAGATTATAAGTCACCCAGGAGAGATGGCATAGCCCCAGAAGTTGTATACAGTATGCATTCCTGGCCCTCTATGGAGAGGCACTTGGGTGACAGGGTTAAGAACAGGGAAGTGTGGCACCTGAGTGCCTCCAGGTGAACTGCAGATCTGCAAACTGCACTCTGTGACCTCTGGCAAGTTATGTAGCTTCTTCCTCAGTTTCACACTCTGTGAATTGGGGGTGCTGATATTAGCTTCTTCAAGGTTTGCTGTACTACATGAGGCAATGTATGCAAGAACTTAAAAAAGTGCTTTACCCAGAGTAAGAATACAGTCTGTAGGTGTTGGTTGTTATTATTAAACTCATTTTGCAATTTCTCCCAGTAGAAAGACCAGATTGATTGATTGATTGATTGATTGCTTTACCTTTGCACTAGTTATTGTACCAAATGGAGAAAACTCTAATATTTTAAAAAATGCGATCAATGCAGACAGTAGAGGTAGTATAAAATGCACTACTAAAAAATATTTTTCATTTTGGGGTCTCACTAAGTAAAGTTCAGTGTTTAGTTTGTTCTGGGTTCACAGATACAAGTTCAGGTACATAAATCCTCAGTCTATATGCTAACTATTGCCATGTGTTTGAAGATTATTCTTAACATTTAAATATCTTTCAAATTTTTATCAGCTGCAAGTATCAAAGATGATCTCATCATCTTCATCCATGGATACACAGCTACTTTGTTAAAAAACTTTCCTGAGCATCTGCTTCCTAGAAATTATGAAAAAGTAGCCTTGAGGTATGACTAAGAAAGAAAACTCATGTGCAAAGCTGTATATTGAATCAGCTATTGTATAAACACATGGCTTGGAGGATTAAAATATACCCATTGCCATGGTATTTCCTTCACTGCTTTGTAATTGTTTACTTGTCCCCCCCCCACCAAATTGTAACTTATTTAATCATATGCATCGTCCTTTTTCCATAAGCCAGTACGAGCGCAGCTATCACAACAGAAAGAAAACAAATTTTAGAGTCAGTCTGCTATGACTTTAAGTCAGATCTTCTTCAAACCAGCTATGTATAAATGGGGAAGTACAAAAAGGAAATAAAACTTCTGGATAGTATCACTTACCATCGAAGTATCATAGCAAAGATAACATTTGATAATGTATGTATAAGCACTTGGCTCAGAGTGGGTATTCAATTAATAGTAGTTACTATTCTTTCTTGTATTCTTGGCATCTACCACGGTGAGTAATATAGCGTAGGCACTTGAAAATGTTTCTTGAAATAATCAATGTACAAATTCAGCAGCTTGGTAGTGCTTCATTTTCAATGTTGATTAATTCCAGATCACAAATCAGCATGTTCCATAGCATCAAGTCACTAAGTCACAGCTCCCCCCACATATTCCCTAGAAAATTATGACAATTGCAGTTCCCTTCAGTTCATTAAGTAAGTAACCCAATTATTTTGTGGGTTAGTTCAACCCAAGGACTCAATCATATAAGATAAGAAACACTGACTATATCCTTGTGCCTCTCTGCAAAACCTTTTTTCCTATTCTGTTTTGTCTCCATGGAAGGCAATAAAAGTTTCTTCATCTCAATAGGATAAACACTATTTGAAAGCAACTTTATTGCAACTGGACAAACCCCATATAAAAGCAACTTTATTACAAGATGATAAACCCCATCTAAAAGAAACTTCTGAGGGAATTCCAAAATAGCATGTGCTACAATGACCCTAATTATTGGTTGTGATCCTCTGGACCAGTTACTTGAAATATTTCTAGGCCTCAGATTTCACATTGGTCTAAAGGTAATGATAATATTCACTAAACTGTGCTATAATGACATTTATAAGTCTATCAAGCTCTTTTCCTGGCTCTTTCTTTTTATTTACTATAGCTAACTATTGAAAAAGTCTTGATTATCCTTTTTCCTTCTGTTTAGATAGTCAAAATATTTATCGGTATGGATTGCCTCATATGTGAAGCTCCCTTGCACAGTTTTATATTGCCTTAGAGCTAGGCAGTGTGGGTGTGGCAGAGTCTGTTGTCTGTATGTCGAAAGTCACAAACGCTTCATAGAGTATATGATACCAGGGCCTGGAATCAGCTGCCCAGCCAAGGCAACACTTGTTTAGGCATGGCTACGTGACTAGTTCTCTCCAAAGAAATGTAGGCTGGCATGGTTAGACAGTGCGCATGCCCTCTCCACTTTCTCTTCTCCATCTGCCAGCTGGATGCAGAGGACTTGAAAGCCCCAGGAAAGGGTAGGGCTCTAATCCTGGATCACTGAGTAAGGAAAAGCCTTTGCTGAAAGGGAACAATTGTACCAAACCATTACATGAATGAGAAATACATGTTTTTGTAGTAAACCACTAACATTTGGGGGTTTGTTCGAGCACCTAGCATTACCTTAACACAGTTTTTGTTTTGTTTTGTCTTGTTTTTTCAGGATGGCTATGGTATTTCTTAAAATGTACATAAACCTGGAAAGAAGACCTGATACTGAGGAAGGAGTAACGCACTGTCAGTTAAGTAGTAATAAGTGAAAGTTAAACATTTCCAACCTTCAAGTTACAGTGGGCCTGCAGAGGTGCTTAATTTGGACTGCAATCTTTACAAATATTAAATTAGCTGCCAACATGTTCTAAGTAGCAGATTCTGCATAAAAGTCCAAATGTTCAGCCTCCTTTAAAAATTCATAGGGTTTGACTATACTGTGCCCATGTTCCTTCAATGCACCAATCAGCCACAGATGATGAATAAGTGACCAGAAGATTCTGGCCATTTCCTGGAATCTCTTCAGGTATTCTGGTATCAAACTTATGGATTCCATGACATAGAGTCTAAACAGGAAAATGGAAACCCAAACCGTAACATAGGAAACTAGTGACACAGGTAATGGAGGAGAAGAGAAACACAGGCACTGTGAAATAACCCAGAGATTGACACAGCCAGGAGCTACTACTACCACCTGTCCAGAGAGAAAAAGGAGACAGTGTTACAGGACTCCAGGAACCATGGCTCCAGGAAGGGTACTGGAACCCACAGGAGATGCGGTGGCTGGAGAAGCTATTAGAGGAAGAGTAAGGAAGGCGGGAAGAACCTGACTTCCCTCTTTATCTTGCTGTCAAGTCTTCTACTGTTGACTTCACCCTGCAGAAAGCCGGCTTACTTAGGAGCCTGGAAATGCATCCTGCAGGAGTGAGCCCTTCTCTGATACAGAGAAGAGCAAGAAAAAGACCCAGGTATCTGAAGGCAAGCAAGGCCAGAACCTGAATACTCATCAGCTTTCATCATTTATATTGTCTCCCTGATCCCTGTAAAGATTTCAGCCTGTCAGGTCTGCTACAGGGTGAGAAGGGACCTCTTTTAATGTCTTTTCAGAGGAGTGGCAACTTTCCCACTTCTTACTCTTCTTGTTTCAATGCAGTGGTATTGAGAAAACACTATTCGGTTCCTTCATTTAAACTGCATTTTCATATGACATGAGAAAACTTTCTCTAATCTTAAGAGTTATGTCGGGATAAGATAGAAAAATACGTACAATAGTAATGGCTATCATTGACTCAACCCCTACTACGTATCAGGCCCTGTATTGTGTGGCTAATTATAACAACGATATTGCAAAGTCAGTATTATTCGCCTCATTTTACTGAAGAGAAACCTGAATCCCAGGCGGGTTAAGGAAATTTTCAAGGTCACATAACTGAGAAGTAGCAGAATAGAATTCCAACCCAGGTCAGCTAGACTAATTTAGACACTGCTTGATTATTGTCCTTATTCATTCTACCTCTTAGGGTAATCTTCTTATTTTTCTTCCTGTAGAATTCTTGGTATATGGTTGTCCTGACTACCTGATAACCACCTGCCTTATTGTTTAGATGCCAGAGTGATGTGATTGTATAATATAACTCTGGTTGTATGTAAATAGCAAATAAATGCTTTGACTGAGAAACTTTGCTGCTAAGGCCAAACACAACTGTATGAAAGAAAAGTTTGGTTGTTAAGGGAAACTGGGATTCTAGTTCAGTATACACCAATAAATGTCTTCCAACATATAAATTGTTCTTGTACTGACGAAGATAGAGATACAGGTACTGAGAAACACAGGAAGGTTCCAAGAGAACATATCATTTTTGGAGAATATATAGAGAAGATCAAGAGATGAGAAAGATTCTATATTGTGATAGACGTACAATTATTATTACAATGGACACAACAACCAGTTTTAGTTACCTCAGAAATTAAGTGTGTGATATTATGCTTTTTTAATTTTTCCCCTCATTTATTATTTTAGTCACTACCCAAGATGGATACTCCAGTGAGTACTAGAGTACCTGGCTTTTCAAAGCTCATAAATAAAATCCAATTCTTGCAAAGGCTGAGTTTTAGTTTTTCTTACATTTGATTGTTCTGCTGTGTTTCACATTAATGGCCACTCCATTCTGTATGAAATTCTTTCTTTTCATTTTTTTTTTCTTTAGACACTGTCTGCTTTCAGGTCTCCTCCGTCTTGAGAACAGTTGTCCAAATTCCCTAAGGTGTCTTCTCTCGTTCTGCTGGGATGTAGTGCTGTACAGTGTGATGTTTCTGAGTGTGTGCTCTGGAGCCAGACCTCCTGGGTGTGAATCCTGACTCTGTACTTACTAGCTGTCTGGCCTTGAGCTGGTTACCAAACCTCCCCTTAATAGGGACTCGTGGCATAGAATATACATTTAAGATTGAAAAGTATAATTTTGATTTCTAGTATAAACAAGAATCTAGATATCTACCAAATTTATACAAAATTATCAGACACACTTAATTTAAGCTTACAAAGCATATGCGTTCTCTCTGTCTACTTGGCTACCCACACTCAGATTCCATTCTCAGGTGGTTCCCCTATTGTGGCAAATTTGCCACCCGTGGCAATCTGGGCTGTCTGCCTAGTCATGTGGCTTAGGGCAGGGAGAGTGTTAGTGGGGTAAGGAGAGGTCAAGAGTAAAGAGAGGAGATCCTGAATTCATGATAGGGACTCCTTTCCTGGAACCTGCAACAAGTCTCTCCTGCTCTCTCACTAGTCTATATTGCCTTAGTCTTCCCCATCTCTAAGAAGAAGAAAAATTAGCATGACTGGTTAGCCTGATCAGCCTGAAGAAGACGAAAATTACCACTATAGTGCCAGACTTCTTCATGTGTAATGGTAAAACCTTTGGAGGACATGGGAGTATTTAGTTAAATAAAATATATTTTATTATTATAAAAATTACTTTATAATCATGTGACTCAATTTATGTATTGGGAACTTCTTGGCAGCCTTTTATAAGATATTTTTTAAATTATCATTTTTATGTGGCCTATGATTGGATGATTTTAATTTCTGGAGATGGGGAAAAAAAGATCGATTACTTTCTGTGTGCAACTAATAAAACTGGAGGCCAACTGAAAAAAGAAAGAAACACAAAGGCTATACTAGAGATTACTGTCTGAATATCAATTCTGTTATGGAAAAAATATACTGTGAGTAACTAGTAAACATTTCCCTTTTTACATCTGGCTCAACCAGAAAAAGTATTTTCTGTAATAATTCAAAGTAGAAGGCATGTAAAATTAGAATAGAGTGCAAAACCAACTGACTTCCATTGAAGTATCTTCAAAATCATATCACACACACACACACACACACACACACACACACAGTATGACTTAGTTGTCTATGAATTAATATTGGAAAATGAAATATGGATGTCACTTCTCAGACTGACTTTCAGAAAATCAGCTTTTTATAAAGCTCTAGAAATACTTTGTAGGCCTCTAAATCCCTCCAAGATGATGGTTTCATGTTTCAAGCATAACTTGGATTTGTAAATTAATTTTACAGGCTAATTAGGGTATCTACAGTTTTTACAGGATTGTTAATGAATGTGAGAAATGCAGCAGGCAGAACGTATTTGATTTTAGTAATCTGAGATAGAATCTTAAAATTAAGTTGTGTTGAATATTCTGGTGCCACCAGAAAAGAAAATTGATAGAACAACTGTAAATGAGGAGCAATGATGAATAATGCTATTTTATTTTGAAAAAATATCCAACCAAGTCATGAAGGGATTGATGTTAGGTGTAGTCATGTTTAATATCTACATTAATCACCTGGAAATGGGAGTAAACAATATGTTAATGAAATTTGCAGATGATACTTAAATTGAAGGGTGCCGTTAGAATGCATAATGACAACATGGATAAATGATTTTGAAAGAGTATTTGTGAGCAAAAATGACCTTTTACTTTGAAAAACCAGGTGAATGAAATGGCAGAATTTCCTATGAAAGGAAATGTAGGGCATAGATAACATAGAGAAAGAATTTAGCATCCAGTTATAAAAGATTTGACTTTGTTAATAATGTAATAGAGGCAAAATTAATATATTTGAGAACTAGCTATGTTAATTGGTCTCTTTACAATGGGAGGAAAACACTGTTTATCTATATATTTCTGATGACACCAATATTTAAATATTGAAAACAATATTTATCAATACACCCAAAAATAAGAAAGTAGAATTAAATACATCTGAAATGAGATGGGGAGTAAAACAAATTCAGGAGTTAGCCTGGTGAACTTCTAAGAAAAGACTGAAATAATTAATCTTATATAAACCCAAGAAAAGTAAGTACAAGAGACAGTATGTAACAACTTTCTTCACTAAAGAATAGGACAGTAAAACTCCATTCATTCAAAGTGCTAGACATAAAATAAAAACCAAACAAAACAGAAAACCAAAACGAAGCACTAGGCATTCCTATGAATACTCCAGATTATCTAGTATTTCATGAAAACAACTATGATAATTTTCTGACAGAATGGTAAAAAAGCAGCTGTAAAATGTTATACAGCTATTTACCATGTAATCATTTGATGTGTTCCAGGGGCCATGTGGCAAAAGGAGGATAATGCAATAAGAATCACTTATAATACCAGTAACCGCTGAAGAGTTGGATAAACAGTTGTCCAAAAGCAGTTTGGACAGTGCTACCTTGGCCATGAGAGCAGGTGACCTTTTTCTCACCAACTTTTACATGTAACTACAAAACCAGTGCCACTGAGATTTTCCCTCTGACAAAAGCTCAAAGAAAACAATAGCATTTTATTTTTCCACTCCTTCAGTCTTTGAAAAACTTAAATGTTTTTTTGCTCAACAGTTGTTTCCAAAAGTTAATATCTTACACATGTATTCCTTTTTTTGGTATGTTTTCTTTTTTTTTTAATTTTTTATTTTTTATTTATTTTTTAATTTTTTATTTTTTATAAACATATATTTTTATCCCCAGGGGTACAGGTCTGTGAATCACCAGGTTTACACACTTCACAGCACTCACCAAAGCACATACCCTCCCCAATGTCCATAATCCCACCCCCTTTCTCCCAAACCCCCTCCCCCCAACAACCCTCAGTTTGTTTTGTGAGATTGAGTCACTTATGGTTTGTCTCCCTCCCAACCCATCTTGTTTCATTTGTTCTTCTCCTACCCACTTAAGCCCCCATGTTGCATCACCACTTCCTCATATGGATCTCCCTGGTATGTTTTCTTTTGTTTTAATCCTGGGAAATACAGGGGCACCTGGGTGGCTGAGTGGGTTAAAGCCTCTGCTTTCAGCTCAGATCATGATCCCAGGGTCCTAGGATCGAGCCCCACATCGGCCTCTCTGCTCTGTGGAGAGCCTGCTTCCTCCTCTCTCTCCCTACCTGCCTCTCTTGCCTACTTGTAATCTCTGTCTGTCAAATAAATAAATAAAATCTTAAAAAAAAAAAAAAAGTAGGGTGATAGTAAAGACAACAGTTCCAACACATAATTAAAGGGACATTTTTGCAACATTTGTTCTTTACCATTCACCTCTGCACATTGGTTGATTTGTTCAGTGAGCTACAGTAGATTGAGGGGAACCCATCATAACTCCGGTAAAAGAGAACACAGTCTTCCCATCACAGAATACCATATGCCTGTGTTGTGCAGCAGTTTTAATATGTCTTAAAATATTAAGGAGGAAGAAAAGACAACACACTATTTAAAAAAAAAAAAAACAGTTTAGGAGGCTCTAGGAAACTCTTTGAGTTAGTTATCAGACCATCTTTAGTGTCTTGTGATTTGTGTCTTCCAAATCTTTCATGTCATCTCCTGCCACTCTCTCCCAGTACATGCACACACACACACACACACGTATACATGCACAGACCATAAGTTACCCAAATACAAAAACTTGATATTCCCCAAACATGTTATACAACATGTGTTGTTCCCTCTGATTAGAACGCTTTTCTTCCCTTTACCTGCCTAGAACATTCCTGCTGATCCTTCACGGTGTAGTTCAAATGACACCCACCTTGGCAAACCTCGCAGGACTTTCCCTTAACCACCTTCCCTGATCACTTAGGCAGAGTGGGTGCTTATTTGTGTGTGTGTGTGTGTGTCCCCACAATACTTTCATAACAACAACCACAACTGCAAGCATCACTTATTAGGACCTAATATGCTCTAGGCACTGTGGCAGGTATTTTTCAGTCTTATTCTCTTCACAGTAACACCTCAAAGTAGGTATCGTTCTCTCAACAATTAACTTGAGACTCAGAAAAATTGAGGAATGTGTCCAAAGTCGTACAACAGCTAAGAGAGTCCCATTTAAGCCACTCATTCCAAATCTGCGCTTTTCCATAATCAGCTTGCCTCTTCTGCAGGTCTCACTTCTTGGCCTTATAATTAAATTTGGTAATTTTTTTGTTTGTATGAAGGCAGTAAGTCATTGTCTTTCAACACCAGACTGTGGAGCCAGAGTGTTTGCTTTTAAATCCTGCTTCTGACTCTTATTAGTTGAGTGACCTTGACTGATTTATTTAGCACCTCTGTGCCTCAGTTTCTTTATCTGTAAAATGAGGATAAGAGAGCTCCTGCCTCATATGATGGCTTTGAAGATTAAATGAGTTAGGACTTACAATAAGTGTAGTAGCACCTGCCCTGTTATAAATGCTTCATTCCTCATTACAGTACTCCCTACCTGTTAGCTATGATCATTGGCTTCTGTATCTCTCTTTCATAGAGACTATGAACTCCTCAGAAGTAAAATCATATCTCATTTATATTTTCATATCCTCCACTTAACTGCTATGTCTTGCAAATACCAGCAACGTGCAGTGTAGAGTTACAAAAGTAGATTTACGCCAACAGTGAGTAATTGTGTGGGGGGAGGGTTCAGAGGAGCAAGGAGGAGAGAGTCATGTGTCTGATATCAATATATGGTTGCTATGAGTCACTTTTTCCTGACAGGGGGAAAAAAAAGAAAGAACCTGTCAGCTGCAGTAGACTCCAGCGTTCCATAATTGCACTCTTCCAGCTGGGAAGCTACGATATATGCTGCAGAACCAATTCCCCCTTGCAAAAGGTACTGAACAGATAGTGAAAATCTCTCAAGAGCTAAGAAGGCATGCTAAGGTGTCAGGAGCTGCTCACCAGCAGCTGCTACTGATCCCCTGCCCCCTTTGCCCAGAGCTGCCAATACGGCTTTTTCATGCTGTGCCTAGACCAGCAATCCAGAATTGGTGCCTGCTACATGCAACGGTAAAGAATCCCAGAGGAGGGATATGCTTCAGTGATTAAGGTCGATGGACTCTGTACAATGCTCTGCTCTCCTGCTTGTTGTCCTGACCCTGTCTACTTTAATATATTCCCTGATTTCTGCCCACTTGTCCAGGATTTCAAACTGTCCTCCTCCTCAATCCCTCCAAAACGCCTTATATTCTTAATGCCTTGTGCCCTGTTATCTGTCCCCTTGCCTCGTGGCTGACTCCTGATCACACTGACACAGGATATTTATCCTTGCCGTGTTTCATGCTTGATGGCACTTTCTAGTCCTAGTCCTGTGCCCAGCGCAGCAACACTGATGACCTCCCTAGCTCTAAGGAAACAAATTTGCATCCGTTCCCATGTAATGGACACTTCAAAAAAAAATTCTTATGAAAGAAGCTGTATGGAATAATAAATAGACAACAGTTAAGGACCTGGGAATCAGAGTCAGACAGATGTGATCCAGAGTCCCAGTCTATTATACCCTTCTCTACAACCTTGAGCATATTACTTAATGCTACCTCACTTTCCCCATCTGTATTATGAGGCACATAATGACCCTTATCATGCAGAATTGTTAAATCCAAATATCTAATTAATGTTGACAGTAAGTTATAATTAAAATTTTATTATTAAAAATAGATTCCCGGGACACCTGGGTGGCTCAGTGGGTTAAGCCTCTGCCTTCGGCTCAGGTCATGATCTCAGGATCCTAGGATCAAGCCCCACATGGGGCTCTCTGCTCAGCAGTGAGCCTGCTTCCCCCTCTTTCTCTGCCTGCCTCTCTGCCTACTTGTGATCTCTCTCTCTCTGTCAAATAAATAAATAAAATCTTAAAAAAAATAAAAATAAAAATAGATTCCCAAATTACTGGTTCAGAGAGAACTGTGGCTGAACAAATGGCTCAAAAACCTAAAAGTCACCATTATTATGCAAGTACTTTAGACCTAGAAATGATCTTAAATATTACCACCTTCTTTAAGAGATGAACTTGTTATGAACCAGACAGCAAAATTCATAGTTCTGTCACTAACTAAAGGAAAAGTCTCCATCCTATATCCCCAAATGATTTTTAACCTGGATTTAGTCACTGCAATTTTGAATGTCTTCATTCAGTGTTTTCACATCTTCATCCATCCATCCATCCATCCATCCATCCATCCATCCACCCACCCAACCATCCCTCATTCTTTTAGGAAATATCTACTACAGAGCCTCTGCTACAATGTCAATGACGTGTGTCAATCTCCATTCTGAATCCTGGGAATTCGCGATCATAATCCTTACCTTTATGTGCTCTTATTCTTCCTCCTTTACTGCTTTTATATCACTCTACACTTTTGTTTCTACCATTAGAAAATACATTAAGCATTTCTGCATATCAGAAGTAATCCTTTTAGAAAGACATAAGCAGCAGCAAATTTCAAAGAAAATTCTCAGTTATAGAATTGGATCTCATAGATAAACCATTTTCATCAAAACATCACTTAGGAGGCTTCAGGTAAATATTTCTTCGTGCAAACATAGTGAACTATCTTTTCATCTGTTTGTCGTATCTTGCCTTTGGTTTCCTTTCTCTCCCCTTATTACAGTTGGGTACACACCAGAAACTTAAACAAATGTAGAAACCTGAAAATTTTGTGTGTGGTTTACTGGTTTGCAATCCAAGCAACATCAGTGGCTGAGTTTTGTACCCTTTTCCGACCCTTAGCACTTGGTAGGTGCTCAGTAAATGTATTGGTAATTACAATAAAGATTCAATGAATAGTTAGAAGATCTTCTGCAAAATGGTTAATTAATGACTATGTTAGCAGCTGAAACTGTCAGCTTTTTGAGTTTAATTTTTGCCTTTGTCTAAGATAAGTGTGCTCTGGGATTAGTTAGCAGGTAGGGTAAGTAACTGTCTGACTGGCAACTGATAGTAATCAATGCAATTAAAGAGGAGTTGTCCCTTTCAGCATTTATACCTCAAAGTGTCCCATTTATGACAATGCTAAGTTCACTGAGAAAGCTTTTTGACATCTTAAGAACCCTAGCTATTTGGAAGCTGAAAATATTCAAGGTAAAAAGGATAGAAATCTAGGTGGAAATTTTAGCTATGTGGAAGCCATTCACAAGGGAATTGTTGAAGTGTTGGAAAGACACAATCTGTCTGAATCACTCCCGAGCAGTCTTGTTTGATATAGCACTGGGTGACTAGAAGGTTTCCCCTTTTGTCACAGGATAGAATTCATTTATGTACGCCTTTGTTTGTTAAACAAACAACTCACAGGTGTTCTTGGTCTAGCAAAGAAGAACCAATTTGTGAATCAGATGCTCCTCTTAAACCCCAGTAGAATATCCAGGCATCTAGCTTTCTTCCCCTCTCAAACTTTTCCAGCTTCCTCTCCCCAGTAAATTCACCCCATTGTTCAAGCCAAGAATTTTGGCATTATCCTCAATTTTTTCTTATACTCCACGTCCACTACCTCATCAGGTCCTGTTGTCCCTACCTTCAAACTATATGCAGAATCAGACAATTCGTCACCACTACTACCACCTTAGCCCAATAATTTGTGTTAATTCTAGTTTCTTAACCAATTTCCCTATTCTGTTCATGCCTTCTTTAATCTTTTCCCTGTCCTGTTCTTGCCTTCTTTAATCTATTTTCAACAAAGGAGCTGGAGTGATTCTGTTAAGAAGGAGTTTATTCATTTCATTCATGAGCTACAAATGCATTATTGTTTCTCATCTCCCTCGGAGTAAATGTCTAATTACTCACAATAGCCAATGGGTCCCTACATGACCTGGCCCACATCACTGCTGTGACCTCCCTTTCTATCCCTTGTTCATTCTGTTGCTATTCCTTCAATACTTAGCAAGCGCACTACTGCTTTAGAAACTTTGCACCTACTATACCTTCTATCTGGAGCCCTCACTCCTCAATATCTTTATGGCTTACTGCCTGATCTCCTTTGAATCTTTACTCAAAGATTATCTTTTCAGTGTGACCTTCTTTGGTATTCCCATATGACATGTACTTTCTATCTCCCTTCCTATGCTTTTTTCTTCTTTGCATGTACCATATCTAATATACTACGTATTAGGCTTATTATTAATGTCTGTCCCCCAATGAAAATGTAAAGAACTATGAGGGTAGAATATTTGTTTTGTTCACTGCTAATGCCCAGAAATGTAGCTAAAGCATAGAAGATACTTTACATATTTGTTCAAAACTGAATTAACAACTTTAGAGGCAGGGTCTGGTAGATTAATTACATTGATATCCCACCCACAGATATCCCTCCTGGTATCCCTTTTGTGGCAGGTTCTGGTTTCCAAAGATGGTTGCAACAATATCTCCTCTATCATGTGTTGTTCCATGATGTAATCTTACCACACTTTCATCAAGAAATAGACTGGGCTCATAACTGTTTCAGCTAGTAGGATCAAGATAAAGACAAGGATTGATAATCAAACACTTTATTAAGACTTCAGAAATATTAACAGACACACTGCATAGGCCCTTCCAAAAGAAATAAATCTTTCCAAGGACTTAAGTGCATGCCTACGAAGGTTTCTATGAAAAATTAGGGTTCCAGAGTAGCCTGACAGGAACCCTCTTTAGTTGAAAGATTTTCAGAATTAGAGAGAACTGGAGAAACTGTTTTAGGAGCTGTAGTCAAGGGATTACACTTAAGGAGTCTCATCCACAATGGGACCTGACTTAGATAATGAGACACTGGATTTTAAGCTAATGCCATAATGCAGGTTTTGGGGAGAAAGGGTGAATGTATTTTGCTTGTTAGGAGAACGTGAATTGATGTAGCTAAAAATACAGATTACAACAGAGTGGTTTTTTCTAAAGTGCCTGCAGCAGTGATCATCTACAATGGGATCTTGGTGCACTCTCTTATCAAAAGATAGGTGTTAATGCTTCTCCCCTTGAGTCAGAGAAGGTTTGTGATTGCCCTGACAGATAAAGTATGGTGGGATATTTTTTGTATGACTTCCAGGGCTCTGTCCTACAAGACAATGCAGCTTCTGCCTTCTAGCTCTGGGTCTGGAGCCCCAAAACTACCGTGTGAAGAGATTGATTACCTTTTGGTTGCCATACTATGATAAAGCCAAACCATATGGAGAGGTCACACACAGTCTCCCCACTTAGCACTCTTAGTCTTCAAGTCACCTCACCTCATCTCAGGTCCCAGGTATGTGAGTGATGAAATTTCAGGTGACTCCAGCCCCCAGCTACCAAGTTCCTTCTAGGTTTCAAGTCTTTCCAGACATAATGGAGTAGAGATGAATCACCTATATTCTGTCTAAGTTCTTGACACACAGAATCTGTAAGAAACATCAAATGGTTATTTTAAGCAATTATGTTTTGAAGGGTGTTGCTATGCTACAATAATACTTGGAACAAATCTCTTTGGGTTGTGACTTTGCAACACCTCCATCAATAAATGGGATCTATTTTCCATCCCTCAAATCTGGTCTCAGAATGAAGCAGAAATGAAGGTTTATCTGTTCTAAGCTTAGACTTCAGGAGACCTGTGTACACTTCTGCTCTTGGAACCCTGACTGCACCTCAAGTTTGGGCTAGCCTGATGGAAGATCAATGACCTAGACTAGCTTACAGACAATTGATCATGTGTGAGAGCCCAGCCTTGACCACCAGGGCTATATCCCTGACCTGCAGCTGACTACAGGTGAACAAGAAAGCCCAATTAAGACCCGAAAAAACCTGCTGACTGAAAAATAAGGAATGTTTATTGTTTTAGGTTACTGAGTTTCTTTTTTTCTTTTTCTTTTCTTTCCTTTTTCTTTTTCTTTTTAATTTATTTTTAAAAATTTTATTATTTATTTATTTATTTATTTACGTTTTGAGTGAAGAAGAAGTTGAGAGTAGGGAGGGGGGTCACTACACAGCAATATCTAAATGATGCAAGAGGAAAAAGACTTTCAGGTAACTGAACTCATGCATATATATATTTTTTTTTTTAAAGATTTTATTTATTTGACAGACAGAGATCACAAGTAGCCAGAGAGGCAGGCAGAGAGAGAGGAGGAAGCAGACTCCCTGCTGAGCAGAGAGCCCGACTCGGGGCTCGATCCCAGGACCCCGGGATCATGACCCGAGCGAAAGGCAGAGGCTTTAACCCACCGAGCCACCCAGGGGCTCCTCATGCATATTTTTGAGTGGTAAAAACTATGGTTAGAACATTGAAAATAAGGGATCGCCGTTTATCTGTGGTCAACAAATCATTCCCAGTCTTTTCATACCTATGCTTCTAAGCTCATGGTACCGGCCAAGAGAAAACACAGGAGGAACTATTTCTTCTATATCATCCATGAATGGATGACCCTACACATACTAGGGCTGGTTAAGCCCATAGTCAACTAACTTCCAACCCATCACTGGACATAGAAATGAAGTTAGTTTATGGGTGACTGTGTGTTTTTTCATTCTTTTTTTCTGGATAAAATAACTCTTCTTCTCTTGCTCTGCTATTCTACTCCTTGCATCAATTCCAATGAACATTGGGGGACTTTATAACAACACACTTCCTCTGTAGGATTAGACTTAACACATATAATGACATAAAGTGCTATACAAACAAACAGTGTTATCATGCTCCTGAGCCTAGAACTAGAAAGAAGGAATAACTTTTAAAGTGCAGCTAAAGGATTCAATTTTTTTTTCAAAGCCAAATTGGAATATGGAAAAGATTTTTAAAATTTCTAAATTTAGGTGCAATGGTTTTCATGTGTTTGGAATCTGGCAAACCAGCTTCTTCTCTGTCCTACTTTAAAAGGTTGCATACAAGAGGAAAAAGGAAGTTTTGTTTAGTTGTACAGGAACACTTTATGTCCCCCCCCCCAAAATAATAATGCATGTATGTTCATCTCATCCAAATGTCAGGAGGAAGAATTAAATGTGTTATTTTAAGAGCATCTATTTTTAAGTTAAGATATATTGATTGTTTTCCTTGAAAAACTAAACATGCAATTTTTTATATAGAAATAATTTGTATTTTTATAATACAGGAGGGTGTTTTTTACAGAACACAAACTTTCTATCCTTGGAGTAAGAATGATATAATGGGGAAAATTAAGTTTGTGACATAATGAAAGTAAGAATAATGCAAATAATGCACTAAGAATTTGGAGTGGGTATTTTATATCTCTTCAAAATGATGATATTTTAATGATGACTTTATAAGAATAAAAGTAACCTGTGATCAATAACTTACCTTTGTTGTTGCTACACATACTAGGGCTGGTTAAGCCCATAGTCAACTAACTTCCAACCCATCACTGGACATAGAAATGAAGTTAGTTTATGGGTGGCTGTGTGTTTTTTCATTCTTTTTTTCTGAGTCAATGCCTTCTGGAGGAGAGGGTTAGATTTCATGTAACAGGAAATTAGGTTTTATTGTATTAGTTTTGTTAAACTGTAGTTTCCTCTAGAATGTTCAGAAGGAGATATTGGGCCTGGAACTCAGAGTAGATAATTGCTACAGATATTTGTTTCAATCATGAAAGTATATGAACTTGCCCTCAGAACAGCAGAATATGAGAAGACAAGGGGTGGCTGTAAGGCACTGCAGTGTTGGAAGGCGATCAGAGAATGACCCAAAGGAGGTGACTGGAATATAATAAGGAGGTAAATACCAAGGAGGCTGATAAAGTGAGGTATGAGACAAGTCCATTATATCTGATGACTAGGACACCATTGTAAGGATATTAGCAAGGGTTGTTCTGGTAGGATCATAGAGGCAGTAATCAGAGATCTGAGATGTGAATATTGTTGAGGAAATTTTGTTATGAGTATAAAACGATTGTTAGGAAAAAAAAAGATTGTTAGGAAGTTTGTATGGAAAGAGGAAAAAAGAAGAAGAAATATAGGGAAATCAAGATAAGTAGTGAGAGAAAAATGAGGGACCAGGTGAAGAATTGAAAAATTGATAAACCAGTTATTGAAACCCTTGCCCATTTTGTTCTTACTGCTGATATACCCACTTGTCATTTATGGCCTTGTCCAAATCACTGATAAAAATGTCCATCAGAACAGAGACAATAAAAGGATTCCTGAAGCATGCTACTGTAATCCTCTGCCCAAAGTTTCTCTATCATTAGTTAAAACATATTCATATATCTGGTTTCGACATGGTTTATTTTTCCCTCTGTGACATTTTCTAGGCTCAGCTGGGTGACTTATAGTATACTTATATTCATGTCTCCTTTGTTTTTCATTTAAATCCCACCACAGCATCCCATGGGTTTCTCTATGGTCATAGAGTCCCTTGGTATTCCATGCTACTTTGCTCTCCCCACTCCCATCTTTATTTTTTAAGCCAAGAATCATTCCACTTCCACTTTCCACATATGGCCTTGTCTCACAAAAGTTCAGTTCTGTTTTTTACTTCCTTAGTTTAAAATCTCAAGTTAACTAAGTTTATACACCAGACATACGTGAGACTGCAAGTTTTGTTTCTCACACCATCCCCAGAATATGTTCTGGTGAATTAAAAGTCACTTTCGCCACCGATAATCCTTATCCTATGTTTTATCCAGCAAAGGCCATAGTACACACAGAGATTATATTTGGAAATGTTCCTCTCTCTCTTCCTCAATTCTTAGATTAGAATTTCCTATTTCTCCCTCTTTCAGTTTTTAAACATATTACCTGATCTCTCAGAGCTATATCACTAATAGATTAATTAATTCTGATTTTTTTTCTTAATTATGAAAATTGGTTTCTTTCTGGCAAGCAGTGGGACATGAAACAGAAGGGACAGCAGGCAGGACCCCAGGAGCAGGTGTACAGAACAAGAGTGGGGGGGTGGCAAGAATCAGAGTTTAACATTTCTCCACAGTCACCTGACTGAGTTGGTACTTGCTAGACCCTAGCACATTGTGAAAAAATTTCTTTGGAATTGGTTTATCAAGAATAAGTCATCAAAAACAAAGCCTTGCCTAATTGGTTCTGAGCTCCTCTGTAATAGGACCCATATCCCCATGATTTCTATATAATATAAAATTACTCTGCTTACCTCATTCCCAAAGCTGGCTTCTCCATAGTTTTCTATGGAAATAATTCTAATTTGACTAAAGGATTACCATAAGATTCTGTGGCATTCTGGCTTATTCACTTCTTTGGCTTTTAATCAGTAGAGTTAAAGGATTTCTTATTCTTTTTCTTTTATCCTATATAATTAGAATGGAAAATATTTTTTCCAGATTTTGAAATTTCCCTCCCCATTTTTATAAATGTTTTTACTCATTACACATTTGAAGAATGCCACGAGTGCTTGCACACCTCAGAGTCAGTCCTACACCACATGAATCCCTGGACCCTGTTTGCTCTCAGTTGTTCAAGCTTTGAAATTTTAAATCACATTTGTTTTATTGAGCCCAGAAGTGAATGATATCATTTTAACAGAAGCCTCTGAGAAGTATAATTGTGTCTGAGTTAAACTGGGAAAGTTGTCTGTATTGACTGAAAGAAGAAACTTGGAAAAGGCTAAAGTTTGGAAAGACTTCTGAATAATTAAGAAGAATGATTGCTAAGCCAAGTACCATATTCTTAGTTGTATAGTCTATAGAAATTGAGAGTGGGAAACAGATGGAAGTTGAGGTGTAGACTCAATATCACTGGGAATGTCAGATCAGAAATTATTTTTGGAAGTGTAAAAGGAGCTTTGGTGTGTGGGAGGAGCTCAAGAGGTGGGATATGAATCCCAGGAGGTACTAGACAAAGAATGAAAAACCAAGGCTTGGGTGGTAAGTTGGGTTTATCTGCTTTGTGGAGGAGTTCTTCGATATTGCTCTAAGTACTGATAACACATTTTTTCAAATCCTATGGCTTTTGAATTTTTAAATTTGAGTGCAAACTCAGATGATTTATAACTATTTCATAGCAAGAGCAGGGAGTATTTTATGTGATTTCCTTCACTTATGCTTTTCCTCCCTACCTCTCTGGTGTTCTAGAGGTATCACATTTATCTAGATTTAATTCTCATGTGGATTTTTGGCTCCTAAAGATCACAAAGTAGATGGAACAGCTATATGGGAAAGGCAAAATAATAAAAGGATTTACCAGACTTAAGGACCAGAGGAAGAGATTGAACGCAAGGAGAACTGCTGTGTGTGCATGCTTGACAGGACTTGCAGTGCTCATTCAATCTTGGGGAGGAACAAAGGGCTGGCAGGTGAAAGAGAGCAGCAAACACTGTCAGGCCAGGTGTTCGGCATTAAAACTCGGCTGTACCAGGGATCCCAGATGGCTTGAAAGAGAGGTGCAAATGAAATGACCCAAAGAAGTCAGGAGATGGGAGAGGAAGGCAATAAGCTACATTTAGGGTCCTTGCAATTAGAGGGATTTCTATTGCTTGGCAGGTATCTAAGTGATAACGAGTATTTGAATCATTCTTGAGGACTGGATAGATCTATTTTTTGAGGAAGGATTGTCTAGCCTTTCGTCTGCAGCTTTCCCCAAGCCCCTCTCAAATGTTTTCATTTTAACACCGCATGAATGTATTTTACGACTCTTAAAAGCAGAATGAAAAGCAGGATTTTTCAATTAAACATATGCTACATAATCATATGTATTATCAAAATATGAGAACCTAAAATACTAAAAACAAGTTGTCCATACTGAAATATTATAATGACCTATTTATTATATGTACTATAAATATAATATACTCTGTATTTTAGAGAGATTAAAAGATAGATGGGCCACATTTGTTTCCTAATGGTATGCTGGTGGGGTTTTCCTATTTTTCTTTTCTGGAGATGTAAACATCCTAAGTAATCATATCTATTATGTGTGTATGAGTGTGCATAGCAGTAGCAAACTGATTTATTTATTGCATATGAATTCTAATTTTGCTTAACTAACAATATTCTTCATGATTTTCAAAGTAGAGTAAAGTAATATTGTGTATGTTTTCATATAATGAGAATACGTAAATTTAAAAAAATTAATAAAATTAATATAAATTTCATAAATATAATTCTAATTCTTCCAAGTGTTATTTTCTTATCTTGGCTTTTTTTTTTTTTTTTTTTTTTTGAATTTTGACTGAGATAGATGCTTGACCGATTTATTTGGAGATTTATTCTTTAAAAACACAAAACTGTTTTTTACAAGATTCCATGGCAAGGACAAAACACTGGCACAAGTTAGCTCTAAAAATGCCCCAAACTGGCTTCATTTACTTACATGCTTTATGTATTTGAAAAGCTAAAGAACCAGTTCAAAATCTTAAAACATAGGCAGGTATTGTCACTAGACATAAAATATTAAAGCTGTAAAAGAAAAGAAAGGTCATCTATCCCAATAAGGTTAATGTGAATATGTAGTTTTGTATTTATATTATATGTTCAAAAATTATCATGAAGTACTAAACATATTGCAAATGATTATTGGGTGTCTTGAGTGTCTTCCATTTCTGCACATCTTGGGAGTCAAGTACTAATTGCCCTTTGTTCTGGACCACCTTTTAAGGACTTTTTGTATAGCAAACATCCTTGGGAATTAGACAGAATGCCTTCCTCCAGGCATGATATCTTCCAATTATAAAGCATTCAGGACCTCTAAGTTCAGAGTTCTTCTGTAATATAGCATATTGGGTGTGAAGTTGTCACCTGGCCTCACATTATTCTGAGGCAAATGGAGCTTGAAGAACCAGCACAAGAAAATGCTGTTACTCTGGCTGTTGCTACTGCCATGAGTAAGAAAGGCCTTTATCTCTCTCCCGGAACTGCATGCATGTAGGTCAGCATTTATGGAACAATGGCAAGCTAGCTTGTTACCAGAAAGTAGGGTGGAGTCTCAGATCCTTCAAAGTCCTTGACAATTATCATTAGGAAAAAAGTACAAATAAAGTAATCTGAAAGTGAAGAAACCTTTCACTCAAGACAATTTAATCATAAAGTGTACTTCACAGTAATAAAGTAGCAGGTGTATAAACTTTCATGTGATACAAAATTTACATGGTTGTTACAATATAATGTGCCCTAATTTTTTATTTTTATTTTATTTTTTAATTATTTATTTTTATTAACATATAATGTATAATTTATTTCAGAGGTATGGCTCTGTGATTAATCAGTCTTACACAATTCACAGAGTACATACCCTCCCCTATGCCCATCACCCAGCACCCCCATCTCTCCCACCCCACTCCAATCCAGCAAACCTGTTTCCTAAGATTGAGAGTCTCTTATGGTTTTTCTTCCTCTCTGGTTTCATCTTGTTTCATTTTTCCTTCCCTTCCCCTACAATCCTGTCTTGTTTCTCAAATTCTCATATCAGTGAGATCGTATGATTATTGTCTTTCTCTGACTTACTTATTTCGCTTAGCATAATACCATTTTGGAAATGGCAAGATTCCATTTTTTTTTTTAAAGATTTTATTTATTTATTTGACAAAGAGAGATCACAAGTAGGCAGAGAGGCAGGCAGAAAGAGAGAGAGAGGAGGAAGCAGGCTCCCTGCTGAGCAGAGAGCCCGATGCGGGACTCCATCCCAGGACCCTGAGATCATGACCTGAGCCGAAGGCAGCGGCTTAACCCACTGAGCCACCCAGGCGCCCAAGATTCCATTTTTTGATGGCAGCATAATATTCCAGTGTGTATGTATGTGAATGCCCTAATTTTTAAATAATTTTAAAGTTCTAAACAATGTGTACACTATACATGTGAACATATATTCTAATTTTTAGCAATGCTACAAATTTCAATAGAAAAATCTCCTGAAACATGTATTTTAGGGGTTTATATTATAATGCCTATGAAATTTTTAATGTATTTAAATGTGAATGGCATACTTCATATGAGTTAATAATGTAAAACATGTGAGTTACAGGACATTTAGAGTATTATAGTATTTCAAACAGAAGTATTACCAGGGTATATAGTGAAATAAAGTATGTTAGCCTGTTCTTTTTTTTTTCAAAGATTTTATTTATTTATTTGACAGAGAGAGATCACAAGTAGGCAGAGAGACAGGCCAGAGAGAGAGAGAGAGGAGGAAGCAGGCTCCCTGCTGAGCAGAGAGCCCGATTCCAGGGCTCGATTCCAGGACCCTGGGATCATGACCTTAGCCGAAGGCAGAGGCTTTAACCCACTGAGCCACCCAGGTGCCCCAGAAATCTTATATTTTAAATGGGCTTCCTGAAGAAGTGAAAATTCCTTATGGGCCAGTTTAATCAATCCAAGATGGTGGACTCTCAGATGGATAAAATGAAACTTTTCCACATATGCTGACAGTGACACCAGTATCTGTCTTAGCCCATAGATGCTGTTTCTCCATCTCTTGGGCTCATAATTACATAAATTATGTGAAAAAACATAATAACATGTTACTTTCAAGGTAATGCTTAATATCTATATGCTATCATGGCCATATCTTACTTTTGAAATAAGAAATTAAAGAAAGGAACATGAAAGAACCAGCGACAAATCCTATAAGAAGTAAGTATATGAAAAGCAGACCTGCAAAAAATATTGAGAGAAAAACAGAGATAGAGGAGGAATTGCCAAGAAAGAAGATAATATGAAGATGAAGGAATAGCTAGTAGTCTCAAATACTGCGGTGAGATCAAATAGGATAGGGATGAAAAGAATCCAAAGTCCAATTGAAAGAGTCTTGAATGGATTTTCCAACAGCATCTCCAGACTTTTACCAGAGTTGTCTGCCAGAATCTGTTATAGCTTGAGGAGTACAAGGAGTGGAGGAAGAAATCATTGTCCATTCTGTTGAGGAAACTGGCTTTGAAAAAGAGAAATACTGGGTTTGGGCTAGAAGGTAATAAAACTGAAGTTTTTTTGGTTGATTTTATCCTTTGTTTGTTTGTTTGAAGTTATGAAAAGTTAGGCAAGGGTTGAATAATGTTACCATAGTGATTAAAAACAAAGGATTTGGAATCAGATGGAAGAGATTTGAATTTTGGTTTCAGGAAGACTTTAGTATAGAGGGGAATATTCATAGAGAGATGCTATTCTATCTAACGTTATTAGAAACTGTAGTTTCATTTCAAATATAGACTTAAATGGGGAGTTATGGAATGTGACGTATTTTTAAAGTTTATTTTAAGGTAAAGCATATAAGGGCACACTTTTCCGTCATACTTACATATAGGTCAAAGAGTTTAGTACAGGAGCACTCAAGGCTATAGGATGGTGGCTGATCAGTCAAGAGCACTGGGTGTTTTTTAGAGGAATGGAATGTTGGTTACCAGTGTTTTGGATAAGTGGAGATAGGACAAGAGAGTTCACTGCACAAAAACCAAACTGAATAAATATTGGAGCAAGGTATGTGACAGAGGTATGTATGTGACAGAGAAGATACGTTTCTTATCTAGACCTCAAGAGTAAAAGAACACTGTAATTAACTGTAAATCATATACCTTAATGATATATGGGATTTCCTGAAATATAAAATGATAAAAACAAACAAACAAATACCTGGAACTACATTTACCAGATATTGAAATATTACACATCTTTATAATATTCTCTAATAAATATAAATATATTGCATAAGAAATGAGATTTTGAATGCTTTCTTTGGCTTGAAGTTGAAGAGACTTAATTTAAGCAGGAATCTGTAAAGCAATAGATTAAGAAACAGAGTCCAGTGATTTTTTTTTGAGATACTGATCTAGAATTTTAATTTTTTGCTATTTCCTCACTTTAAATTTCTATGAGACAAATGGACAGTAGATCAAGTTATATAATTTTCTACTGTGATTGAAATCAAGATCATTTTGTTAAAATTGCCCCCATTAGTGTGCTTTTCTTGTTAGCTGTATTTAAACAAAGATGAGAGGTGTGTATCTCATGATTCCTGCATACATCCTACAGGACTACTGAGGCACGTACATCAAGCAGGTCTCTGAGCCAAGGCAAAGAAGCATTTTTCAAAACAAGTGGTAGGCCAGAGGGGAAATTAAGCCATCAGCTGGGAAATGAAGAGAAACAGTAGAGAGCCAGAGAAACTGAACGATTGGTTTGCCAAACTGGAAAATCTAGAGCAGACAGCAGATTGCAGAGACAAAAAGAGATCAGGCTGAGACAGATGGTAGCTATGGGTGCTCAAGGGCCAGTTTCCAGTGTTATGAGCACTGAATACTACTTCTACGTTTCTGTGTTCAGGGATCTGTACTTCCTTTTTCTGGGGTCATCTCATGGGGTCTAAAGGTGGAGCTCCTGCTTCTTGCTGTGCCCCCTTCTTTTTTCTGAGTTGTCACAGGTAATCACAGCACATCATCCTCTGTCCCTCATTTTGACTGTCATCTGCTATTCTTCAGGACATTCTTTCTCACTTTTCAACAATTTTTCTCAGTTTTTTATTATTCTAGCTAATAATGTCTTCTTATTTTTAGACCATTTCCTATTTAGCAAGGATGAGATTAGGGTGAGGCAGGTACAAAATTTCAGAGTCATGCCAGTTTCTCTTCACTGCCAATAAATGTAACCCTTTGATAACCTCCATGTCCTACATTTCCAACTCTTCTAGTACCCCAGTCCAATAAATCTCCAATCCTGCCAACTGATTGATCCTGCTATCTTAATAGCCCTTTATCCCCTTGAACCTTTCATTTTCTCTTTTAGTATCTTTAGTATCTTTTAGTATCTTCAGTTCCATCATCATCATCCCCTTATATATACACCTTCTGCTCCTTCTCCCTTTCTGGCCTCCTTGTACTCAATTGTACTCACAGACTGAGTAAATTCAACCCTGCCTGCTTTGTACTTGTACCTATGCAGTTGATTGTAGTTGGAGAAAAGCTTAAAATCATTCTGCATGCTTTTTCTCCACATTAATTTTTACTAAGCTCAGGTAGGATCTCCAGACTGGTAGGAAATCATACTACACTTACCTAGTTTCTTTACTCTGCCAACAACCTCCTATAATAATTCTCTACCTTCTTGTGTCCCCTAGAACACCCAGCCCATCCTTCCACATATAATACTAGTTGTTGGTTTTACTTTCTACATCTTACTTCATAGAAAGCATTAAAAATTGAGGAACAAAAATTATATAGATGATAGGTAGATGATAGATGGATAGATTATGTGCATTATATATTATATTTATATTTTTAGAGAGAGATGATATGTAGGTGTGTATATAGCTCCACCCCCTGGCTAGAATGTAGGCTCCCTGAGGACAAAGATCTTCGTCTGTTTTGTTCACTGATATCCTAAGAGTTTACTATAAAGCATGACACCCGTTCAGTTTAAATAAATATTTATAAATACACAGAAAATATAGAAGTATTTTAGAATTATGCTTTTAACCGATACATTTTAGTTTTCCATAGTTAAATATATTTTTTTTAAAAATCAGAGAATTGAAATTTATAAGAAGGAACACCTAGGTGGCTCAGTCAGTTAAATGTCCCACTCTTGATTTCAGCTCAGGTCATGATCTCGGGGTTATGAGATCGAGTCCCGTATTGGGCTCTGCGCTGAGTGAGGAGCCTGCTTAAAATTCCCTCTCTCCCTCTGCCCCTCCTCCCTTTCACCCTTTCTTAAAAAATTTTTAAAAAGGAAAGAAAATAGAAAATCAAATTCATAAGAAAATATAAGTGTATATGTTTTAACTGTGGGTCTGAGAGATGATTTTCTAAACTCAAAATTTCTAAATTCAAAAGCAATGGGGGAAAAGCATAAGGAAAACAGACTAGATCACATAAAAATTTAAATTTCTCAATAACATAAAACTATAAATATAATTTAAAAAGAGAAACATGTGGTAAATATTATTTATCATGAATAGAGCTTCAAGGAATTAATGTCCTTACCATGTTATAATAAAGTAACTGAACAGAATACAAAAAAATTTAAAAGCTCATAAACTTAGAGAAAATATTCAATTCTGTTAAACAATACAAATCTACACATTAGAATCTTAATGTTTTTCAGATTGTCAAAGTAAAATAAAAATAAATGTAAATTTAATAATTATTAAATTTAATAATATTTAAATATTTGAATAAACTATTAATAGTTTTAATATTATTGAATTTAGAATAATAATAATTTTAAAGCTAGGGCTATAATGAAGTAGAAACTGATTTTTCTCCCAAGACAATTTGAAATTGTATTTTAAAATTTAAAAAAATTCTTATCCTTTCAATGCAATAATTTAACATCTGAAAATCATTTGGGGAACTCAAAAGAAAGTTAAAGTTTGAAATATGCATATATAAAATGATTTTATAATAGTAATTTTCCCAAAAGCAAAAATTAGTGGAGTTGAGCTTAACTTTACAAAAATAGAAAGAAGAAGAAAATTTTGTGTATCCATAGCATAAAGAATCATGCATCCATTAGAAAAATTTTTTAAAGAGCCTATTTTTAAAAAGAGGCTTTGATAACATGAGGAATTCATTATATAACCATTTAAAAAAATATATAAACTTGTAATTAGTATGCTCTCAATTCAGATAAAAATGTATAGAAAAAAGATAGGAATGAAATATAACAAAATGTGTACAGTCATTATATCTGAATAGTATCCCAGTGTTACAGGCAATTTTGATTTTTTTTAAAGTGTGTACATATTTTTCAAAGTTTCTTTAAGGAGCATATTTTACTTTTATAATCAAAAAGAGACTTCATTTTTGATAAAGAAAAGATATAATTAATAGAACACCATTAACAAATTACCATACTTTGGTCATGTCCTATAAAGACTTAAGTAAAATTATATCTTTATAATTATATCTATATCTATATTCTCAGGGTAATCATTTCTGTTGACCTATATTTATTAAATATGTCCTAGACTTTCTTTCCCTGTATTCTTGTTCTTTCCTCCTAATTTACTTTACCTCTATTTCTAGACCCAGTCTGACAACTCAGTCTCCTTCCATCACTACCTTAGTAAAAAATGATTTGGGAAATTGCTTGAAAAGGCTCCTGGCTGCTTCTTCTTTCTGCCTACTCTTGAGTGTCCTTCCTTCATGAAGTAAGCTTATCTGGTTCTTAATGTTGCATGTGCCGGGTTTCCTCCTCTGTCCAGTTCCCACATCATAGAAATATAATAGCCCCTTTTGGAGAGAGGCTGTGGCAATTCAGGTTAGACTTTCCCCACTTCTATTCTGCCTGGGTACTACATGCTCCCCCTCATGACCACTTCAGGTCTATAATCTATTTCTAACCACTTAACATCTGAGCCATTGTAATTTTCAGGGCTTTGCCTACTGAATGCCTGATTAGTTTCACTTCACTACTGAGCATCTTCCTCTGTCCCCCTAACTAGAATGCTCCAACATAGCCAACATCTGGAGGCTTCTTTCTTCCCCACCTCCCCTTTTCCTCCTTTTTGTCCCTCTTTTCTCTTTAGAGGATCCTTCTGTCATTTGTTATTATCACCAGAATACCTGCATGATCTGGAGCCTCCAACCTCATCAGGCATCTCTTTTCTTAGGTACATCTTCATCTCTGGGAATTGTTCCTTCACAATAACATTTACACAGATCACAAAAACGTTAGAATTTAATTACAGCTCAATTCTGCTTTTCTTCAAATCAGAGGATGGCTTTTGAGGCTCTGAGGCAGGGAATAGTTAACTCAGGAGAATTTCCACATTCACATTGCATGTGTATGTTAACAGGAAATTATGTTATAAACCAGTATTTAACAATCACTGGAAAAAAAGTGATGATAGGATTTTTGTTACTGTTACTGATGTTATTGTTGTTATATTAGAATCTCAGATAAACATTCACCTTCATACATTTAACAAGTTGCATTAATTAATTGCGTGAATATGGTCTATCACTTAGATTATTGTCCCATTCATGTGAACAGAAATACCAATTTCTGAATTTATGTTATGACCAATGAAACCCCAGTTCCTTAATGGAACTTAATCATCAGAAGCATAAATGGCTTTACTATGCTTCCTTCAAAACTTCGTTTGTTTTATTCTTTTTCCAGTGTCAAACACTTATTTGTATTCTGTATACACATTCTTGAGATATTTCTGCTTAATGCAACAGCAATATCAATAAGCTCTACCATTTTATTGAGTTTAACAAACAGCGGAATATCTGATTTATTAACAAAAATATGCTGGTTGTTATCAAACTTTGGCCAATATACATTATAGGTATTACTATTTCAATAATTCTAAGTTTATACTTAGATTATACATATTTGCCTACCAACTCTCAATCAGGATGCAACCATACAACCTTAGCAAAAGCATAAAAATTCACCAGAGCCTTTTTTTTTTGTATAATATAAGCAACTATAGTTTCTACCATCCAATTGTTGTATATTTTAATGCCTAGTTTATATTTTGCCTACTTCCATTGGACTTGCTATCATTTATATTTCCAATCTATCCTAAATTGCCACAGTCCTTCTCAAACCCTCCATGGGAGGGTGCCTGGACAGAGGCAGAAATCTACATAGTGTAAAATGTAAGAAGTCAATGAGCCACAGGTGGAAGAGCTCCCTTTGTGACACAAGGAGACTCAAGAACAGGCAGAAAGAAGAGGCTGTCAAGAGGCATTTTAAAGCAATTCCCATACCATTTGATTCAGGAGGAAACTGAGAGGAGTGCTTGCAGAAGAAAATAATCATATGGTTCTATATTATTAATCCCTAGAGATAGGGTTCTAGATAATCATTCTTCTCACCCTAGCATGATTTTGATGTCCCACAGCATTTCTTTTTCAGGTGTATTTTTGAGATACCGCTCGCTTCTGGCATAGCTTCTCCCTCCTGGCCATCAGGAGGCAGTGTTGGAAGTAAAGAGCGAGTCAGGGATGGTACTCAGAACTGAAGCCAGGTCCCAGGCCCACTGGCTGGTAAGTATACTCCTTAGTTCAGTAGGTGCTAGAAGAATCTCTCCCAGCATTGGCTGCCATAAATCATAGTACTTAGTTGTACAAAACTTTATTAAATTCTTTTTGGAACAAGATGGAAAGCACTTTTCACTTAGGATACTCTATCAAGGTAACATGCAGTGCTCATAGTTACTAGGTGAGGGGCTCCCCATGGGATACAGAATCCTGCCTGGTCCTGTGTAGACCACTAGTGGGGGTGGAGAAACCATCCAGGTGGCAGGAATTGTAGGTGAAAGCCACAGAATTAATACCTTTCTATCATCAGTGTTGTTGTTGTTGTTGTTGTTTAGGATTTTATTTATTTGACAGAGATCACAAGTAGGCAAAGAAGCAGACAGAGAGAGAAGGGGGGAAGCAGGCTCCCGGCCAAGCAGAGAGCCCGATGTGGGGCTTGATCCCAGGACCCTGAGATCATGACCCCAGCCGAAGGCAGAGGCTTAACCCACTGAGCCACCCAAGCACCCCCATCAGTGTTTTTAATATGGCTGAGTAAGCTAAAAGAGATCCAGGAAATTTCTCACTAAAACAAGCTCTCCAGGAGTAGAGTTCAACTCCTATTAATGAATGGTACCTTTAAAATAGTCTTTAGTGTGATCTGACAGTTGATCTGAACCATGTTCCTACAGGTAATTTTTTTATTGTAAAATTGCAGATGTGGGTAAAATACAAGCTCTGAATACTATAGAAACAATAGAATGGGATATTCTGAGTTGAAGTATAGAATGTTTTGATAAAATAAAACCATGGTAGTTGGCAAAGCACTCTAGCCATTCTGTCATTATGAAATATAGCACCATAGGAACTACTTTTGCATGCTATTTATACAGTGAAGCTGGCCTTTAGGTGAGGATTGTTATTCAAACAGTAGAAGCACCTTGATATAGGCTTGTTAAAAAATAGAGATCACTAGAGGTCCAAGGTTCCGGATACGTGGTCTTGTCAGCTAATGCAGGGAAGAAATGAGTTTTTTAAAGCGATATCTTTCCCTGGTAGACAGTGTTCCTGTAAATAGCCCTCCTCTGTTTCACTATACTCAGGCTACACCCATTCCCCTGCCCCACCCTGCCCTGTGCTGGCTCTGTCTTTTGAAACGTTCAGACAAAACCTCCTCTCCACCTCTTCTATTTCGTCCTCTTTGTCTTAGTTCTCCAACCATCAACTCTTTCAGGTTAAACCTCTGTCTTGTCTCTCAAATCCGTTGCTTTTCTATTTTATACACTTTGCTCTACAGAATACAACTCTTTGCCCAAAATGAAGGATGAAAGTACCTTCTTAGTGATAGGAAAAGGCACTGGTGAGAAAAAGGGTAGAGATGCACTGTTGCATTACTGTGCTAAGAGGTAAGAGCTGTTACTAGAAGCTCTAATAGAAACAAGGATATGGAAAATAAATGTAACAGATGAACGTGTGAGAAGCTAGACTGGTTGAAATTTCTTTCTTTCCTTCCTTCCTCCCTTCTTTCCCTCTTCCTTCCTTCCTTCCATGGATATGTGTATATGTATCTATGTTTCTGGCTACATAAATTTTGAACCAGTTCAGTTTCTTATATTCTTACTCATTATATTTATTTTCTGTACAACAGATAGAGATATAGAGACACTACTCTCTACAGTAGTGGGCATCAAAATTTGTTCAGTAAACAAAAATTCACCAGTTGGCTTTATGGTGTGTACATGACCAAAATTTTCTACAATATATTGTTGCACTGAGATTCATCCATAGGAAGAAGTTTTTACATTTCAAAACCACCTTACGGGGTGGTTAACCCTCAGTGATTTAAGCAACTGCTCAGATCAGGATCTTAGAATCATGAGACTGATCCCCGCCAAGTGTGGAGCCTGCTTAAGATCCTCTCTCTCCCTCGGTTCCTCCCCCCAATTCCTGCTCACTCGCTCTCTCTCTCTCTCTCTCTCTCTCTCTAATACAAACAAACAAACCACCCTGATAACATTTGAAGTTTTCACCAATATGCTGAATTTGGGTGTTCAACTGATGTCAGTTTGGGAAAATTGGAGCACTTTGCTTAAATCTGTACCAAAGATATTCTTCTGAATAAATTTTCTCAGTGTTCGCTTGCCAGAAAGGATTTAGATATTTTTCCCTCAGTTCAGACTCAGATTAATCTAAGAAACATCATTGGCAAAGCCAATGTCCACAAAATTAATTTGGACTCAGAAATTACTCTTTCTTGCCCATTATACTTTTTGCTTATTTACAGCTATATCTCAAAGATAACAGCAGATTTGGTTCCAAGCCACCACAATAAAGCAAATATTTCAATAAATTGAGTCAAATGAATTTTTTTTTGGTTTTCCAGTACATATGAAAGTTATGTTTACATTATACTGTAGTCTATTAATTGTGCAATGTTATTCTGTCTAAAAAAACCCCAACATACATGCCTTAATTTTAAAATACTTCATTGCAAAGAAATGCTAACCATTATCTAAGCTGTCAATTTTGCTAGTGGAGAATCTTGCTGCTATGTGATGGGAGTTCACTGATCAGTGTAGTGCTTGCTGAAGGAGGGGTGGCTGTGGCAATTTCTTAAAATAAGATAGCAATGAAGCTTGTTTCATTTGACTTTTCCTTTCATGAACCCTTTCTCTGTAGTATGTGGTACAGTCTGATAGCACTTTACCCAAGGTAGAATTGCTTCTGAAACTGAAGTCAGTCCTTTTAAACCCTATTGCTGTTTTATCAACTAAATTCATACAATATTCTAAATTCTTTGTTGTCATTTCAATCTTTGCACATGTTTACCAGAAGTAGATTCCTTCTAAGAAAGCACTTTCTTTGCTTATACATAAGAAACAATTTGTTCATTTAAGTTTTATCATAAGATTGCAGCAATTCAGTCACATCTTCAAGGTCTACTTTTTTATAATTTCTTTTTCTTTTATTTTTATTTAGAATCCAGCTTGTTATATGGAGTACAATATTAGTTTCAGTAGTAGCATTTTGTGACTTATCACTTACATACAACAATGCTCATCAAAAGTGCCCTACTTAATACCTGTCACCCCCATTTAGCCCATCCCATGGACCACCTTCCCTCCAGCAACTCTCAGTATGTTCTCTATAGTTAAGAGTCTGTTTTGGATTTGCCTCTCTTTTTCTCCCATGTTCATCAGTTTTGTTTCTTAAATTCCACATATGAGTGAAATTATATGGTATTTGTCTTTCTCTGACTGACTGATTTTCTTAGCATAATGCTCTCTAGCTCCATCGATGTTGTTGCAAAATGGCAAGATTTCATTCTTTTTGATGGATAATATTCCATTGTATATACATCACCTTCTTTTAATCCATTCATCAATGAATGGACATTTGGGCTATTTCCATGGTTTGGCTATTGTTGATAATGCTGCTATAAACATTGTGGTGCATGTATTCCTTCAAATCAGTATTTTTGTATCCTTTGGGTAAATACCTAGTAGTACAAATGCTGGATCATAGGTTAGTTCTATTTTTAACTTTTTGTGGAACCTCCATACTGATTTCCAAAGTGGCTTTACCAGTTTGCATTCCCACCAATTGTGTGACATCCTCATCAATATCTGTTGGTTCCTGTGTTGTTGATTTTAGCCATTCTGACAGATATGAGGTGATATCTCACTGTAATTTTGATTTGTATTTCCCTGCTGATGAGTAATGTTGGGCATCTTTTCATGTGTCTGTTAGACATCTGTATGTCTTTGGAAAAATGTCTATCCATGTCTTTTGCCCATTTCTTAACTGGATTATTTGTTTGGGGGGTGTTAAGTTTGATGAGTTCTTTATAGATTTTGGATAGTAACCTCTTATCAGCTACGTCACTTGCAAATATCTTCTCCCATTCCAAAGGTTACCTTTTCATTTTGTTGATTGTTTCCTTCACTGTGCAGAAGTTTCTTATCTTGATAAAGTCCTAATAGTTCATATTTGTTTTTGTAGCTCTTGCCTCCATAGATGCATCTAGTAATTTTCTATGGCCAATGTCAAAGAGGTTGCTGCCTGTGTTCATCTCTAGGATTTTGATAGTTTCCTCTCTCACATTTAGGTTTTTCAACCATTTTGAATTTATTTTTGTGTGTGGTGTAAGAAAGTGGTCCTGTTTCATTCTTCTGCAGGTGGCTGTCCAGTTTTCCCAGCACCATTCGTTGATGAAAATTTTTCCATTGGATATTCTTCCTTGCTTTATTGAATATTACTTGACCATGTAATTTTGGATCCATTTCTGGGTGTTTTATTCTGTTCCATTGATCTATGTGTCTGTTTTGTGTCAGTACCACTGTCTTGATTGCTACAGTTATGTAATATAACCTGAGGTCTGGAACTGTGATGTCTCCAGCTTTTCTTTTCTTTTTTGGGGTCACTTTGGCTATTTGGTGTCTTTTGTAGTTCCATATAAATTTTAAGATTGTTTGTTCTAGCACTCTGAAAAATGCTGGTGATAAGGGATTACATTAAATGTGTAGATTACTTTGGGTAGAATAGACATTTTGATGATGTTTTTTTCTTCCAATACATGAGCAATGGATTTTTCCATTTCTTTGTGTCATCTACAATTTCTTCCATAAGGATTCTATAGTTTTCAGAGTATAGATCTTTTACCTCTTTGGTTAGGTTTATTCATACATATCTTATGGGTTTTGGTGCAATTGTAAATGGGATTGATTCCTTGATTTCTCTTTCATTATTGATGTATAGGAATGCAACATATTTCTGTACATTGATTTTGTTTCTTGTGACCTTATCAAATTTGTGTATCAGTTGTAGCAATTTTTTTGGTAGAGTCTTTATGGTTTTCTACACAGAATATCATGTTGTCTGCAAATGGTGAAAGTCATTTTTTTCTTGTCTATTTTGATGCCTTCTATTTCTTTTTGTTGTCTGATTGCTGAGCCTAAGACTTCCACCACTATGTTAAATAACTTAGTAAGTGGATATCCTTATCTTGTTCCTGACCATGAAGAAAAGTTCTCAATTTTTCCCCATTGAAAATGATATTAGCTGTGGGTGTTTGGTATATGGCCTACTTTGGTATATCCCTACTTTGTGGAGGGTTTTTTTTTTTAAGATTTTATTTATTTTATTTGACAGACAGAGATTACAAGTAGGCAGAGAGGCCGGCAGAGAGAGAGAGAGAGAGAGGAGGAAGCAGGCTCCCTGCTGAGCAGAGAGCCCGATGCGGGACTCGATCCCAAGACACTGAGATCATGACCTGAGCCGAAGGCAGAGGCTTAACCCACTGAGCCACCCAGACGCCCCTGTGGAGGGTTTTTGTCAAAAATGAATGCTGTATTTGCCAAAAGCTTTTTCTGCATCTATTGAGAGGATTGTATGGTTCTTAATCTTTCTTTTCTTGATGTGATATATCACCTTGATTTATTTGCAAATATTAACTACCCTTGCAGTCCAGGAATAAACTGCACTTGATCACGGTGAATAATTCTTTTAATGTACTGTTGAATTTGATTTGCTAGTATTTTGTTAAGAATTTTTACATCCATGTTCATCAATGGCCTGTAATTAATCCTTTTTGTAGCAAGGTCTTTGTTTGGTTTTGGAATCAAGGTAGTACTCACCTTGTAGAATGAGTTCAGAATTTTTCCTTCCTCTATTTTTTTGGAACAATTTGAGAAGAATAGGTATTAACTCTTCTTTAAACACTTGGTAGAATTCCCCTGGGACACCATTTCATCCTGGATTTCTGTTTGTTGGGAGATTTTTGATTACTGACTCAATTTCTTTGCTGGTTATCTGTGCAGTCTGTTCAAGTTTCCTATTTCTTTCTGTTTCACTTTTAGTAGTCTATACATCCCTAGGAATTTATCCATTTCTTCCAGATTGCCCAATTTGTTGGTATATAATTGCTCATAATATTCTATAATTATTTTTTATTTCTATGACGGAGGTAATGATCTCTCCTCTTTCGTTTGTGATTTTATTTATTTGGGGCCTTTCTCTTTTCTTTTTGATTAGCCTGGCTATGGGTTTATTAACTGTATCAATTCTTTCAAAGAAATGGCTCCTGTTTTCATTGATCTGTTCTACTGGGTTTTTTATTTGTTTGTTTCTCTATCATATACTTCTGGTTTTAGACTTCATTTGTTGTTCTTTTTCTAGCTTCTCTAGGTGTAAGGTCAGATTGCATATTTGAGATTTTTCTTGCTTCTTAAGATAAGCCTTTATTTCTGTATACTTTCCCCTTATAACCACTTTTGCTATCTCCCAAAGGTTTTGGACCATGATGTTTTCATTATCATTTGTTTCCATGCATTTTTTTCAATTTCTTCTTTAATTTCCAGGTTGACCCATTCACTGTTTTGTAGAATATTTTTTAACCTTTATTCACTTTCCATCTTTCCAAATTTTTCCTTAAAGTTGAGTTGAAATTTCATAGCCTTGTTGTCAGAAAATATACATGGTATGATCTGTCCTTGGTACTTGTTGAGGCCTGATTTGTTGCCCAGTATGTGTTCTATTCTAGAGAATGTCCCATGTGCACTCGAAAAGAATGTGTTCTCTGCTGCTTTAAGATGAAATGTTCTGAATATATATATTAAGTTCATCTGGTCCAGTGTGTCATTCAAAGCCATTGTTTTCTTGTTGATTTTCTGCTTAGATGATATGTCCATTGAGGTAAATTGGTTATTAAAGCCCCCTATTCTTATTGCATTGTTATCAATGAGTTCCTTTATGTTTGTTATTAATTTTTTAATATATTTGCGTCCTCTCAAGTTGGGGGCAGAAATATTTACAATTGCTAGAACTTCTTGTTGGGTATAACCCTTTATTATGATATAGTCTCCTTCTTCATCTCTTGTTACAGTTTTTTGTTTTAAAATCTAGTTTGTCTGATATAAGTATGGCTACTCTGGCTTTCTTTAGATGTCTGTTAGTGTAATAAATGTTTCTCCATCTCCTCACTTTCAATCTGCGTGTGTCTTTAGTTCTAAAATGAGTCTCTTGTAAGAGCATATAGATAGGTCTTGTTTTGTTTTGTTTGCTTGTTTTGAATCCATTTTGTATTCAGAGTGATTACTGATAGATATGAATTTAGTACCATAATATCACCTGTTAGGTGATTGTTTCTGGAGGTTTTCTCTATTCCTTTCTAGTCTTTTTTGCTTTTGGTCTTTCTTTCCCACTCAAAGAATCCCTTTAATATTTCTTTCAGGGCTAGTATAGTGGTCACAAGCTCCTTCAGTTTCTGTTTGTCTGGGAAAACTCTTTGTCTCTCCTATTCTGAATGACAGCCTTGTTGGATAGAGCATTCTTGGCTACGTATTTTTCTCATTCACTGAATATATTATGTCACTTTCTTCTGGCCTTCAAGTTTCTGTGGAAAGATCTGCTGCTCAATTTATCTGTCTTCCCTTTTAAATTAAGGACTACTTTTGTCTTGCTTCTTTTAGGATTTTTTCTTTATCTCTATGTTTTGCAAATGTAATTACAATGTATCTTGGGGTTGGCCTGCTTTTGTTGATTTTGATGGGAGTTCTCAGTGCCTCACAGATTTGGATGTCTATTTCCATTCCCAGATTAGTGACGTTTTCAGCTATAATTTCCTCAAATAAACCTTCTACTCCATTTTCCTTCTCTTCTTCCGGTACTCCTATGGTATAAACATTATTATGCTTTATGGAGTCAGTGAGTTCCCTAAGTCTATATTCATGCTCCAATATTTTTCTTCCCTCTTCCTTTCAGCCTCATTATTTTCCATAATTTTATCTTCTGTATCACTTATTCATTCCTCTACTTCCATACTTGTCATTGCATCCAGTGGATTTCACATCATATTTCAGTCTGACTAGTTTTAGATCTTTTATTTATGCAGTAAAGGGCTCTCTGGTGTCTTCTATGCTTTCTCAAACTCAGCTAGTATCCTTATGATTGTTGCTTTAAATCCTTGATCAAACATATTAATAGTATCTGTTTCAATTAGATCCCTGAACATGATCATTTTTTTTTCTTTCTTTTGGGATGAATTCCTTCATCTTGGTATTTTGTTTACATCTTTGTCTTCTTCTCTGTGTTAGGAAAGCCTGTTACGTTTCTAGCTCCTGAGATTAATGACTTTATAAAGAAGAGGTCATAAAATATCCAGGGCCTGGCACTTCACGAAATGTGTCTGGTATATGCTATATGTACCCTGCTGCTGTGTTTTGGCTGCTCTTTCCCTCACATCAGTCCTCTGTAGAGTTCTTCTTGCCTGCAGTGAGAAGTGTTTGAACCTTGGTCAGAGTGTGGCATGCTTTAATTAGGGGTGCTCTAGCCTGCTTGATAAAAGAGACCTGATGTGAGGTGTCTGTGTCGTTCAGTCATTTAAGCATCCAACTCTTGATTTCAGTGCAAATCATCGTCTCAGGGTCATAAAATCAAACCCTGTGTCCAGCTCTGTGCTCAGCATAGAGTCTGCTTGTCATTCTCCCCCTGCTCCTCCTCATATTCTCTCTATCAAATAAATAGATATATAAATGAAATCTTTTTTTTTTTAAGGAAATTTCTTAATTCAAAAAGGAAAGAAATCTGATGCTATTTCCACCAGAGGTGAAGATTTGTAGCACACTATGGTGAATAGACATGGTTCATGTGAGGGGGGAGGGGATAGGATATCTCTGCTGGTCTTCTGGCAGAGGGGCCTGCTGCACTGGTTCTCAGGCACATTGCCGGAGAAAGGCAGTACCTGCAGAATGCAGTGGGGTGGTACTTGGTATAAGATACTACTCTTGGTACTGTGCTACTTATTAAGGTTAGTTTTTGCTGAGGGGTGGGGAGAGAAATGGCACCCACTGCCTCTTTGTCCCCAGAAAGGCAATGCTATTTTTCCCAGATGCACGTTAAGAAGGGGAACTGTCTCTTGCAGTGCACCCCGGGGGATCCTCAGATTGTACCATCTGCTACCAGCCCTCTGCCCTCTGAGTACTGCAACATGTAGTACTCATATAGTAAAGGGATTCACACTATCCATACCATGGACCTCTAAATCTCCAGTCGTTTAACCACTCTAGTTTTCCCAGCCAATAGCTTTGGGGAAGTGTTTTCCTTCTGTAATCTCCTCTGCATTTCTTGCTCTCTCTCTCTCTCTCTCTCATTCTCTGTGACCAGGATTCCTTCCCCTCCACAGCACCCATGGTTTGCTTCTCCCCCAAATCACTTCTCCATACCTCCTACCTTCCATGATGTGGCTTATTTCCCCCTCTAGTTGTGAAGTTTGTTCTGTCAATCTTTGGATAGATTTCTTGGATATTCAGAATGATTTGATATTTATCTAGCTGAGTTTGAGGGACTATGCAAACCTAGGGTCCTCCTACTACTCTGCCATCTTCACTCCCCTTCAAGCTGCACTTCAAAATCTAGTTCTCTTGCTATTTCCATCACATCTTCAGTTACTTCCTCCACCTAAACCCCTCAAAACCATGTTGAGAGTTGGAATTAACTTTTTCTAAATTCCTGTTTATGTTGATATTTTGACTTCTTCCCATGAATCACAAAATCTTTTTTTTTTTTTTAAGATTTTATTTGTTTATTTGACAGGCAGAGATCACAAGTAGGCAGAGAGGCAGGCAGAGAGAGAGGAAGGGAAGCAGGCTCCCTGCTGAGCAGAGAGCCCGACGCGGGGCTCGATCCCAGGACCCCGGGATCATGACCTGAGCCAAAGGCAGAGGCTTTAACCCACTGAGCCAACCAGGCGCCCCTGAGTCACAAAATCTTAATGGCATAGAGTAGTAAATCCTTTACGGAAGTTTTCAATTTGCTTTGCACTGATCTATCAGAAGAATCACTCTCTCTAGCAGCTATGCCCTTATGAACTATATTTCTTAAATCAGAAGACTTGAAAGTTGAAATTGCTACTTGATCCCTGGGCTGCAGAATGGATGTGTTTGCAGTCATGAAAACAACATGAATCTTGTTGTACACCTTCATCAGAGCTCTTGAGTGAGCAGGTGCATTGTTGATGAGCGGTAATATTTTGAAATGAATTTTTTTTTAATCTAAGCAATAGGTCTGAAATGTGGGCTTTAAAGAGTCAGTAAGTCACATTATAAACAGATGTGTTGTTATCCAAACTTTGTTGTTCCATTTGTAGAGCACAGACAGAGTAGATTTAGCATAACTCTTAAGAGCCCAAGGATTTTCCTAATGGCAAATGAGCATCAGTGGTAAAATAAGCATAAAGGTGAACATAATTTCTCAAAGTCACCAGCTGCATTAGCCACTAACAAGAATCAACCTACTCTTTGAAACTTTGAAGCCAGGCATTGACTTCTGTCTAGCTTTGAAAGTCTTAAATGACATCTTCTACCAGAAATCTGTTTTGTCTGCTTTGAAAATCTGTTGTTTCATGTAGCCACCTTAATTAGCTTAGCAAGAGCTTCTGAATAACTTGATGTCACTTCTACATCAGCACTCGCTGCTTTACCTTGTACTTCCATGTTATGGAGAGTCTTCTTTCCTTAAACTTCATGAACCAACATCTGCTATCTTCAAACTTATCTTCGACAACCTCCTCACCTCTCTCAGTCTTCACAGAATTGAGGAGAGTTAGGCTTTCCTCTGGATTTGGCTTTGGTTTAAGGGAAAGTTGTGGCTGATTTCATCTTCTGTTCAGACCACTGAAACTTTCTGCATTTCAGCAATAAGACTCTTTCACTTTCTTATCCGATTCTGTTCATTGGAATAGTTTTTTATGTTTTTTGGTTTTTTTTTTTTGTTTGTTTTGTTTTGTTTTTAACTTTTAGTTTCCTTCAAGAACATTTCTTTTGTCTTCACTAACTTATTTGTCTGTTTGGTGTAAGAGGTCTTGTCTCAGCTATGACTGTCCTTCCACACTAAACTTAATCATTTTTGGTTTTTGATTTAAAATGATTCACAGACCTGTACCCCTGGGGATAAAAATATATGTTTATAAAAAATAAAAAATTATATTAAAAAAAATTAAAAAATAAAATGAGAGACATGTAACTCTTTCTCTCACTTAGGGTTATTGATTGGCCTAATTTTAATATTGTTTTGTCTTAGGAAATAGAAAGTCCCAAGGAGAAGGAGAGAGATGGGGTAATGGCTGGTCTGGGGAGTTGTCCGAACACACTCAACATTGATTAATTTTGTTATATATGTGGATACAGTTTGTGGCACCCAAAACAATAATAGTAACATTAAAGATCACTGAATAGTAATCACCATAATAAATATAATAATAATGAAACAGTGAAATTTTGTGAGTATTCCCCAAATGTGACACAGAGGAAGGAAGTAAGCAAATTCTCTGGGAAAAATTGCACCTATAAATTTGCTCTATGCAGGGTTGCCACATACCTTTGATTTGTAAAATATGCATTATCTGTGAAGCACATTAAAGCAGAGCTCAATAAAGTGAGGTAAGCCTGTATAATTTAAAAATAATAAATGTCTATGATGTAATAAATTTAGAATAACAATTAACTATAATTTAAGAATAATAGAAGGGGAGTATCCAGGATGCTAAAACAATAAGATCTGGTGCTTAAAGTTATATTGCTTCAGTGTTTCCTAGAGCATGAATGAAATTTGCATATGCATGGCCTTGAACAATGTAACAAAATGAAACATCACTTCCAAAACAGATTTGATTAAGATGAAGTAATTTTAAAGTCCAGAATGACTAAAAACTGCTTGCTGACACCTTGTGAGTCCACATTCAATCACCATAGTACAGCCTGTAAGACCATGAGCATCAGGTTATGCTGAGCAATGTATAAGATTTGCTGGAAACACAGCTCTTTGAGAGATGTCTGAAGATGTAAGCACAAAATCCCTGCTCCACTAGAGAGCACTAATGACCAAACTTATTGCTGAAACTTTGGCAGCAATCATTTCACTTTTTTTTTTTTTTTTAAGTCTCCTCAATACAACTTAACCATTTAAACTAACTTCCATGAAGGAGAAAGGTCCTAATATGTGTGTGATGAAAATAACATCTTTAATAGAGAAGAGCTTCCATATTCTGTGTCATACTATAGTATGTGACAAAAAGAATACAAAGGTAGATCACAAAATCATTAAAATCACCCCTCCCTCTTCTTTTAATTTTTAAACTCCAACAGAACACGTTAGGACTTAAAAATCGCAAACAATGCCAACACCAGACAGGGAAAGTGATAAATATGGCTGTGAGGAATATGGCATCATTCCACTCCTGAAAATGATGATGTGATATTGTCCAATTATGTTATCCTCTCTCCTTCATCAAATAGCAAAGGTGTATTTTCTGTGGTTCATAGTTTTGTTGTTGCTGTTGTTTTTGTTGTCATTTTTTATTGTTTCCAGAATCTGATCACTGCTCACCATCTTCCTTGCCATCATCCTGGTACAAACCAACAACCCATCTCATTTCAACTATTGCAATGGCTTCTTTTTTTAGTGTGGCAGAGGATGGGGGAAGCAGGCTCCCTGCTGAGCAGAGAGCCTGATGTGGGGCTCCATCCCAGGACCCTGGGATCATGACCTGAGCCAAAGGCAGAGGCTTTAACCCACTGAGCCACCCAGGCACCCCTGTGGTCCATAGTTAATCTGAAAGCCCTCCCTTAGTTTTCAGATACCAAAAAATCCAAAAAGCCATACCTAGATATCATGTCATTGTAGAACTACAGAACTGGGTACAAGTAATGCTGATGAAGATCAAGGACATCACATTTCATCAACACAAAATGTAAATAAAATAACAAAAAATATTTCTTTTTAACTAAAATAATTTTTTACCCTTATTTGCATGTATTTTATGTCTAATTTATTCACAGGATGTAAGCTTTTGTTTCTTCAGTTTATTCTTCTGAGCAATCTGCTCCTGTGACCTGGAAACAATTTATTCTTTTTCAAAAGATCACCTCAATGTGTCAGGGCAAGATCTTCTATGGGTTAATCTGCCCATGATGTCTGTGAGTGAGCAGTACATCATGGGAGTTTTGGGAGTTTTGTTCACTTACAAGTGCTAAGTGATTAGAGAATCTACATTTAAACCATCAAGTTCAGTTTTCCTCTGCATATGTAAATTAATTCTCCTGGAGCCACTAACCCTGTGTCTACCCCACTGGTTGGAATGGGCATATATACCAATTCCAGCATTATTATGATGGGTTAGTCTGTAAAATGGTATTTTTCAGATACTTGGTGGCTTTTCAGATGCGAACACTCAATGGCACGGGTAATTTCACAGATGCTCTTAAAGTGCACACAAAGACTTGAACCTCTTGATTTGCATGATTTTGTGCAGTTTTCTGGGTTAAGTGAATAGCAAAGTGCTTTCAGAAATCACCTAGACCACTTGTGGGAAGAACAAAATGAGATATTTTTGAAGAATATGTTTTTTGTTTCATCATAGCAAACTTTGAGAAATAGTGTTCTGTTGAGAAGTCCTGTACAGAAATTTGTTTGGTTGCCAGAGTCAAGATCCACATAATAATTAGGAACTAAAATTTTCTATACATAAATGAGTATTGGATATAGAATTTCTCAGACTTGGTTGTATTTCTCCTCGGGATCTTGGTTGTGTTCTCCTTTCCTCTTCTCCATGTCTCACACATATTTCATAGTTGGCTCCACACTTCCTCCTCAAATCTGTTCTCTCTTCTATATTTCCATTTTCATTGAGATACATCAATCCATTCAATCTATTCAATCCATTCAGCTAGAAAAATGTGTCACCACTCTGTCCCCAACCAGCTAGCCAAATCCTAGTGATTCTGTTTCTTAAATCCTCCCTCAATCCTTTTGTCTAAGTTCTAGCCTTATTATGATACCTTTAGTTAGGTCCTCACATCACTCATTTGGATTTAGAAATTATTATTCAGTTTATCTCTCTGCTTCCAGACTCTTCCTTTCCAAATTTACCCTTCCTATTAGCATAAGTGTTTCTTCTCACAACTAAGTGTAAGTCATTCTTTACTTAAATAGTCAAAATCATGTACAGCTCCTTGCTGCCTGTGAGAGTGCTCTTTATATTTTTTAATATTACAATATAGTATAATAAGTGCTAGAGTTGACTTACGTAAGATATGTTAGTGTTGCAAAAGTGGGTGAAATCAACCTTAATCTATTATGATGAAAAACATCTTGTGTGCTCTACTGCTTGTAGGAGAGACCACATCCTTGGGACAGAGGACATTTTACAAAGGAGTGCTTAATTAAGCTGAGACTAGAACACAGGCTTTGGAATCAAGCAGTCAAAAATTCAAATTTCTGATTTACCATGTAAAGACGTATATTTGAGCAAGTCCAGCTTTTCACCTATAAAAGGTAGATAATTATGCCAATATTACAGAGTTTCTATGGTAATTCATTAAGGCAATTGATTTAATGCCCTGAACACAGTGCTTAGTGCATAGTAGGTATTCATAACCTAATTTTTGCTTACTTCTGTAAAGATAAGTAGAAATACAAGTAATGCCTTATAATGAAAAGTATTTCAAGCAGGAAAAAGCACACAAAATAGTCTATCCAAGTGAAAAAAATATGACCCATTTGAGAAATTTCAAGTAACTAAGGAGCTCAAAAGGGGGGGGGGGAAGCAGAATATGGGAATTGAGAAGAAAGCAATGGCTTGTTTATAGAGTGCCTTCTGTTCTATTTTACCCTTTGTCTCTTTCTCTCTATTGATATCTTCAAACATTTTCAGCTTTCTTGTCATTTCCATTCCCCTCACAACTAAGCCTAGGAACTTAGGAGACCATATTCACCATTTCTCCTTCCTCAAGCATCTAGCTTCACCACCCACTGACATCATCATCAACACCACTAACAACTTAATGGCCACATCAAGTGGACACTTGTCAGCCCACAGTCTTCTTGAACTCTTTGAAGGATTTTGCTTTATTATTCACCTTCCAGAAGGTCACTTCCTTCTTGGTTTCACTTATTTCTTTCAGTTTTATTTTTATCTCTGTGGACCTTCCTTTTCAATCTCTTTCAAGAGATCTTAATCCTCTGTTATCTCTTGAATATGAGATTCTGTCCTTGGATCTCTCCTTTCTTCATTCTGGTTCTCTCTTGTAAAACTTATCCTTAAAGTGATTTCAGGTATCCACTAAGTACTTAAGATTCTCAAATCCAATATATATCTGTAGCCCACACCTCTCTACTTGTAATTTCCATCTCCCAGTAAACTACTTTCTGAAATGGCCCAGACCATGCCATTCTTGTTCACTCTTCTCAATTCCTGGCTAACTACAGTAGATGTCCTTTCTATTCTCAATTATTTGCCTCTTTATGTACTCACACCCTTTACTATATGACTTTACAGTCCCTCCTTTAAAGACAGCACACATTTGGGGGCCCTGGATAATTCAGTCAGTTAAGCATTGGACTCTTGGCTTTGGCTCAGTTCATCATTTCAGGGTCATGAGATCAAGCCCTGCTTTGGGCTCCAACCTCATCAAAGAGTCTGCCAAATTTTCTCTTTCTCTTTCCCTCTCTCTAAAGTGAATAGTAATAATAATAAATAAAAAAGACAGCACACTTTCCTTAACACATTTGTGTTAGATTTAGTGAAGTGACTTGTGTTGACCAATATGGGCAGAAGTAAGAGTACATCAGTTCAAACCTAGTCATAAGAGAGTCATATGTCCCTACTATCTCCTCTGTAAGCTTTCAGACTCTGTCATTAAGTGTTTCCACTGAGAAACCAATGTCCTTCCACCCTCAGACCCAGACCGAATCTGGTGAAACAGAGTCACCCCAGTAACCCTACAGATGGGCAGAGTGAGGCAAAACAGCTCCAGCTAACCCAGTCAGGTGAATGAGATAACAAGTGAGTCCTTTTTTTTTTTTTTTTTAAGATTTTATTTATTTATTTGACAGACAGAGATCACAAGTAGGCAGAGAGGCAGGCAGGGGTTACAAGGGGGAGCAGGCTCCCCACTGAGCAGAGAGCCCGATGCGGGGCTCGATTCCAGGACCCTGGGATCATGACCTGAGCTGAAGGTAGAGGCTTTAACCCACTGAACCACCAGGTGCCCCACAAATGAGTACTTTTAAGCTGCTGAATTTCAGAGTGATTTATTATTCAGTATCTTTGTAACTATAGCTAATAAAGAAATTAGCTATAGTTCAACCCTTGTGATTGAAGGATAGACAGAGAGAATAGGAACAAATGCAGATAGATTTAAAGATTTGATGCTCTGGTGTTGAGGAACTTTTTGCCTGATTACTTCTATTTCCTCAATGGAGCGCAAAGAGACATAATTAATTGATAAGTGGACTGTGTACAGGAAGAAGGGTTAGAAGATGCTGAAATTATAAAAGTCCTGAAAGATAGAGATGCAGGGTATGGAAAAATAGCTGGCTTTGCAGACAGTCTAGTACATTTATTCGTAAGTTTATCAACCACATGAATTTAGACTTTTGTGTTTCATTTTTATGTAAGCTAATTACTTTTTTAATGTGAATTTTATAATTTTCTTTTGTATTTGTATAAGATTTTTTTCACATGTGAAGGTACTGTGCTTTGATATATTCCTTATATAAATATATATTTTTTCCATTTGGCAGAATCCCTTGTACTTTTGTTCATTATCTTTGGCATAGAAAATATTTCACCTTATTTATGTAGCACAGAAGATGTTTGATTTTAAATGGTTAAACCTTTTATCTCTTATATTTTATTTTCCATGCTTCCTTTGGAAATTCTGTAGAAAGTTCAGGAAAGTAAAGATTTTTTTTATCACTAGAGAATTTTAGAACTAGAAGCCATCATTTTCACATGATGAATTTCATTGAGGAAGATGAGGTTTAGAAAGGTGAGGAGACTAACTCACCAAGTGGTACAGCCTAGGGGAAAGAGCAGTTCTGCCCTACTCCTGGACAGCTTGTGATATTAACTGATGGTCCCAGTCTCATCTCTTTTGATAATACCTAATATTCCAAAGCTAGGTAGCCTCAAATTTCAAACACACTTTGTATGGCAGATAGATTGTGAGAATATAAAGATACCTTTGCTTGATGGATGATCTAGAGGATTAGATTTTGGGGACAAGTGCCTTTCTCCTGGTGTTATTGGACTGCAATTCCTATCGATGACACCTGTCCCTTATTATTACTTTATGCATCTCTTCAAAAGTCTCTCATGGATTCTTTTTAAGTTGAAACTCAAACTGGACCTAGGACATTAGACATTTATTTAAACATAGGGTTGAATTCAAATATCATTAAGAATTTAAAACATAGCAGTAAGAGTGGGATTATCTGTTGTGAACCTGATTATAATATTGTTGGCTATATTAATGAAATTCTATGCAGATTGTGCTTTTGGAAGGAAGCTTACCTATATAATAGTATTTCCCTTCAGTTATTAGTGTAAAGAGGGGGGAAAAGGGAAAATAATTTTTGAGAGTTTTAGCAGGGTGAAACAAACACAGGGAAATTAGAATATGGTCCTAGGAGAAAGAAATACTTTTGTCTATTTATGTGGGCTTCAAAATAAGAGTTGCCCCTCAAAATCTTTCTTGATGAAAATTAGTAAGATACTAAGTAAGCTTTCTAATTCACTAGTCAGAGGCGCCTGGGTGGATCAGTGGGTTAAGCCTCTGCCTTCGGCTCAGGTCATGATCCCGGGGTCCTAGGATGGAGCTCCGCATCGGGCTCTCTGCTCAGCAGGGAGCCTGCTTCCCTTCCTCTCTCTCTGCCTGCCTCTCTGCCTACTTGTGATCTCTCTCTCTGTCAAATAAATAAAAAAAAATCTTAAAAAAAAAGATATATCTAATTCACTAGTCAGTCTGCAATAAGATCTTTAAGAGAACTGTCAAATCTGATGTTATAAAGAAAATCTACTGTATTCTTACTCAAATACGTGCCTCAAAAACAGGGGATCATCCTAATTTTTCACAGTTGTTACATTTCAAAAATTTACCCAATGCTAGTCAGAAAAATTACAACCATGAACCCAGGCAGGTATAACTTTGTACATGTGATATGGATCTCTAAACCTCTGTCGCACTAACAAGAGCACTGTAGCACTTTTACAAATAGCTAAATCATTTTCAGCAGAGGTTCTTACCAGGTTAGGGAATCTTCACTAGTCCTAATATTTACACTGTGATAATGATTATACATTTCTTAGCTATCAGTAACTGTATCCTGACAATAACATTCCCATGGATTAGCATCCATTTTTATTAAAACTCTCCTTGTCAGAGAATTTTCCCTTTTGTAAACATAGCCCAACAGTCTTGATCTTTGCTAATTAGCATAATGACTCCTGTGTAGATACCTGCATTTTGTATGCACATGTGGATCCATGTGTACTTAAAAACCTTTGGCCTAGATGAGCTCAGTTCTCTGAATCTGAGCAGCTTTTTTTTCTTAGTTGTGTATCCTTTTGTGAAAACAAGAGTCTTTGGCTCATAAGAAATATATCCTAGAAAGGAGCAAAACCCTATCTGCTAGGCTTTTTATTTTTTTCTGATTTTTCCTAGCAAGTGTCTATTTTTACTTTCTATCCCTGACACTAAATAGAGCAGCTTGAATTCTATACAATGTATTTATGTAGCCAGAGACAGAGATGATAGGTGCAGGAGTAACTATGTGATATAGATTGAGTTCTACTAGATAACATGTAAAACAGTGAGGTTATGATTAGCCTAGCAGCATATCTGTATCCAATCAGTATTTCTTAGTCATTATTTCTTTAACATTTTGCAAAAACCAATTCATTATTGGGCTGAATTTACAAGAATATCCATAGGATGTATACATCCTCTATCACTGCCAACAATATGCAAGTAATACCCTCTGTCATTGTGATAATCCAAAATGCCCCCACGAATTTTTACAGTGTTTCAAAGGGTGTCACAAGTAACAGCCCGGGTTGTTAGATAGAAGATTTCATAAAGATATTATAGAAACATTTAATAAAATTTTCCTAAGCAAATTCTTGTTTTGTTATTTGATCTTCTAATAATGTACTCTAAAATGTTATTTTGTTATAATACCTAAAGAGTAGGACAACAACCGCTTATGCTTTAATATTTCAAAAAGCATTATGTCAAAATGGGGCTTGGACCTTTTCTCAGTGTTGGCTCCACCATGGATTTGCTCTTTGCTGCCACAAACTTTGGGTAAAAATGTAGAGAGATTTCTTTGAAAGTGAATTCCTTGCTCCTCTTTTGTTTTCACTTGAAGATGCTCTATTTCTACACTCTGTCCACTGCTCTCCAACTCATGGTTTAAGCACTTAATCTCCAACAAGTGAGAGACTCCAGGTTCAGTTGAATCATCTTTCACCTGAAGAAGAGATGAAAGATCGTGAGCAAAATTCTTAAATACCTGGATTAATAGAGTTGCTAGATAGGATGAAAGAAATAATCCAAGAAGAAAGCTAGAAGTTTGGAAGGAATAAGAATCAAGAGTAACATTTTTTCCAATTAGGGAATATGTTATAAAATAGGAGGTAAAGGAAAATTTGAACTACTGGAGATATATAACAGAAAGATCATATGGGAAGAAAAAGCAGCATCATGTTCTTTGTACAGCACTAAGAAGGGCTCATGGGCATCCCCAGCTGAGAAAACCAGCTCTTAATGCAGGAACAGAAGCAAACTGACACTGGTTGACTCCATACCGAGTTTTCTGCATTAGTGCTCCTTCAGATAGGACCTGGTTCCTTGAATATTGGTTTCTGTTTGTTCTGTTGTTTCTGTTTTGTTTTGTCTTGTTGTTGTTTTTGTTGTTTCTGTTTTGAAGCTGAAAGTGTGGCTCAATTTATAAAGTCCAAAACTTGCTCTATCCATTTCTGCTGTCTCATGTGGCCAAAGAGCTATAATGACTTGGGAAATACAGAGAACCTAGAATTTTAAAAGAAGGTAACGTCATCCAATTAGATATCACAAAGTCCACATGAAATAGCATTCTTTGGTTTCATAAGGCAGAACAGAGGTGGATTTCTTTCAAAATAAATGACTTGTACAAAAAATGTGAGTATAGCATTTATGTACACATATCTAAATGGAAACCCAAAAATATGAGGAAAATGATTATAATGATTTATAGACTATCTCCATGCCAAGCACTTTGCCAGAGATGAACCTCTGGAATTTTCAGTTCTGTAAAGATTACAGATCACTAGAACACAGTAGAGCAGGTAGAGTTCTTATTACAAATTTTACAATTTTTACAAATGAGGAGAGTTGAGAGAGTTTAAGTACTTAGATAGCAGATGGAATACTTTGTATAGCCAGTATTCCAACCTAGTCTGTGGTTTCTAATTTATAGGTCTTAATATTTTCTTTAGTGCATGTAGATTAGATTAAGACAGGAGTAAAGTTGGCATTATTACTTTTATGGGAGTGATTTATCTCAGCTAAAGAAGAATATTGATAGTATTGTTTTCATATATTTCACAAAATTGGAAAAAGAAGACTGGCTGAGAAGAGTTTTGAAGAGTTTAATTCTATAGATATAAGCCATGAATTCCTTAAATTATTGACTGTGTTGATAATATTAGAGCTCTCAGAAACTGGATGATAATAAGTAGACCACTGTGGACTTCATTAAAGAGATAAAGGAGAACTGATTAGTGAAGGAAAGTAATAGGAACTTTCCAAGTAATCATGTAATTTTGAGTTTAAATTGGTTCGTGACGGGGACATTTATTTCAGTACTTTACATATGGTTAAAAATAAAATTTGGAAACTACTAGAATGTTCCTTTGTATGGAGACTTGAACAAATTGTGATACATGAAAACCCTGGAAAATTACATAGTCATTCAAAAGAGAGCATTTGATGTATGTCAATTGTCTGGGATAAAATCCATGATTAGAATGAGGGAGAAAAGCAAGATGCAGAGATGAATACATAATAGGATTTGTTACTCAGGTTGGATTTTCCAGGAAGCAAAATCTCAGATAGTGTTTAGACTTTAGGGTACTTATTAGGGAGTGGTTTAGAATCAACACTTGTGGAAGGGAAGAGGAAAAGGAAGACTGGGCAGAAAATGAAACTGAACTGTAAAACAGGCCGAATGAGAATCACAATTGACCCAGCAGGGATGTTTGGAACTATAATGGGCCATCAGAATGTCCCTGCACTGGACCAGAATGGCCCATATGTCATATTCAGTCACTTGATGGGCTGAGAAAATGGTGTGATCTTGAGTGAGGCAGCTCTCTGCCCCTGGGACAATCCCTGAAGGAACTGAAGGCTGAGGGCATCCACTAGCAGCATTCCCAGCTTCTAGCTCTTGGTTGAAGGGGGATCTTGGGCTGCTTCCCACCATCATAATACCTGAAACAAATCATCCCCAAACTCAAGGGTGTAAGCATGTTTGTAAATGATTATATACACAAGAAGGAAAGTAGAATACAAATCTTGGTGCCGAGGAAAGGGATTGAACTAGGGATAGTGCAAGTAATCAAATCTAGACAAATTAATAAAAAAGAAAAAGATACAATAACTTATTTAGTTAAATTTAAAATATATGTAGTGCTTTGCAGTATTAAAGGATGGTCATTTAATTGTATTTATCTCTGGATTATAACATTACCTTTCCATTGTGTTTCTCTATGCTTTTTGAGTAAAAATAAATAGTAAAAAAAATGCTATTTAAAAATGAATAACAGATTATGATCATTAGATATACTTAAAATAAGGCCTTAAGTTTTCAGAAAATAGATTTCAAAAATTCTAGTTCACAGAGCAAGATACTCTAAAAGACAAGATGGTTTAGAAGCATTGGAGTTGCAAAACCAGTCTCAGTCTCCACGAGTTAAAGTTAATGGATTAAGTGTTTATATACAACATGCATTGTTCAAATATTTCTTGAATGCTTTCAATGAGCCAGGATGTTCTAGGATGTTGAGTTATGTCTAAAAGGAAAGCACACAAAAATTTTTATCCTCAGGATGTCTGGGTGGAACAGTCAGTCAAGCATCTAATTCTTGGGGTGCCCTGGTGGTTCAGTCATTAAGTGTCTGCCTTTGGCTCAGGTCATGATCTCAGGGTCCTGGGATCGAGCACTGCATCAGGCTCCCTGCTAAGCAGGAAGCCTTCTTCTTCCTCTCTCTTCTTGCTTGTCTTCACTGTCTCACTGTCTCTCTCTCTCTGTCAAATAAATAGTTAGGATCTTTAAAACAAAACAAAACAAAACTGATTCTTGGTTTCAGTTCAAGCTGTGATCTCAGAATTGTGAGATCCAGTTATATGTCGGGCTCATGCTGAGTGCGGAGTCTGAGTTTCTCTTTTCTTTTTCCCTCTGCCCCTCATGCTTGTGCTCTCACTCTCTACTTCTCTCTCACATGAATAAGTACATCTTAAAACAAAACAAAATAAACAAACAAACAAACAAAAACCCCTGCCTTCATGGATATCACATTCTTTAAGGATGAGAGAAAATAATAAGAACAATAAATGAGTAAATTCTATGATCGTTTTGAAGTTGTTGAAGGCCAGCATCCAGGGAAACAGAGACTATCAGATTCTGCAATTTACATTCAGGAGTGTTTTGGAGAGCACTCTCGGAAAGAAGAGTTAGTTAAGAGAGGAGAAGGAAATTGGCATTAGTAACCCAAAGTGACCTACTGGCAACCCTAGCTTAAAAATGAAGAACACTCACTGGGTTTTTTGGAGCATTCTCCCTCTTGGGACATGTCCACTAGGCTAGTAGAATCTATAGTTGAGGTACCTTGAGACTATACCTTGATTTAGGGCTGGAGAATTAACACAGTGCTAAATGAAGACAATAGAAGTATATTTAGCCCATTTTCAGTGAATACAAATGGTTTGTTGGCCTCTTTTCTGAAGATATGGAAAATAACTTTCTGGCTAGATCACATATTATATACCATGTGTCTGACGTGTTATTAACCAACTTGGGCAGAGATGGCACATCTAGTAAACAAACTGTACTTGAAATTTTTTCTAGGCTGACTTTTCAGTAAGCAGTCCACTGAAAACCCAGCATCTATCTGGGTCTTGTAGGAGTCCAAATGGTGAGTTAAGTGGAGATATAATGTGGGTCACTAATCCTGAACCCACTACATCTTTAGTAATGGAAATAATCTGCTTATTCTCTTCTAGTTTCAATATAAATACATCCAAGACCATTGTGAGGGGCAAGTTTCAGACACTTTGCCTTTGTTTTTCCCACTATGATGGGTTTTAACCTACAAGCCAAGCAGCCAGTGTGGGGTATTTTCAAAAGCCAAATATGTCTATTTCAGTTGTGCATTCAGAGACCAAGTGAGTCTACAAACCCCGTAGTCCCAGTGAACGTGTTGTGAGCTAGGGACTTGACTCCTCCCCTTAACAGGAGAACCACAATGATGTTTTGGTCTTCCAGGTAGCTATAGCAACTTGGAACCTGTGTCAAGAGATCTTGAAAGTTTTGGACTCTTATCCCTCACTCCAGTGTAAAATTACCCAAGTATGTGGCATGGTCCTTCAGGGAGGGACTGGAAAGGTTGTTACTCTATACCCTTGCCATGGTTTGGAAGTTTCTTCCGTCTGAGGTATAAGTCTCTCCTATAATCAATAATTTCTAGGTCTGAAAACTGGCTCTCATCTGGAATACGGATAAAAGATTGATATATTTTTTCTATTAGGGTAGCTGCATTCAGCCTTCTGATCATCCTTCCTTTAATTTTGTCTGTACACATTGGGCAATACTTTGTTGGTTGCCTGTATATCTCACCCAGAGACCCATCTCCATAGGTCTCTGCAGATCCTCTCCAGGTCACCAGTCTGATGTTGCCGTTCATTATAATAATTTTTCCAATTAGTTTCTGACAGTTCGGCACTGCCACCTTGCTCTATTAACTAGAAATCCTTTGAGTCCCATTGCTGTCAGTGAGCTCAGTTATTAACAGCATCTCTGACTGTCATCCCTGGCCCCTAGAGGACAGCTACCCATGAACCTCTATCTCAGCAATGCCCGTGCTTCTCTCACCAGCACATTCCTTACTCCTTTGGTTAACTGGAATTTTCTCCCATGAATCATTGTGATCTAGTAGGTTTTCTAACCTATTTAGCATAGGCACTCAGGCGTGCTTACTTCTGTAAACCCTTTGATCCCTCTACAACTGTAAGCTATAGCAATTCTAGCACTTCTACCTGCACAGTATAATCCATTACTTGCTCTAAGCTTCTGGGAGCCTCCCACTACTGTTAGCTTCTCTCCCAGGGACTTTGCATGTGTTTTAAGTCCTGTAACCTGGGAGAGTGCTCTCACATCAATAAACTCTCTTTTATCCAGCATCCTCTGAATGTAATCCCACATGTACCCGCTGGGATCCAGCCAGTATATATTGGCTAGCTTTTCCTTCAGCTCACAATCCTTTTGCTGTGTTAGCAGACTCAGCACTTCCTCAAATACGTTAGGTTGTGATTTAACCATCATTACTGGCTTAGTGATGGGAGAGGGTGGAGGGAGAAGTAAGAGCATTTTCTGAAACATTTGGCCATGCAGGGAAGACAGCTCAAATGAATTAGTCTAGAACGTCAATCCATAAGGAGCAGTGTATCATTTTAATAGTCTCAAAATGTTCAGGAGTATCTGGAAATTGGAAAATTCTACAACCCAGATATCTAAAACCCAGGTTCCAGAGTTCTACTTCTGAATCCAGGACTTGACCTTAGTATAACACGTCTCCTGGAGCAGAGGAATATACTTTCTAAGAAGCTCTATACCTCTTTAATTAGATACTGAGTCTTCAGTTTTCACTCCCCACTGGTCACAGGAGACCCTCTGAATTTCATACTGTTACTTATAATCACCCTCAGATTTTCCATGCTTCCAATCTGTCAATGACACCCAGAAATAACCATCAAATTCCAAAATCCTTAAAATTATTTTTGAGATTCTCCAACTTCTAAGAAATTATCCATGCCAGTGAATTCCATTTACTATCTATCTGTTGCCAGTTATATACCACTGAAAATTTTTGTACCACTGAACATTTTAATAATTTCACTACAACCAGATGCCTGCACCTAACAATATTTAATCTACTTCTCTTGAGGTCATTATTGCAGTGCACTTTCTGGTGAACCAGTTCTAAGCATCTCATTTTAGATTTCGCCCCCGAGAATCAATCTCAGTACAACTGTCATGGGCAAAATTTTATGAGACTCTGATAGTTGTGTGCAGAGAAATATTGGGTTGAAGTCCCAGGAATGACCACTGTGAGGGATGAGAGAAGGACTGAGCAGAAGGGGAAGCTGAACCATGAGGCAGTTGCTACAGGGACTTATCTAGCTGGCCCTACAGGGAGTTGAAAAGCTTGGCTGACCCTTTACAGCTGTCCCAGTTTGAGGCGGGGGTACAGATCATTAGGCCTCTTGAAATGACTGTTAAAGTTCAGTGTGCTGAACTTTAGGACATAATCCTAAACAAAGCTGCTTTCTTAGCTGAGTGACCTTGGGAGAGGAATTCAACTAAGAATCATAAGCATCACTGCACTAAGAGAATGAGACTTTCACTAGAGGCATGAAGAGAAAATGTATGCAATGTAGCACATTTCAATAGAAAATATTTGATATATTTTATAGGGGAAAAGCAAAGTAATTATGAGAAAAAAAATCGAAGTGGCAAAATCAAAACAGGTAACTGGAAAATACCAGAGTACATCAAGATTAAATGTAATCCATCTAAATAACACATCAGTCAAAGAAATCTCAAGAGGACATTAAAAAATATTGAAATAAACGAAATGAAAACACAAATTATCAAAATTTGTGGGATGCAGCAAAAGCAGTGCTTAGAGGGAAATTTATAGCATTGAATTTATATATGAGAAAAGAAGAAATATCTAAAACCCATAACCCAAGTTTCCACCTTCAAAAACTGGGAAAAGAAAACCAAGGTAAACCCAAAGTAAGAAAATTAAAGGAATACAAGCATACCTCATTTTATTGTGCTTCACTTAATTGGGCTTCACATAGTTTGCATATTTTACAAATTGAAGGTTTGTGACAATTCTGAATCAAGTAGGTTTATAGGTGCCATTTTTCCAATAGCATTTGCTCACTTTTTGTCTGTCTGTCACATTTTGATAGTTCTCACAATATTTCAGACTTACTAAATTTTTACAGTGATTTTTAATCTGTGATTTTTGCTGTTACTTCTTGTTTGGAAGCACCACAAACTTCACCCGTTCATGACAGCAAACTTAATAAATTTTGAGTGTGTTCTGGTTGTTCTAAAGACCAGCTGTTTCCTTATCTCATTCCCTCTCCTCAGGCCTCTCTATTCCCTGAGACACAATAATATTGAAGTTAGGCCAGTTAAGAACCTACAGCAGTTTCTAAGTGTTCAATTAAAAGAGTCAATTAACATGGTAATCTTCATTTTTGTCTTATTTTAAGGAATTTCCACAATCAATCTGACTTTTGGCAACTGCCACCCCACCAGTCAGCAGCCAGCAATATAGAAGGAAGAGTCTCCATAAACAAAAAGATTATGAGTTGCTGAAAGCTCAGATGATGGTTAGCATTTTAGCAATGAAATTATTTTTAATTAAGGTGTGTACATTTTTTAAACAATGCTATTGCACTCTTAATAGATTATAGTATAGTGTAAACATAACTTTTATAGTCAATGGAAGCCAAAAAATCCACTTCACCTGCTGTATGTGATACTGGCTTTATTGTTGTGGTCTGGAACTACCCTGCAATACCTCCAATGTATGCCAGTAGTAAGAATTAGTGCAAAAATCAATGAAACTGAAATCAGGAAATTAATAGAGAAAATTGGTAAAACTGAAATTTGCTTTTTTGAAAAATCAGTAAAATTGATAAGCCTCCAGTTAGGCCAAGAGGAAAAGAAAGGACACTAATACTAGGACTAAAATCAGAAATGAAAGAGAGAGCATTACCACAGATCCTATGGACATTAAAGGACAATAGAGAACAATTCTATGCTTGTTTCTAAATAGTTGTTAAAATACAAAACTCTCCCAAGTACATTCTTCACAGAATTCTTAAGTCTATCATCTTCACTGAATTTGGCCACACTCACTAAGCCAATCATTTATTCTGTGTCAATCCAAACACACATTCCCTCTATGCTGCTTTTGAGTAGCTAAAAATCCACTGCAAAGGTAAAAACTTATTCCTTTTAGGGTCAAGTGTCAACATTGCTATTAACCAATTTACTCTTCTTTAAGCTTACTTACTTGAAGTCAACAGATATTCACTGAACATTTAATATATTCTAGATATTCTGTTAAATCCTGTACTCTGCTTCTTGGAATTAATGTTTCAAATATTTACCACTGATTTTATGCACTGCATCTACCTTCACTCCCTCATTTTTACAAGATGATTACTGTATTAGTGAAAAATAGATGTAGTTAAAATTGAAATCTCGTTAGTCCCCACTACACTGCCTTTATAATCCCTTATTTCTTCTCTTTACTTCTTTCCTCTTTGCTCCTTTTTTTCAGAAGAATCTTGTTTCTACTTTTTCCCAAACCTGGTTCTACAATTTGGGCTTCTGATCCAATTCTTAAATTTGCATTGCTAACTTTATAATTATTTCTTCTCTTGTATATTTTATATTACTCTCTTCTACTCATGCTTTTAAAAATTGAGTTACAATTGGAGCGCCTGGTTGGCTCAGTTCGTTAAGCATACAACTCTTTTCTTTTCTTATATTATGTCTAATTAGCCAACATACAATACATCATTACTGTTCGATGTAGTATGATGTGGTTCATATATACAAGCATCCAACTCTTGATTTCAGCTCAGGTCATGACCTCAATGTCATGAGATAGAGTCCCGTGTTGGACTCTGTGCTGAGTGTGGAGCATGCTTAAGAGTCTCTCCTTCTTTTTTTTTTTTTTTTTTTCTCCTTCTCCCTCTGCTTCTTCCCCTACCACGCTGTCACACTCACTCTGTCTCTCAAAAAAAATAAATAAATAAAAAATAAAAAACAAAAAAACTCTGAGTTACTATTGCATGCCCTACATTAGTCACAGCATTTAACAATTTCTCTTTCCCATATAGCTTACCTTCTGTGAGGAGAGACAGTTTTTGAGGATATGTTGTTTATATACTATTAAAGGGTGATAAATACTATCATGGAAAATTAAGTAGTGTGTTAGTCAGAATTCTCCAGAGAAATGGACAAATATAGATAATAGATATAGATCTAATAAGGAATTAGCTCACACTTTATAGAGGCTGAGAAGTCCCACAATCTGCCATCTGTAAACCAGAGACCCAGGACAGCAAGTGATATAGGTCCAGTCCAGGTCTGAAGACCTGTGAACCAGGAAAACTGAGGGGGGTAAGTTCACAGTCTGAGCTTAAAGGGGGATGTCCCACTTGAAAACAATCTGGCAGAGAATCAATTTTCTATTCCTCTGCCTTTTTGTTCTATACAGGACCTCAGCGGATTGAATGAGGTCCACTCATACTAAGGAGGGCCATATGTTTTATTCAGCATAAAGATGCAAATGCTAATTTCATCTAGAAACACTGTTATTGGTACACCCAGAAATGATATTTAGCCATGTCTCTAGGCATATACCATATACCTATGGACCTGCCAGGTTGACACATAAAATTAACCATCACAAGTAGGAAAAGGAAATAGGGTGTCCTGGGGTGTAGGATGACATTTTAAAGAGTACCCAGGTAAGTCTTCACTGAAGGAGTCGTTTGATATAAACAATCCACATGGATGCTGGAGAAGAGCAAGGCAAACAAAGGGAACACTGTCTGGTCTCAAGGCAGAGCAAACCTGAGCTGATCCAGGAAGAGCAAGGAGACTGGAGTAGTTGAACATGGAGGAAATGAGGTGCAAAGGTAAAAAGGAGCCAGATTATGTAGGCCCTTTTTAGCCACTATAGAGACTTTGGCTTTTACGCTGAGGGAAGTAAGAAGCTACTGAGATTTTCACACAGTGGTCTGAAAAAAATCTGACTTTTGTTTTAATAGGATCACTGTAGCTACAGTGTTGATAATAGACTGTAGAAGAGAAGGAGGAAATGCGGAGACCAGTCATGAGGGTCTCTGGCTGAGAGATGCTGGCAGTAAAGAACCAGAGTGTTAGCAGTTGAGGTGGTAAGAAGTGGTGTGTGGCTTTTGTTGTGGTGGTTGTGGTTGTTGTTTAATGTATTTTTATAGAAGGGAAACATGAAAGACAAAAAAGAGTCAAGAATGACACCAGAATTTCTGATCTGAGCAACTGGAGTGATGGTCACTCCACAAAACTGAGGGTCAGTTTTGGTGACATTAGAGAGAGGTGTTCAATTTGAGAAAATAAGATGTTCTTTTCAAATAGTTAGATATAAAAGTCCATATTAGAAATTTACATATTAGAGTCTTTAGGATATAAATAAGATTTAAAATCATGAGATTGGATGGGATCAACAAGGTAGTGAGTATAGATAGATAAGAAAAAGCATTCTAAAGAGTAAACCTTGGGTTACTTCAGGGTTAAGAGGTTAGCAAGGCAGAAGGCAAACCAGAAGAGTGGTTTCCTATAAGCCATGTGAAGAAAATACCAAATTCTATTGATGGGTCAAAAAAGAGGAAGGCTGAAATTGATCTTGGATTTAACAAGGTACAAGTTGTTGGGAATCTTCACAAAAGACTGATTGGAGTCTATTTAACAGGTAAAAGAAAGACAGAAGTTATAACATTGTATATGTATATATATAATTTATATTAATATATCATAATTAATTTATATATATTGATTTATTTATATATAATTAATTTATATTAATATATATTTAAGTTCTTAAAAGAAATATACATATTTCTTAAAAGAAATGTACATATTTCTTAAAAGAAATATACATATTTCTTTTAAGAAATTTTCCATCAAAGGATGAATGAACTTTGGATGAGGTTAAAATGGAAATGTATGTGTATATATGTATATATATATACACACATATATAATATATATAATGAGGTTAAAATGGGAATGAGGAATGAGGTTAAAATGGGAATGTATGTGTATATATATATATACATATATAATATATGTATCTGTATATACACATTATATATATGTATACTAATGATCATAGTACAGCTAAGAGAAATATTTGATGATGAAGGAGAGGGGACGACTACAGGAACAAGGTTCTTAGGTGGGACCAGAGCAAATGGATCTAATGAAAATGTAGAGGGTTTGACCTTAAATAGGAACACTTAGAGTTTAGTCCACTAAGAGAAAAGAAAAAATGCTGTGTACTTTTTCTTGAGGATGAGTAGATGTAGCTCTCTCAATATGTAGCTATAGTAGATCTGTAGCTCACAGAATTTTTGTGAGCTCAATGAAAGCAGAGAACTAGAAAAAAGAATAAGGAATAGGTGTTCAGGGTTTGAGAAGAATATGAAACAGAGAGGAAAGAGGAAGAGTAAAAGTAACATAATTGTTTTGCCCCATAAAATGCCCACTTGACTAACTACCATGAAGCTAACATGAGACAGAGATTTGTACATTTTTTTCCAACCTCTACTGACACCAACTCTTCCCAATTTCAGTTCCAGTGTGTTTTTTTGCGGGGGGAGGTCCCCTGCCAACAGCACACAAAGCAATTCTTGGACATCATCATGGTTTTTAAGAATTGAATTCCAGAGTATCTGCCTAGAGATAGCATCAGATTCCATAAGTTAAGCGTCCAGTTGTACAAATCTGCCCCCCCACACACAAACCACTTCACATGCCTGCTGTAAGGCACAGGCTATTATCTGAACTTCTGATTGAAGGTTCCAGTGACTTCTTCCTTAGGTTCTTTTAATTTGCTTGAGTGACTCACAGAATTCAGGGAAATACTTATATTTACCAGTTTATTAAAAAATAGAATAAAGAATACAAATCAGCAGCCGAATGAAGATATACATAGGGTAAGGTATAAAGCAAGGGTGCAGAGCCTTTGTGTCCTCTGCGGGCACACAATTCGTCCCAATCTCCACATGTTCACCAACCCAGAAGCTTTCTGAACCCAGTTTTCGGGGTTTTATGAAGGCTTCATTGATTAGTCATGATTGACTAAGTCACTGGCCATTGGCTGATTCAACCTCCAGCCCCCCTCGCCTTCCCAGAGGTCAGAGTTGTGTTGGGAGGGTGGAGAACTAAAAATTCCAAACTTTGGTCCTCCTGGCAACCAGCTCCCACCCTTGAGTGGGGTCCAAAAGTCAACTTCATTAATATAACAAAAGACACATTTATCACTCTCTATACTTAGGAAATTCCAAGGGTTTGGGGAACTGTGAGCCAGGAACTATAGACAAAGACCAAATACATATAAGAAGTATATTCTGGTCATTCACATGAGAAATATATATTTCTTATTAATCATAATATCAAACAGCCACATTCAGCTATTCAGGTACATGAATGAAGGAGTTGCAGAGCTGCGTTTAACAAGGGTCAAGGTTTTGTTTAGCAAGTTTTGCAAAGAGAAAGCCAGTGAATTAAGATACATGAAAAAGTATTCAAAATGACCGATCATGGAAAAGGAGAACGTTTGCAAGGGAGTGCTTATAATGATCGACTTAGCTGAGTATGGAAGGAATCAAAGGCCGTAATGGGTAAGTGAAATGGAGGTTGTAGGATCAATAAATCAGTGGTCTGATGAGAGGGAGGATTGAAGAATATTTGGGAACCAAGGATTTGAGGGTCTGAAAGTCAGAAAGTGTCAAGAAGACAGTGTATCTAGGGTCTGTGTGACCACAGAGGTCAGTGGCTGAGGTAAGGTGGAAGAAACCATCATTAGAAGGGGATGGCAAAGAAGAAGGAGTCCTTGGAGAATTACATACCTGAATCCTGAAATCTCTCAGAATGAAGGAAAGACTTGTGGTAGAGTGAGGCAGGAGTTGTCAAACATTGAGGTGAACCTCAAAGTCCTTTAGATGATTTTTTAAAGATTTTACTTATTTATTTGACAGACAGAGATCACAAGTAGGCAGAGAGGCAGGCAGAGAGAGAGGAGGAAGCAGACTCCCTGCTGAGCAGAGAGCCCGATGCGGGGTTTGATCCCAGGACCCTGGGATCCTGACCTGAGCTGAAGGCAGAGGGTTAATCCACTGAGCCACCCAGGCACCCCCTTTAGATGATTTTTTAAAAGAACCAGAAGTAGATGGTGTGGTGTGATGACATTAATGTTAAAGAAGGGAAGGGGGGCATAGTAGAGTACAGCCCAGTAGTCTGTAAGTGGCAATGAAGAGCAAGGATGAGCCTTCTACTAGTTCAGCATGTGTGATGGCTACAGAGCATTTAGTGCCTTTAAAGGAACCACATCTCAGCAGGAGCAAGAAGATGAAGGGAACTTTCAGAGAGGTTGTTGAGGACATGGGGTGATGGTTGCTAACAATCAGTCCCAGGAGACAGGTAGACAGCTACTGAGACGTGGATGTGCAGAACTATATGGAAATGAGAATATGGAAAATGAACTCTATCCTTGAATCAGGGTTTCTCATTGTGACTGACAAAAGTAGTGATAAAGTGCATTGGACGTGAATCCTAATGATCCGGATAAGTTCTGACAGGGAGGCGAGTATTAGGGAGAGCACAAAGGTTGGAATCTATGAACCTTTCTTCATTATCTTGATGAAGGAGTGAAGACTAGAAAAAAGATGGTCTCTCTCTCTCTCTCTTTTTTAAGATTTTATTTATTTATTGAAAAGAGAGTGAACACAGAGGGAAAGGGAGAAGGAGAAGCAGACTCCCCTCTGAGTGCAGTGCCTGACTCTGGGCTCCATTCCAGGACTCCGAGATTATGACCTGACTCAAAGGCAGATGTTTGACCAACTTAACCACCCAGATACTGCTAGAAAGAAGCTGGTCTTAACTACCTGGTTATCAAGTAACCACAAAGCCTTTGAAACTTTTCTCTCAAATGCAAAAAGCCCTCCTTATTGCCAAATTTGTTGGCTTCTATATGGGGCAAGCTCAAATATATTAGCAGGTACCTCTAGTTTCTGTTTCTCCATATAAAATAAATAATAGTTTCCTCTAAAATAAATTATAAAATAACCATGATTTTGGCATATGAGTGAGCAGATGCCAATTGTGGGGTTGCTGCGCTCAGAGCAGTAATAGTAAAGAGAATCTGCCATCTCTTCCCAAACCAATTAGTGATGAAAATAAAACGGCTATGAGTACAACCCTAGGATTACCCCCTGGCTGCTTCTTTCAAGGATTTTTGGATTTTTCAGCATCATTATTTCTGTGGACCACTTAGCAATTTAGGAATACCCTTCCTTTTGGGATTTCCTGTCACTATCTTCTTTCCTGATGACTCTTTCTGAATCACCTTACTTGCCTTCTGATCTGTCCCTTAAATAAAATCTAGGCATTTCCTTCCTGTTCTATTCTGTAGCAGGAATGTAAATCTAAAATGATGTCAAAGGGTTACCTAACCTAGGTGGCTCAGTCGATTAATGGGCCCACTCTTGATTTCAGCTCCGGTCATGATCTCAAAGTCCGGGATTCAGCTGTGTGTTGGGCTCCATGCTCAGTGGGGAGTCTGCTTGAGGCTTCTCTGCCTCCCTCCGCCCCTCCCCCTGCTTGCTTGCTCGCTCTCTCTCTCTTTCTCAGATAAATAAATAAATTTTAAAAATAAATAAAATAAGTAAAATGATTTCAAGGGATGTGATGTCACTCCTTGCAACAAATCATCTTCTCCAATGGAAGTCAGGGAGACATTAAAAACAAACAAATGAAACTGCTAATAATAAATGTCCTGTACAAAAAATATTTAATGGAATCTTTTCACCATGAGACAAGTCTTTTTTCCTCAGGATAACATTAAAGATTTTATGCAGTTTGACCCTTTTCTTCTTCCAGGGTTTCATTACCCATCACTTTTTCTCTTCTGGGGACACCCTTTATGCGAGCCACATTTGACAACATGCCATTTGTGGATGCTGATTATGTACTGTGTTCCCTCAGCTTTTGCTTATACTATTTCCTTTACACTGCATGTTCTGCTTCCTTGTCTCCATTTGTTAGTCATTCCAATTCAGAGAAGACTTCTTTTGTGAGGTCTTTCTGAAGAGCATCCCAACCCTCAAATTGTCCAATCATTCCTGTCTGCTGTCATTGCCCTTTATTTACCCTTCTAGTACAGAAGTTGTCAGAGTCTGTTTTACACCTTACCTGTTCACTTAAATTCTTCTTGCTATAAAGGAAATGGGATAATTGTCATTAGATCTCTTTGTGTGTGTGTGTGTGTGTGTGTGTGTGTGTGTGTGTGTGTGTTTTCTCCTTGTCTCAGTATTCTCTGTTAGATTATTAGTTTCTACAGGCCAGCTTTTCATTCCCTCAGTACTTCACACAATTCTGGGCACATAACTGGTGGTTAAAGAATGTTTATTCAATTAAAATATGATAGGGAATAATTCAGGCTGAAAAGGAAGAGTGAATAACCACCAGCTAAATATGGAGATGACAGCAGGACTGAGTTCTACAAGGATAAGGATTTTAAACTGTTTTGTCTTTTGAGGACATCGTGAAAGTTCATTGAATGAAAAAAAAAAAAAAAGACTAATAGAGGAGATTTCACACTTACATTTCAGTACTTTACCTGGAGCAAAAATTCAAGTGCTACATAAGGGTGGAGTCTGTCACATCCCAGTTTATATACACTTTTGAGAATGATGGCTATCTTTCTCACAATCAACCTTTTAAAAGCTCTGAACAGACATAAAGGAGAAAAATGTTTTCCCAAGTATAATATTACAAAAATGAGTCAGTCTTCCTTTTAGGAAACTTTTAGGTTTAAGGGATGCTTAGACTCCTTAATTCTATTCAATTTTTTAAATCAATCACTCTTGTGCTGAATATTTTTAAATGAATATGACACTTTGCATGGATCCCATAAATAAACAAAACGTGCACAGCTTTGTTTATGTTAGGAACCTTCTGCTAAGTGTTGCTTCTATTTATTTACTTTTAAATTATGCCAGATTTTTGCAAATTTGAGTCAGTTTGGGGATCAACTTGAAATTTTAAAGACTGGCTATTTATTTTGCTTCTTATACCTTACAAATATGTTAAAGGAGTGGTTTTAAGGGCCAGCAGAAGGTAAAAGAGGACATTATTTATGATGGACTTAATTATGGAAATAGATGTGCTGTACTATAAAAAATGTTATCAGTTCTCTTAATTTATTTTAACTTCCTTATTCTCTCTGCTTTCTCCTCATATCCAGAGTTTTTCACCCTACCCATTCTATCTGTACCTTAGATACTCTCTGATTTGTATAAGACAGCACAAAATTTCTGAGACAAAGATGAGAGTAGCAATAGGTTGATAAAACTTTGCTCAGAAAGCCATGTTGCTAAAAACAAGCTCTACTTATAGACAGTCATAACTGGAATTATAATTCACTAATTCACTCATGATAAAATGCTGGCATCCATAAACTGACTTCTTCTTATCATCTATAATCTGGCATGATTCATGAGATTTAGGGCTGGTTAGCTTTTCAAGAGAGCAGAAATGAAGTGATAAAGTTATATAAGGCAACAGCAGACACTGATACTCATCTCACCAACATCTACCCAGTCCCCACCTCCTTCTTCCTCTTTCTCAGTTGAACCATAATTATGCTCAGATATTTCTTACCCTTCATGTAGTCATGTGCTTCAGGATGATCTCATCACTAGCTCCAGGGATGTAGGTACCTATAAGAGTAAGTCAATCTCATTCTTTTTGAGAGTGGTTGGTGTAGGTGTGGACATGTAACCTAATTGGATTGAGATTTTAGCAGAAGTCAGCCTTAGTTCTTCTAGATTTTATTGCTCTGAAGATACAGACCAAAAAAAGTCCTTTTCTTTCCCTGAAATATTTTAATGCCTGGAAATGATGATTGGAACTGCTGCAGCAGTAACTGAGGGAAACCTGACTCAAGGAAGAGCCAAGGTGATGGAGATGATTGAGGGAAAAAATGGGAAGAACCTGAATCCCACCCGTGACACACTGATTGTTCCACGCCTGAAGCCTCCCCTATCTGGGACTTCAACATTTAAGCCAGTTTGAGTAATTTTCTCTTACATGTAGTGAGTAGAAATCTGACAACCTTCCTTTTCACTTTGGTGGAAGAATAAAGTTATATTATGTTGTGTATAAAGGAAGGATATACATATCTGTGGTTCTTTTGCAAATATCTAGGGGTTTCATTGGACCTTGTTCAAATTTTGGACTCTTGAAATTTGGTAATGAAAAAAGTTCAAATCAATTAGTGTTACCATCGGGTAACATTTTTTTTTTTTTTCATTAATACAGGGTAGCAAAAATCGCAGGGATAGAATAGCTCTAAAAATAAAAGCATTCAAAAGAAAATGCCATCAAATCATCATCATTTTAAGGGAGCCAAGTTAGTAATAGGTAAAAATAACTGCTCTTTCAAGCAGTGCTACCATCACAAAAAGTTAGCAGTTAACAGAGAATAGGATGTGAGCACTGACCCCCTCTTTCAAAGAGCAGTTGTGCCCAAAGAAAGAAATATAATGTTATTACAACTATCCAATATATATTACACTTTTAAACATTTTCTTAATTTTTAATTAAATGCAATTCCTATTTCAGCCACAGTGAGTTAACACAACTAAAATTTTCATGCTATTCACACCCCATTTAAAAAGTAGTTCATGTTGGAAGTGGGGCAGGGGTTAATGATAAAATTGAATATGATTTTAAGCTTGATAGAGTCTTGTGGGGTATAATTTCAAAGATGGGATGTTAATTTTTTAATACTAATTCAGGTCACTGTGGCAGTCTGGCAGTCGCTGTTCATTTGGGGAGGGGCAGGGGCAGTGAGGGAGGGAGAGAGGATTGGAAGCGGACTCCCCATTGAGCACAGAGCCAGATGAGGGGCTCGACCCCACAACCCTGAGATCATGACCTGAGCTGAAATCAAGAGTCGGGCACTAAACTGTCTGAGCCACCCAGGCACCCCTGTCACTGCTGTATTTAATTAACTTAGAGTTAGGACACTGACAAGGCCACTTCTGGTCCCTAGAATGCCTTTGTACAAATTAGGCCCAGAACTTGGCCCAGCAGGCAGAGCAACGGGCTGGATTCTAGCCCCTACATGTTCATTTGGCCAGGCGTTGCTGAGAAGTGATCAGCTAGCGCAAATGTACTTGGAGGCCCTGAGTCACACATTCCAGTGTTTAGGTGGGCAAGTATTAGATAATACAGAGTGCTAAGAATGCAGGCAAACTAGAGGCCCCATCTTGAAGCACAGTTCCAGGTACTATCTCCAGAGGGAAATGTAGACACGGGGTGTTCAGATCTCCCAATCTTTGGGAAAAAGACTGGAGGTCTAACTCAGATAATACCATGAATTCAAGCAAAGGGTGTTTGAGGCCCCAAACCAAACTGTTGACCTGCAGTGGCCGCTGCTTACCTACCTGGTGCAGTTCTCCTGATCCTGCTGGGTTCAGGGATGTCTCACCTCCTGGAGGAGATGGACAACCAAAAGAACTGGAGCAGAGGCCTTGTGCTTCCTCCAAGGCAAGTCCCAAGTAGGAAAGACCATCGATAGAAATAAGGAAGGGAGGTAGAAAAATAAATGTGATATTAAGTCTGAAGAAAAAAGAAAAAGGAGTATAGAAAATTAAGTACCATGTGGGGAGGAGAGAGTTGTGATTTTCAGGTAGTTTGCCTTTCATAGTACTGTTCTACTAAATAGCTCCAACACTCTGCTAACATTAATTAAACCTCACAAACCCTGTGAGATAGGTAATTACTATAATTAAACTGATATTCCAGATCAGTAAAATGAGACTTAGAATGCCCAAGGTCATAGTGAGATTGTGTGGCCCAGTTTGGCAGAAAAACCACATGTTCTCACAATACATTACTCCCCTGAGGAGGGCTTCCCTAGCTCTCTCTTCCAATCTCTCTATCTCTCTCTCCATGTTTAGATTAAGGATATACTGATAGGATAAATAAACTTGATCTTTGAGAAGTTAAACTGCAAGCTGATGAGAAAAGCTTAAAGACAAGATGGAAAAATATCTAAATGAATGAGCCAAATCCCACAAATACAAATAATATGCATATTCCATTTCAATTAATTTCATTTATTTAAAATATTTCCATTTGAATTGCTGATTTCCCTAAATACATCGATAAATCAAGAAACCGATGCACATAAAGCATTGTCCATACTATACAATAGCAGAGAAAGATTGCCATTAGTTCAGAAAGAGAACACCACAGACAGACAGAAGGAACTCTTCTTGTTGCTATAACTACGGCATAACAAAGGTTAGCACTGAAAACACAAAATACAAAAAAACAACAACAGCAAAAAAAAAAAAAAAAACCCTTCCTGAACTGAACATTAACAACTCAGGGACATTATCCTGAATTCTTCCTCTGGAAAAAGGAAGATAATAACCCTTCATTTTGAAAAGGGTTAATTGGAGATAGACTAAACAATGGAAATACACATTTTTAAAAATCAAACATAAAAATGGTTTTAATTTAAAGTATAATATTGACAGCATATCAGATACCTGTGCTTTTGCCAGAAGGGATATCAAAGTTACACTGGAAGTCAAAATCTTTGAATTCAGGAGAAAAAAAAAACCACAAACATGTTATGAAAAATGTCTTTATTTTATTTAAAAATGTCACATTCAAAAATGGTGATTTCAAGGAACATTGTTTAATAGAAAATAGTTTAAAATAAATTTAATTTCAAGATGCGATAGAACTTAAAATACAGACTGTCCTAAGCCTAATTGTATGTTTCTAAAAAGTTAATTTTAGACATAGATTTATTACTAAAATTCTTGGAGATTTTTTTGTTTGTTTTAAATAATTGGACAAGTCCTGTCCGGTAATTTGAAGATTCACAAGCCTATTTATGACATGTCCAATTTCTGCATATAAATTCATTTTAAACAAAAGCCCATCTCTTGGGGCACCTGAGTGGCTCAGTGGGTTAAAACCTCTGCCTTCAGCTCCGGTCATGATCTCAGGGCCCTGGGATTGAGCCCCTGCATCAGGCTCTCTGCTCCGCGGAGAGCTTGCTTCCTCCTCTCTCTGCCTGCCTCTCTGCCTGCTTGTGATCTCTGTCTGTCACATAAATAAAATCTTAAAAAAAAAAAAAAAAAAAAAAAAGCCCACCTCTTGTCAGGGAGCTAAGGAGAACATTAGTTATGGGAGTTACTGGGTTTGAGGTTTTGAGTGAGAGCTAGAGAGGGAATGAGAGTGGGGACTCTGTTACTTGCTTTCCAATGTCCTGTAAATCCTGGCAAGTGAGCCTTGGGCACAGAAGAGAATGACTGAAAGCCAAGAGAGCCTAGGCTACCACATTGCTGAGGGCCTTCAGGATGCAGGGACTGCTGTGACACTGAGTGCTTGTTGACAGAGGTGTGGGAAGTGTTTTCTGGTCAACTCACACTTGCCAATTTCACAAGATTTCCAAACTTCATGTGACTTTATCATTACTTACCTATCCGGAGAAATATGCTTTCAAGAATGCATAGAGCTCCATGTCTAAAGAAAATTTTCCTGGGAGAAAGGCCAATGAAAGGGGCCTTGAGAACTCCAGGCAAAGAAAAAGAGAGACCCTCCAGGGCAACTTGGGGCTCAAATTGTAAATCTACATTTAGATCTGTTAGCGTCCAGAAGCTACTTACTAGGACTTGGTGTTTTTTTTTTTTTTTAATTTTTTATTTTTGATAAACATGTATTTGGTGTTTTGTACCAAAATTGATTCATTATTTCCTTCATAAGTGAATAATTTTAAAGAAATGTCTGTGACATTATTGTTTGTGTTTTTTAATATTCCAATGAACAAAACACACCAAATAGTCATGGTAAAGTACAAGGAAGCCCATATCTTAGCAAAACCAAGCCAGTCAGGGAGACTACAGAAGAAGTGTTCTTCTGGAGACTTCCCTTCCTAGCCTATTATTATTTCAAATTTATAGGATTCTGTGTGTGTGGACAACTATTACACTGCAGGGGCATACCAAAGCTGTAATTTTATAGAAATGAGAATTTACATAACGAGGAGTGCCATGAAGAAATAAGAATGGGCCTAGACCAAATTAGGCCTTGTGAATAACAATTCTAAAAATGAACGTCCAGAATAGTATTTGGTGCATATCTGTCTAGTGTCCAGACTGTATGTAAAAATAGGTGAATGAGTGTCCTTGATTAGTATAGGTGATTTGAATATGGTGCTAATGAGGCCAAGGTAATGGGTTTAACCCTGTGAACCCATTATTTTCATTACCCTCAACAGTCACAGACTTTATCCTTAACGGTGGCCAGCCATTTCATAAATTCATCCTGTTAGTCATTAGAAAGACAAGGCCAGAGAGTGTAGATAGCTTAAGACAAATTTATTATTGCTGGAAAACAGCTCAAAGCACATGACCTGCTGTTGGCAGGTTAAGAGTACCAGCTTCAAATATGAAGGTCAGCATTGTGATAATGATGTATCGATATTTAATTGAATGTGAAAGAAAATAACAGGTGTGCAGAATATTGATTTTAAGAGCTAATTTTATCAAATTCTACTTGTTGAGTCACCAAGAACATCTTTAAAAATTTTCTGGAAAATCTTTACTTATGGGATTTAAAAATGTTATTTCATTACAATATAGTAATTCACTACAAGGAAAAGTTTTTTTTATATATAAATAGGAGTACTTCCTAGCTTACGAGTCTTTAAGTAAAGGTTTCTGCTTTGGTTTTTGATTTTTATAAGATCATGGTAAAGTGAACAACATTGTCTGGGAAAAGTGGAGGTGCTGGGAGAGAGAGTTTTTGCAAGGTATAGTAAGAGATGAGATTCAGAAGATGGGGTGAATCAGAGAAAGGCTCTGAATGATGTTGTATGAAACTTGCATTTTTATCCTACAAACAATGGGGAACTTACTTCCATGTTTTCTATATGCTGCTTTCCTTCAAAGTGCTTGGCATAAAATGTTAGGTACCTACCATGTGCCAAGCTTTGTATGAGCTGCGACATAAAACTGAACCAGACACAACTCCTGATACCAAGAATCTCAAATTTTGATAAAGAAGACAGATAATTAAAATTCCTGGGTAGCTCCAAAGAAGAGGTAAAAAAAAAAAAATTATTACCTATTTGTGTTATTGGTATATTCCTTCTATGAAGGATGTGGCTATTGTATTACTAATATTTACAGCGTGAATTACTATGGAAAGAGGCAGTTGTCAGGGACTGTTAACACAATTCGGGAAGGTGGTTTCTAGAATGTTAGGTGAGAGAGCTCCACATAGCTTTCCTAACTGGATGGTGGGTATTTTTTGTTGTTCATGAGGAGCACCTTACTGGTTGGGGGGTTAAAAATTTCCCCTAGGTTTTGGAAACACCAGCAAGTGAAGAGCTAATGCCTCAGATTTATCTCTAAGTCGGTTTATTTTACATTTATGGTATTTCTTCTGCTTGCATTACTTAAGCTTTCTTTATTCTTTAGTGAATTCTTGTTTGAATATTCTATGGCTTGGCTGTCCTACAGGTATTTAAGCAACATAATTTGTTCATAGTTGCCAAACTTTCCCCAAAGTCATTAAGACTGCTCTTAATGATAATCTCTAAGGGTGGTAATTAGCAAAAATGCTCTTAGGGGAAGAGGAATCTTAAGGTCAGTTCAGGGCTGTGTGGTCTATTTAACCTCTCCAGCGGGTTATTTTCTGTCCAATGTTACTCTGTGGGCGAAATTGCCAGCTGTCCACCAAAACTGTTTACTCACAGTAATAGAGTCCCACTTAGGAAGTGACTGCCCAGCAATTTTTGCAGCTAGCTGTGGCATGTGACAATTCTTGACAATTGCCTGTGAACCAGAGCTCTGTGGGTCACTTCAAGACCACGGGCTTTAAGAAGGGATCAGATATCTGTGCCTTCTCCAATGCCCTTCTGCTCGCTTGATGTAGGTAGCGGTCCTTTGGGGATCAAAAAGTCCCAGAATGGAAGGAAACAGGAACCATGAATCACTCATAGAGAAGAGTGGTCTTCTGATCTGAAATTCCTATCCTGGGCTGTTTCATGAGCAAAAAAATAGACTCCTATGGTTTTTGTGCTGGTACATTTTGGAGTCTATTTGTTACAACAGATAAGCTATCTTTTTAGAGATTCTGGGATCATGACAATGATACTGATCATGAGCATGATGGAAAGCAGCAATGCTTTAAAGACATTGCATAGCACATTACAAAATGCTTGTAGAGTAAAGGATACTTTTTCAGGTGATACTCCAGTTGGAATTTTGCATTTTCCCATGAATATATCAATGAAGCTTCTCTACTACTACTTAAGATCACAAAACTCATAAAGCAGAATAAAGACACAAATCACTTCCAGGTGATTGCAAGCTGTAACAGACATTTTGCAGGGGGAACAAACCTTAAGTTTTAGCACTTATAGAACTGTGGATTCTGAAGGAGAGTTAATAGAGAATCAAGTGTTCTCAGCAATTGTTACAAAACCCCTAACACATCATCCTGAAGCAGACAAGATAGGACAGGGAGTAGTGTGAAAATGGCAGATATACAAGTGTTAAAACTAGTATTAATAATAATAATTAATAATAATAATAGAAAAGAGGTAGACCAGAAAAGAGGTATTTCTATTTATCACATTTGGTTAAGGATGTAATCAACTTCCCTAATGGAAGGAAAATGATATAAGGGCCATGAGGTATATTTTATCATTTGTTCTATATGTCAATTAATGTCATATTAATAAGAGGCCTATGCTCATAATTAAAGCTAAGGTATGCAGAGAGGGTTTATTGATTAATTACCGATCATGAAACTAGGATGGAGGTTAGAAGCACAAGGCTTTGGAGATAGACAGGACTGGGTACAAATTTTAGCCTTGTTGCATATTAGCTTTATGACTCAATCTAGGTTGTCTAATTTCTAGGGCCTCAATTTACTTATTTGTAAAAATGGAGAAAATTACCTCATACAGTGATTTCAAGGACAAAATAAAATATCTGTACATCAGTACAGATCTGATACAGATGGGTCATTAACAGTATCTCCTATTAATTAAGACTAAATATTCTGGAGTTTTTCCTTTATAAATTAGAAAATAGATTTCTTTAGAATTTAGAGCTTATTTCCTCTCATTTGCTTAGGTTTTCATTTTGAAAGTAAGCTTGGTGTAGTCTGAAAAGCAAAGCAAATTTGGCATGAGAAAGCATAATGTTTTGATTTTTAAAATTGTTCATTTACAAACTTTAAAACTTCTATCCTTTGGACTGGTATTATAAATACCTTGAAAAGATGTTTAAGACTCTATCAGCTTTACAGTATGTTTCACCCATTAAAAATCACCTACATTTTGCTAATCAATTCCCTATGATCTCAGCTCAAAAAAGAAAAAAAAAGGTAAACTCCCTTCTTTGCTTTTAAAATGAATTAATGAAATTATGAAAATACCTTATCAATGAACTTAACTTTACCATCCAGCTATTTTGTCTGTGAATGCCCAAAAATCACTTTGATCAATTTTATAACCAAACTTAGTCTATGTTTAAAAAACAACAAAATATGCATATTGATCAATGAGTCATGAAACAATCTGCCCCTTATTTCAGTAGCTGCCCACTCTTGGAATAGCACCTTCATTTATGCACACCATACAGTTCTTAACATCTTATCAATAGTCAATTTCCATAGTTAACAGAATCTTGATATGGTCAAGGTCAACCTTTTGGAAAATTCAAATACAAAATCATTTGAAATGTCTTTTCATCATTTTGTTATTTTAAAGAAACAACTCATTAGTCTTTTCCTCCTTCTCTAAAACTACTGCATTATTTGAAAATATAGTTTTAATTTTAATGCAAAACTTTATAGCACCAGTGTAAACAGTCTAATTTCTTTTCTACTTCTGTAGCTTGTTAGCCACTCTCAGGAAATTATCAAAAAAGATTTACATTTTTATATATTATTTCATAACCATTTCCTTTAGAGCATACTTCAAGAGTAGGATAGCATGAATCCAGGAATATCTCATTCTCTTGAAGGCAGCAGTGAAAAAGTTAATTCACAGCCGCATTTATGAGTTTTATTTATACGTAACCTGTGATAAAAGATTTATCTGTCAATTATTAAACTATTTTTAAGTGTCAAGAATGCATAGTAGTATAAAATCAATTAATGCAGATATAAGAGTAGTTTTTGTTTAAGTAAAGTTTGAAATTAAAAATAGGGCAGTACGTTAAAAATCTGAGTTAATACTTGAAACTCCCAGATGGAACAGAAAAGAAGGGGATTGGAAGAGAGAGGGGGGGGGGAATGAAGAGAAGAGAGAGGGAGGGGAGAAGTGAGGGAGAGAAGGATTGAGATTGATTTTGAGATCGGTCAAGCATCACATTTTTTTTTTTTTTAAACATTCTGGCATAAAAATATTTAAAAGATCCGGACAAAAACACTGATCCGTTTTTCCTTACTTTAAAGACATAAGTGATATGATTTTTTTTTTTTTTTGAAGTCTCACTGGGTACACCAGGAAAATTATTCAAAAGCCATGCGGTAGGGTGCGAACTAAGAGCATTCTTCAAACAAACGCGACCTTTTCTGTTTCTTGTACTCCTTTTCTCAACCCAGCCAGAAAACCCAGACAAGTTTATTTACACACACACCCGCACACGCACACACACACACACACACACGCAGAGAGAGAGAGAGTGGCGGAAACGCCCTCTCTCCATCCCTTCCAAACAATTATCTCTGAGAGCAAAAGAAAATAATCAACGGCCCTCTGTGCTGGGCGGCTGAGCAGGAGAGCCGGGCGCCGGGAGGGAGGGCGAACCGCAGGCGAGCAGGGAAACGTGGCTCCTCCGCCGAGGAGAGGATTTGTGAAGGGGAGCGCTGGCCCGCGTGCGCCTCTTGTTCCCCGTGTAATTTGCAGCCAATCATCAGTAGGTGTCCACGTCCCTGCGTCCTCCTCACCTCGGCGCCAATCACCCCCCCGCCCCCGCCCCCGCCCCCAGCCTCCACACCTCCTCCCTCGCCTTTCTCTCGCGCTCCCCTCCCCCAGCAACCACACACACGCACACACACACAAACAGAGAGGGAAGGGGGGGGAGGGTGAGAGAGAGAGAGGAGAGGGGAGAGAGAGAGAGAGAGAGAGAGAGACTCCCCGGCTCCCTCCCTCCCTCGCACACAGCGACTGGAGACGGACGGAGAGCAACGCGCTGGGAGAGGAGAGACCACCGAGAACAGCCCCGCGCTCTCACACATACACTCACACTCGGCTCTTTCCTCTCCCCCCACCTCCTCCTCCTTCCACCCCCACCACTAACACCATCTCCTCCTCCTTCTCTCTGCAACAAGAAAAAAAAAGCCATTTACAGGTATTTTTTTTTTTTGATCCGCATATTTATTTATCCCCCCCCCCAACAGTTTGTTTACAAGTATTAAAGTTGTAATTGGGAGCTGCCAAGACACATCTGGATTTGTGTTTCTTTGTGTTAGGGGGTGATGTGCAACTAATTAAAGGCAGACTAGCAGCGTCTGCAAATTCTAAGGCTCCCCAAATAAAAAGAGACTGGTAAGTGATTGTTCTTTCTCTTTCTCTGGCTTTTTTTCTCTTAAATGTTTGCTGTCCGTTGGGATTGTAAAAGTAGATTATTAATGCTGGACTCCAGCAATAAAAGGCGTCGCTGTATTAATTTATTAATTAATCTGCACCCGCCCCTCCTCCTGAATGTTAAATATGACCTTTGATCTCTATGTCTCTGGTAGACCAGACATACAATATTAGGCATGTACAGTCACATTGTTTAAAGGCAAAACAGGATCATGAAGTATGGTTGTCTAATTTAGCTTTGGAATAGGACTATAGTTATTTGTGTGTGTTTTATTTTGTTTTTTAAAGAAAATCCAAACAATAGCTGTGGCTTAGGTACCTTTTTCATGCTCCAGAGATGCATTGATTAAACAATAATGACCTGGATACTGGGCACAATCATTTTCTACAGTTTCTGGTGGCATTAAACCTTGAGGGAGGAAGGGGGAGGTGATGGCAATAAGAAAAGCAAGGAAAGCCTCTGTTTGCAAACAGCACTCTAATACTCTGGAAAGGGGACATTAAATTATTTCTTTATTTGGAACAAGGTCAGAAGACTAAAATACTGATTTTTTTTTTTTCTCTCCACTCAGTGTGATAGCTAATGCATGGTTGGCATAACTAGTTTTTACTGAGTAGCAGTTATTACGGTCTTGCAGTTACAATGTGATTCACAGAAACTGAAGCTATATGCATATTCTTGCTGTGTCTTCCCCTACCCCCTTCCAAGCATCAAGAATATTTAGCCAGGAGCATTTTGGGGGCACCCTTTGTATTGCCATCAGACCTCTGAAGGGAGCAGTTTTCCCTAATGCGAAACCACAGAGGTGGTTCCTGAGTGATTAGGGACTTGCTGTGATTGAAAGATGCCTGCTAGCTTCTAATCCAGCCTGGGGTGAGGTTCCTTATCTTGATTTACTTTGCCTAATAGGGATTTGTTTACATAAACCCCTCTTTTTAGGGCACCTCATCAGCAGGTCTTGAAGTTTTTGCACTTGGAGTTTGGGCATAAATGGTTCATTAATCTAATTATAAGCATAATTACTATAATTGATATCCATTTCGAACTGAATATTTGAGACTGAGACTACTGGGCCCCCATTTGGAATTCCCTGAACTCCACATTCCAGACCAACATGTGGGCTTCAAAAGATGTCACAGAAAGATATTCTGTCCCCCCCCCCCAAAATCTGGAAACAAAGAAACTGTTTTTTTAGGTTAATATACACTTTATGTCTTTGCGTTACTTCTTAAAAGGCTGAGATGTACCTCTTCCTCTGTGATAAACAACTAAAATACCTCTTCCTAAAGCATAATAATGGCCTGTAAGCAAAGGTATGAATGCAAATACCCAGTTAACATTAAACTTTCCTCTTAAAAAGAGCAAAAGAAAGAAAATCTTTTTTATGGTTATTTCTTCAAGTAAACAACACCTTAAAGGATCTCCCTTCTTCCCCAACCCACCACCTTTTTACTCAATGTAAAAACCAGTGACTATGAGAGATCCTTAAAAAGAAAGAAAAAAAAAAAAAAGTCCCATGCTTTCCTCTTGTCTTGGGAAGAGACAGGAGTCTCCATTAGGAATTATTGGGAATATTCTTAAAGAGGCTGCAGGCACTTGGTTTAAAACGGGTGACATTGTTTGTATTATTTTTAAAAATTTGTATCTGGTCGATCTTTCTTTTCTTTCTTTATTTCTTTTAAACAAGTAGAACACCACCCTCTTACCCCCACCAAGCCCCACCACCAAATGGCTTGTACAATTGAGACCTGTCCTTGGTCCATTGAATTAAGACCCTAACAGAGCCAGCTGTGCTGGGATTCAAACTAATGACCGCAGACACAGAAGGACACTGTGGCAGCTGGTAGTTCTTTTTTCCCTGCCTCTTTAGTTCAGATTGTATGTGGGCAGTCTCTTAGCTCTCAGTTGTATTGTGTTTGCTTACAGTTTATACTCGGATGTATTGTAGACTTTCTCAGTACTTCATTTGCTAATTTCCTGTTCATTTTCCTCATAGGGCCATTGCTGTTTTCTACTTTACAGCATTTGCATGCCCAGGCAGCACTTGTTCACACATTTCATAATGTTTAAATGCCCTCTGCTTATAGGTAGTATCGCCCTCCCACCCCTGATTTGCATGTCTTTAGCACTCCAATTGCCCTTTTCCCTCGGCATTTGTCACCCCCGTCTTTCCTCTTTCCCTGGGTATCCTGGCTATTAATACATTTTCTCTGGAGGGTTATGAGAATAGGGAGGAGGAGCTGTGGTGTGCTGTGGGGAGGGGGGAGTGGGTTGGGAGCGTGTGTGTGGGGGGGGGGGGGGGGGGGGGGGGGGGGGGGTCACGTCTTGATGATTGTCATGCAAACGACCTGACGAAGAATGTGGGAGTTCTCAGTGTCTGCGGTGGGGTAGTGAGGGAGGCTGTTTATTTATTTTAATCTTTTTCCTCGTGCAGCTCGTTGGAATGACTTTCTTTATTTTAGTTGTAACAGTTGGAGGATAATGCTAAGGAAGACGCTGCCTGGGAATTCACCGTCTGTGGAAATGCGCCCCAGAGAGGAATAAAGCAGTCCTCACCTTGCTTTCCCCATCCGGACCTACTTTCCCCTCCCGCCTCGGCCCCCACCCCGACACCACCATCACCCCCTTCCCTCCCCCCCACCTTCCCCCCTTTCCCACCCAGGTGTCGGACCAGGCGGTCCCCACTTCCACCCTGCACCCCTTCTTCCCCCCCTGCACCATGAACACCAATGTCTGCGTGGAGCCCGGGCCGAGCCCGGAGGCCCCGGGCTTGCCCAAGGAAAGCCACCTGCCCGAGGGGGCCCTGAACAGCCTTGTGGATTACAACTCGGAGATGGAGCGCTACCGCTCCTTTGCCACCTCCTTCTACAAGACCAACGGGGGCGCCTTCCCGCAGGCGGCCAAGATCGCGCGCATCACCACCCCCATCTTCCCCAGCAGCGCCGCCGCCGCCGCGGCCGCCGCGCGCATCGGCATGTCCCCCTGGAACTGCGACAACGCGGCCACCGCCGCCGCCGCCACCGCCATGCTCTGGGGCAGCGGCGGGGGCGGGGGCGGCGGCGGGGGCAGCAGCGGCGGCGGGGGCGGCGGGGGCGGTGGCGGGGGCGGCGGGGGCGGCAGGAAATCCTCCTCCGCCGCCGCCTCCTCCTCCGCCTCCTCTTCGGCAATCCTCCCCGCCGGCGGTGGCGGCGGCGGCGGCGGCGGCGGTGGCGGCGGCGGCGGCGGCGGCGGCGGCGGCGGCGGCAGCAGGACCAGCATGCACCACCGAAACGACTCCCAGAGGCTGGGGAAAGCTGGCTGCCCGCCAGAGCCGTCGTTGCAAATGGCAAATACTAATTTCCTCTCCACCTTATCCCCTGAACACTGCAGACCTTTGGCGGGGGAATGCATGAACAAGCTCAAATGCGGCGCTGCTGAAGCAGAGATAATGAATCTCCCCGAGCGCGTGGGGACTTTTTCCGCTATCCCGGCTTTAGGGGGCATCTCATTACCTCCAGGGGTCATCGTCATGACAGCCCTTCACTCCCCCGCAGCAGCCTCAGCAGCCGTCACAGACAGTGCGTTTCAAATTGCCAATCTGGCAGACTGCCCGCAGAATCATTCCTCCTCCTCCTCGTCCTCCTCAGGGGGAGCTAGCGGAGCCAACCCGGCCAAGAAGAAGAGGAAAAGGTGTGGGGTCTGCGTGCCCTGCAAGAGGCTCATCAACTGTGGCGTCTGCAGCAGTTGCAGGAACCGCAAAACGGGACACCAGATCTGCAAATTTAGAAAATGTGAAGAGCTAAAGAAAAAACCTGGCACTTCGCTAGAGGTCAGAGGAGATGATTTCTTGTTTCCCAGTCTCCCCCCCTCCCTCCTCACTCCCCTCTCTTCTCCCCTTCAGGGCTTCTTGTCTGGCTTGAAGATGCAGTACCCCTTTCCTGAAGCTTCATTCAGGCTGTAAGATACAGTTGCAGGTGGTTGTGAGGGCACGGCCTCTTCACCACCCTTCCCAGCTGCACTTCGCGTGGAACTGGCCTCCAAATGAGGGGGGGGGGTGCGCCCCTCCTTTTTTTTTTTTTTTTTTTAATCTACGGTGGTAAACTAATGTAATTGGTTTAAAAAAATCAAAAGTTTCACATTCAGTATGCTCAAAAATGCCCCTTGGCGGTTTAATATGCCCCCTCCCTGTTAGTATTAGTTTTAAAAGCATCTCTGCCCAAAGGATTGGACATACCACATTTTATATACTTTTATTGGCTAAGAGAGACTTAGTGGCTCAGTTATAACAGTGAGGACACCATTTGTGGCACACAAGCCTATGTTTGCATTAAGACACACACACAGAAGAATCTTGGAAGCTGAAATAACATGGATTCAAAAGGGTGTTCTATCCCCTTCCAGAATCGTTTTTCTCTTCACCATGATAAAAATGTTTCTGTTTCCCATTTTCTGCATAGCTGGTATTTTTTGAGAAAGCAGAAATAACATAGAAAGCTGAACACCACCTGCAATTTTTAAGGGGGTGTGTCTTAAAATCAAGGGACAGAATGAGTTTATTTCAGACAGGTGAGGATAATTCTATTTAAGAATTGTTTTACATAGTCTCACAAACAAATGATTACTAAAATTTGGTTACCAAAGAATGTTTCCTCTGGGCTCTGCATTTGACAAAGTAACCATTTTGTGGTCACAAAACTGTTCCATAAATGAAGCACAGTTTTGATTGATATGCTAGGTAGTCAACAATAGTTTTTGGGTTTTTTTTTCCCCATATGTCTTTAAATTAGACAATGTACTGACTGTCACTAAAGTAATTGTTAAATTAGGCTTTTAATTATGTTAAATACTAAGAGTGATGTGTTTGGTGGGAATTTCATATGGTAACATGATCAAAACAAAAAGGGAAAAAATGTACAATCATAGGTAAACGAAATGATTTTAGTGGCATGTTTAGCAAGATGTATGAACAAATAATCATATTTAGCCCCTTGATATCACTTACAGAGTAGGTGGCAGGATGTTCATATATACTTGAGAATTCAGGTGGTAGATTGGGCATTTGGGAATATTCCATGGTCTGGATTACAGAGTGAGATTGGCTCTCACAGGTTATCATCAGAGGGGCACTTGCACATTCTTTTTAAAAATTGTGAGCACTGCTTAAAGGAGTTTTTTCCATGAAGGACTGATCTTTAAAAGGATTTTTTAAAAAGGAAACTTAAAGAATTTTGTTGGAGGCTAGAACACAAATAAGGTATAGTTTTTTTCAAGTTTTATTAATATGCAAGGCAAATATCATTTTGAGATTCAAAAAACCCAGTATTATATTGATATCGTTATTGATTGTGATCAGTTCCATCAAAATGTTACATGTATTCCTCATTATAAGAAAACCCATCTCTTTGTCGAAAGTTTGACTTTACTCCAGGGTGGTTTATTACATTTCCTTTGGCAACACTGCTTAAACAAAGATAATAACAATTATAAAAATGCAGGTCCCTATATTTTGCTGGTGGCAAAAATTCGTTTTTAATTTTTGAATTCCGTTTTCTGGACTAGTTTGTTGTATCTTACCTCTAGGTCTCTAAGGCCCATGGAAGTTAAAATTCCGTTCATACTAAATTTCCTGTTAATGCCCAGTTGATAAGGACTAGATGTTTTTTATTTTTCCACTTGAATTGTATAGTATCTAGAATTACAGATTTCATGTTGCTAGTAGGCCACATCTTCAGCTATACCCATGGCACTGCCTTGTCCTGGTTTAGAGTATGCAGTGGGTAAGACCACTGGATAATTCTGATTTATTTAGTAAATAACTGCTTTGCAGGAGCTTAGTGTGGGTACTAATAGATTTTCTGCACAAGTTTCTATGCTGATGTATCAGTCTAGACAAACTTCATGAATTCCTTTTTTTAATTTTCCTCCTTTGGATAGTTTTCCCACAAACTGATTGTGATGCTTAAATTCTTTAGACATTTTGATCCCGTAGTATTACGTTTTCTTCCTCCTCCCCCTCCTCCTCCCTTCTCCTCTACTTCTCCTTCTTCTCTTTCTTCTTTAATCCAAGTACACAACAGTTCTGTTGATCTTCAGAAAATGGGGTGTGGGTGAGAAAGGAAACACATCCCTGTCTTTGTAGAGCTCTGTGAAGATGTTTTCCTAACTACATACCCTTTCCTACCAGAGAATGGGGTCATGGTTCAAGGTTAAGATCCTTAGCAGAGTGTTATTGGTAGAAAGAAAAAGTTTGGTGGGGAGGGGTTGTTTTGTTTCATTTTTTTAATTGGCTAAAATTCTCTCTAGGTTATTTTAAAAAGGCAATGGCAGACATAAGCATATGTGTAACCACGCAGTTATGGCTGTAGGGAAGCAGCTGGATGCATGTCAGAGTGATGGGGTTTACATGACTGAACCAAAGCTGGAACAGTGTTTGCTGGTTGGTGAGAAGTCCCCTGCTGACCTGCTTCCCTCTCTAATTTGGTTCCTGTAAGTTATCATCATCTGTGGAGATGTTTTAGAGATTGGTTAGACTCCCTAGTTGAGGACAGTGATTTGGGGATTCATTATGGATATCACCTGTGGACCTCAGGTTGAAGTTCAGTAACTTGTATTTGTTGGCTTTAAATTATGGACACCAATTAATAGTTGCATCACAATCATTAGTTAAATTCTGATTTATCATTTCAAACCTCATGCGTCCTTCTTTCCTTTGACTTATTCTCATCCCAAAGGCTGGAGGCTTAATCAGATTTTCAGGGTGAGTAAACTGAAATTAAGACAGACACATGGAAGTGTTGGGAGTCTTGCCCACGTTTCTTTGAAGTCTCCCCTCTGGTATTCCTTTTAAAACAGGCTTACTTATTTTTGCATTTTCCTGCTTAGTCTCATGTTAAGAACATCTTACTGCCTTGGAAATATGTTTATAAAATCACGTCCTTGATAATATTCCATAAGATAATAATACACATATAACAAATTCAGTTTTTCTGTGATACTGTGCACTGTATATTTGCATAGAACACTCTTCATTTAGTCAATTATTACATTAAAAAACTATCAGTAATTATTCAAAGCAGTTATTACAAATACCGTATGCCCCTTCTGCAACAAAACTTATCTTAAAAACTTGCATCCTAAATGATCAATACCAAGTTGTGAGATTTTAATAAACACGTGATTATGCATTATGATAATAAGTTACATAATAGCAATTTGTCCGTGCAAAAATAACCAATCCTTCAGTTTTCATATTTGCAGCGGTTACATTTCTGATATGAAGATCTAACTTTTTAAAATATCTCCACTCCATATGGCTCAAGGGATAGGATTGTCCCATGGGCAACCCCAGCCTCTTAGTGCCTGAACATTGTTCAGGTGACATGATTGATCTCTGTGGGACAGCATTAGAGACCACACAGATCTGGTTTCTCTCCCATTAGTTGATTTATGGAATTACATTAGTAAGCAACACCTCAGGAGATTTCCCTGCCCCCACCCTTGGCTCTCAGCTGTAAGTTACGCGCTGCCACCACAAGTTAAAGGAGGAACTTGAAATCATTACAGTAAAGAGACTATAGTGAAGAGAAAATGGAACTTCAAGAAAAAGGGACAATTTCAATCTTTTCTTTTAAAATCTTTCTCTCATTAAAACATATATCTACTGAATATTCAGGCCAACAAGTTAGGCTGAGCTACTAAGGCGTTTGGTGGAAAACACCCAAATATTGTCCCAAACTTGGTAACTTGATTTTTAAAATTTTATTTTATTAAGATTTTAATTTATTATTTGACAGAGAGACACAGCGAGAGAGGGAACACAAGCAGAGGGAGTGGGAGAGGGAGAAGCAGGCTTCCCCCTGAGCAGGAAGTTTGATGCAGGGCTCCATCTGAGTAGCCTGGGATCATGACCTGAGCTAAAGACAGATGCTTAATGACTGAGCCGTCCAGGCACCCTGATAACTTGATTTTTTAAAGGAGTATTTTAGGGGAAAAGGACACATTTCTTTATATATGCCATTAAGTTCCACCACACAAAAGGCAGTCATAAACTTCTGGACACAACATTGTCTACAAGGAAGATGGTACCTGCTTCCTAAAGAAATTTATTTATAGACCATCTGTAAAATTTGTGTGTCCTTCAAACTCAGAATATGTATAGTTAAATAATGAAAACAGCCAATAATTGAACATGTTGTAAGTTTTTGAAGTTTGGTGACTTTAAAAATGGTGACTAAAAAATGTAGAGGTAAACACACGTTTCCTATCTTAAATTGAAACATTCAATTCTTAAATTGAAACATTCATCAGTTTGTCATTTTATATCACAATTTAAAAATGAGTTCTCAATTTTTAGTTTCAAAAACCAAAAACGTACTAGTATAAAAATGTGAATTTTTGTTTTATTATCAAAATGCAAGTATGTAACTATCAAAGGGAAAGAGGAAAGTTGTCAATCAATTCAAACAAATGATAGTATATTAACACTAGAGTGTACTACAGAACTCAGGTACGAAAAAAGATCCTGAGTTTCATAAATGATAAGAAAAAGTTTCAGAAAAGTTTAGCTTTAACTAAAGACAAGTAGATTTGTAGTCAAGTCATCGAACTGTAATACAAGTTCAGTGAGATTTTCCTTTTATCACTACATTTAATACAAGGTAGTCAAAGTTTTTTTTTTTAAAGAACCATGCCTTTTTAATAATTCCTAAATGAAAATAATACCCCACCCATGCAAATATCATATAAATTCTAAGCAATCTTTTGCATGGCAATTAGGAACTGTAAAATAAAGGTAATTAAAATCTATATGTAAGGATGTGTGAAATTCAACTGTCATCAAACAAAATACAAATAAATAAGCAATCAGAAAGCCAATCAGAACAAGTCAACAATAACAACTTTTAGACTAATCAGATAAAAATATTATATCTATTAAATAAGAATGAAAAGGGTATCTAGTGATTAGGAACACAAGAGTTACTTGATTTTTAGACTTTTTGCTGAACTGATGACTGAAGTATTGCTACCTACTTTGGTTAATCCCTCGTTTCCCTGGGTGAACGGTTAGGAGTTTTGACTTACAGGTTGGCAGATACAAAACAAATTAATAAACTAGTCTATAAGACTAAAACTGGAAAGGAGTAGTGAAAGAAGGGTGGGCATTTTATCCACATTGGCTCTAGTTTGCCAGGTTGGAGACTGAAGATCTGTGGGGAGGGTGATCCTGACAACTTGTGGAATATTCTTTCTGGATACACGAGTAAAACATGAAATTATTTGAGTCTGTAGAAATGTGTTTTTAAAAACTCTTTCGAAGTAGCTGGTGCTTAGAACTGTTTGAACTCAGCTAGTTACATTATCTGAATACATAGTTCATTTTTACCAGAAAGCAACTCACCTTTAATTTTGCTTTGAAAAAGTGTAACAAAATGTCCCCCACTATCCAATAAGTTGCACAAGAGTGGGTATGCTTCTGTTTTTTTTACATAGATTTTTCCTCACATTATACAAAATGTTAATCTAATGTATTCATTGCATAAAAATATCTAATCAAATTAATAGGTTAAATTCAGCATTTGCTGAAGGGAAGGCCCATGTAAATATGTAAGTTGGATAAAGGACTACATCTTTCTTAGTTTTCTTTTATTTTAAAGTTAATTTTTAGAAAAACAAAAAAGAACCCAAAATAATGGTAAAATTTTTTTTGTTTTTATGTATGATTTCAGTCACCAATTAAAATGTAGTGTAGGATCTGTAGAACACTCTAGAAAATGCCATTTTTTACAAAAATTTGTTTTCAAGGATTTTTTATTATAGTAATCAGTGTAAAATTTGACGATTCTGCATAGGCATTAATTTTGTTCCTTGTGCTGCAGTGTTTCTGCTCATTCTTAACATAGTTTTTCATCTGGCATTATGCTATTATCCTTAAAAGTTTCAGAATACTTGGGGGAGGGGCACAGGGATGGTTTATTCTTCAGTCATATCTTGTTCCATCACATACAAACACCTGTCCTGATAGTGAATTATTCTGCACGGTAATAGGAAAGCCTTCCTCCATTCAGCATTGTATGTTTTCTGTTGTTTATTGAGTTATGTTGCACCATACTTCAGATGCGACAGCCATTTAATAATGTTGAAGACTTAGCTCTGCAGGGGCTAAAAGGATCCCAGCAGGCTTGTTAACTTCTACTCTAAAACATTATGAGGAATATTTTTTTTTTTCCTCTGTGAAACTTCGGGGCTTTCTCTTAATTTATTTTAACAGCATAAGCATCCAAAACTAGGTATGAGAGTGAGCCTATTAAATTTGTCCTGTTATTCTTTTTCTTAATATTTAAAGCATTGATTTCACATTACATTTCTTACTCAAAAGCAAACAGCAAAGCAAAAATTACTTTTTCAAAAAAGTATACTAAAGATGTAGTTCTTTGGCTGAAATAAACCAGATAGAAATTATATAGGAAAGTATACTACTAGTTTCTTGGCCTTTTATTTCTTTTATAATTAAAAATTATATTTGAACCCTATAACCACATTTTGTTGATGGGTTATGAGAAGAGCTAGTAGTATCAGGTAACTACAGTTGAAATTAGCTACATCAGTATAACTTCTCTGAACTTGGTTTCCCCAAGTATAGAATCAGGATAATAGTATCCATTAGCTTACAACTTTCTGATACTGTATTTCAGTTAGTATACTTTGTATAATGAAAAATGCTATGCAATTTCTCATTCCTATGTTAAAGTCCTCCATGAAAAGTAGAAAATAAGACAATTATGTTTACAGATAATCCCATCCACCACAAGTTTCTTATAGTTTTCAGAAATTAAAGCTCAGGCAGACTACATTGTGGTTTGTGTTTTCTGAATTTTTGCTTTAATCATCAAGTTCACCAAATATCTGGCTTGAGTTCACTTGGAAAGAGATAAACCTGATAAACAAGTTTTCCTTGTTCTTGTACTTGCACTGTCAAATACCAGGAAAAGTGCACAAATTGCCTGGTCAAGTCAGTCAGTGTGGTGAGCCTTAAATAAATTAGTGCTCTTCCTCCTTCCTCACCAAAGGCACACCATTGCCATTAATTTCTGTAACACCTGAAACAGAGACACACACACACACACACACACAGAGAGATTGACTTCAACACAGCACCTTTCTTTGGCTACTATTTTCTTTATTTGGATAGACAAGAGGAGTTCGTCTAAAGGGGAATTAGTTTAAGAAAATCATTGTAAGAAAGAAATGGTTAAATGCATATAAATTCTAGTTGGAAAACATTTAATAAATATTGGAAAATGTTAAGAGTTACTTTTATTTTGGAAGATAAGTGTATAGGAGATAAAATAGGTAGATACACATTTTGGGATAAAAAGTAAAGTGACTATGCAGTGCTTTCTTTTTTTAATAAGGAGAGGGTATTTATGAAATGAAGAAGGTTGGTGAGCAATAATAGAAAAGGCTAATGGTTTTTTGGGAGAAAACAGTGATAAGTCCTAAAAAATGTGGAATACTAATCCAGAAAGCACTAAAAATCCAGGAGAAAGGAATATTCAAGTCAGGACGCAATGCAGTATCTAGAAAGAACTTTGTCAAGACAGGATATGGATGTCTGCTTTCCTTCAGCAGTTATTGAAGTTTTGCAGAGAGTGGAAACTATAAAAAGAGGGAAGATAATATTTTTATGACTTCACTCAATATATTTGGTTTGGGAGTCAGAGCTAAAGCTCAAGTTCAGTGGAGTGGCAGCTGAATCAGAGACAGGGAAAACAGATTGTGTTATAGCTGATGTTATTATTTTTACTTATGTCTTTGAAACATTTGGTAGAATAATTCCAAAGTGTAACTGAAAGAGAATGCTTCCAAAATGAGTGGAAAATGGGATCCCACTTGGATCTCCTCTGCATCTAAATTCATAGTTTAGAGGACATTCTTGAAAATGTGAATAAGTGGCAAACTGGGGAAAACTCTATTGAAAGTGTTGTTTCTTGCCCAAAGACTTGGTAGGGGCCGGGGGGGAGGGGGGGGAGTCCTGGATGATTGATTAGAATCAAAAGGATAGAGATCTAGGAGGACCAGAGGGGAAGGGGGTATATGTTTATAGATCACCAAGACTCATGTCCATTTCTGTGTATTTCAGCAAATCTGGTAAATTCCAGAGAAGATATATTTTCTCCAAAACCTTTCAGAGTGAAAGAGATAAAATACATATTAAAGGAAAGACAGACTATTTAAATTTAATTGTGAGGAAATGATGATTACGGGTGCTGGTGAATCAGTGACAGGAATGTAACTGTGCTGGGGAAAGACTTGTCTATGGAAAGTGTTCTTGTGTGTAGCTTAAATGAGACCAGTGATGGTTTTAATGGAGTTAAGAATAAGGAAAGAGCTAAAATTCTCAGTTGTATGTAGATAGATGATAAGTGAGAAGGTGTGGAATCCTCTAGTAAACATTAAATACTCTGTGTGCTCTAATTTTCATCCATGAAAAACAAAATTGAGAACACTGGCCTTTTCTGTCCCAAAGGAAATACAGATTAGATCTTTCAATATAAGGCTGCTCTATAGAGTTAAATTCATTGTGGAGTAGTTTTGGATTTTCCTCATGTGGTTCTCTTCACATGAGTATGTTATTTGTGTGGCGGGGAGCTGTGTTTTTCAAACTGCAGGTGACAGAACATTAGTGGTCCATGTGTTGGTTCACCACGAGGATTTTCAGAAACTAGGATAGAAGAGAGTGGAACATAAAATATATGAGTGCAGCACATATACTAAGAGTACATATTGTTAAACTTCTGTTTCAGTTTGTATGTATACATAAATGTATGTGTATGCATGTACTAGGCTGCTATGTAAAATGTATTTCTGAGTGTTGGTTGCAGTAAAAAAGCTTGAAAAACACTAGTTTAGTGACAGCAACAACACTATTGAATGAGACTGTAGTGAGGAAAGAAATTGCATTTGTAAATGGAACAATGTTAACAAGATAAAGAGTAAAATTTAAATGTATTTCTATAAATAGTGTGTCTTTACTTCTCGTAGGCAGGCCTCTACCTATGCTGTATATTCATGAATACATGGTATGTTACTAAGCATATAGTCAGCCCTTGATAGATTCAATTCAATTTGACAAATCTTTAGGTAGGAACTGCTATTTTTTATGATTTGTGGTAAGTGCTGTGGTTATATACATACAATTATGTTTACACACACACACACACACACACACACACACATTTAAGGAACTTACACTTTCCTTTATTTCTGCCTTTTGCAATACCCATCTAAATGCCTAAATCTACATCTTAGTCCTTCCTCCAAGATACTGAGTTCCCTACTTACATTCTTAACTTTCAGTCCCAAGAAACGGACAAATGTAAAATGACATAATTGAATTAAAATGATATAATTTCTCAGGAAACAGTCTCATATCTACTTAAAAGCCTTAGGATTCCTTGATGCGTCCTTGGTTTAGTTCTTCCCCAGACCTAAATAAGAAATACAGGTTGCCATTGAGGATCTCTACCTGGTTACCCCATGTGATTATGTGGTATTGTATTACATTTGCTATTAGTAGAATTTTTCAAGATATAAAGAAAAAAAAAGAATACTTGCCTTGAACCTTTGAACATACTGAGAATCTACAGTATGACTTGTTATTTCAAGTATCTTTTGCAGACCAGTGGAAATCCTTGTTTGCCTTGCATAAGAAAGAAGGGCGGGCGGGAGGGGAGGAGAAAGGGCAGGCAGAATGTAGTGTCACAAACCCCAGAGAAAGGAGAAAGGTGCATACTGGTAGAAAAGTATTGTCATGCCCAAGGTCATCTTCTTGAGTTTGGTTTAAATAAGAAATTAATAGAAACAAAGTCTCAAAAATGTTGGCAAGATGCCATGAGTCTGGTTGGGCTTAGGCCCACTAGAACCCTTCAACACTGTTTCTTTTCATTTACCACAGCGGAATAAGGAGTTTCACTGAAACTAGTTTCCACCCCCAACCCCTTCTCTTAAAGAGTAATTCACTCAGGTCTTCTGTTAGAAACATAGAAAAGTCAAAGTGAGAAAACTCATGCTCCAAATTAGCCGTGGTGTTTAGGGAGATAGAGGTCATCTTATCAACAATGAATTCTTCCAAATATATCTGTAATTTTTAAGTGTTATGTAGAAAATTTCCTGGAAAATACAGAATGCACATGTGAAAAAAACTCCAGAAAAAATGGAAGAAAGATGATTAATCACTACATCTTATAAATTCTATGCTTGAAAAAAGTTGGGCTTATCAATTGACTCTGCTAGTTAACTTTGGGAAGGTGGCTATGTTTGCACAAAGATGGGGTACAGGATGCTTATAAAACAGAAGGAGTATGTGGAAATTCTCTGAGGAGAAATTTGAATCTAAAGATTTGAGAACTTGCTTTAGCACAAGATATGCTGATATCATGGTAGTGTAGAATGCTTAAGAGTGTATATCCCTTAATGAGGGAAATTAGCCAAAATGTATTTCTAAAGAGCTAGGTAACATGTAATAACTTGATAAAGTTAAATTATAATAATTGTTGATTGTATACCTTTTAATTTCATTATTTAAAAGGGAAAAAAATGAGAAAGACCAAAAAATCAGAGTGATTGAGAATTTGAGTATTTGGTGGATGGCAGTTATAATATAATTACAATTGTTTAAAAAACACTTTTTTTAAGGAAATACTGCAAAAGCTACATGTTATTCTCAGAAGTACAGTTTTAACCAAATGCATTATTTTGATGATAACATCTTAATGACTGAAATATTTGGAATTTACTCTAAATTCCTCTAAGTAATTCATGGACATAAAACATGCTTTGGTTTCTGGGCTAGGTCATTGAAGTGGTTGGAATTTTGTTATAGAGGATTCTAAACCAAATGAAGTCCAGTGACTACATCCAAGATACTAAGGACTTAGCCTAAGGGGGAAAAAATTATTAAAGTTATTTTCACTTTTTATATAATATAAAAAGTGAATAGTTCTCAAATTCTCCTATCTATAATAATTCAAAGAGAAACACTATAATTTGAATTTCTTATAAAAGTTTGGTGTAACTATTGTATTTAATTTTACTACACGTTAGAGACTGTCCAAATCATAGCTTTGATCATTTTAAAATTTCACCTCTTAATTTTTTTGTGACCTCCCATTTTCTCACATTTTACAAGAATATTTCTTCTTCTCTTCACTTAAAAAAAAAAAAAGACAGTTCACTGTCTGCTTTAAAATTAACCAGAATTTTCAAAATTGTCCAACAACTTTATCACAAAAAGAATGCTGATGGTTTTTCAATAGCTGATTAGCAGTGATCTCACCTAAAGGCATTGTTGCATTAAACAGGATTAGTGGAGTGACTTTGAGGGGAGGTAGAATTATCCTACTTTTGTCTCTGCCAGGTATATAAGTGATAGGTATGTAGGTAGATAGATTAAGATTCATTTATCACATAACCACATATATTTGTGTATATATTCATAAATTAAATATAAACATATAGAATATATAAATAGAATTGACTGTACTAATCATTCTTGACAGTATTGATGTTATTAATCTAAATTTTGCTTTTTAATCTCAATTTTACTTTTAATTTCCTTTCACACTCCCTCTAAGAACATTTAGCATAGGGTTAAAAATACTGCATAAAATAATTTTTTCAAAAACACCTTTTTAATTGGTGAATCATTGACCAATTTTCCTCTTTTCGCTTACCCTGATATCATTCTATTATAGTTTACTTTTATATTTCCAAGAACATTTTAATTACTAAACAACTCATTTATCAGACAATAAATTTACTTATTTGTTAGAATGCTGTGATTTGAAGTGTTTTTACCAAAATCAGTTAAAATATAATCCTACTTTACTTAGCATTAATCACAAGACTTGCCTAAATTAAGTAGTTGCATTAGATACTGGGGCCACAGGTGGGCACCTTTTCCGGTCACTTTTGGATGCATGTAAATCACAGTGGTAAACTATTACTTTCCTTCCTACCAACCCATTCCTACCCTTTAGACACACACATTCTCCTTTAGACAGTTGTTTTCCTACCTGGCTCTACCAGTACACTGATTAGCATCTGTACAATGTAATATATAAATTCATCTTTCCATCTGCAAAAGTTGGCTAGGTTTATCTTCTCAAGTCATGCTATCATCACCTAAAATCATGCCATCACAATGGTGATGGTGAGGGTGGTGGTGTTCATGCTGGGGGGGTAGGGGGGAAGAGGAGGAGCTGTCAGAATTTGCATAGTGGGAAGAGTAGCGGGAGCAACGGCCTACAGAGAGTGGATACTAATGAAAAAGCCATTGCCAGTTCTCCACCCTTAATTAGAGAAATCCTGGCCCCATACATGTCAATTTGAAAACCAAAAAAGTAGAGTTCTCCTTATAATCATATTTAATGCCTGCAAAAAAATTGGGTCATAAAAATTATGTAGTTACCTATTTGGTGCTTTCTCTCTTTTAGAGAGGGATCTAATATTCCAGTTAGTGATAATTTTGGTAGATACTTTTAGTTTACATCTGGATAATGGCCAAAATAAAATGTAAGTATACTACTACTTATACAGTCATATGATAAATTAATTTGAATTATGAGAAGAATTAATCTGATACATATTTCATATGTGACATATGTGCAATATATATCACATATGTGACATCTATCATACATATGATATATATTTCATAATATAAATGGCATATATTTTTAAAAGGACAGAAAAAGAAAGGTGTAATCTAAAAAGTAGAAAGTGTTTATATTAATTTATATTATATTAACTGAGGTATTATTAAAATATAAAGTTGTTTTTTATTATAATAACAGTTATTGGACTGTAAGATTATCATATATCATAAATTAATTGTTCTCTCAATTTACTAGCCTATTCTATACTTGTGCTTGCTATTAATTCTAGTAAAGTTAGTGGATTACTGTTCTATGATTTTTAAAATATTAATTATAAATACAATATAGAAAATATTTCTGCTAAAGACATTTTGGGGTGTCTCTAACATTTCCTAAGTATCATTTTAGATCATAATTATTATTATCATAATTATAACAATGTTATAATTATAATTATTAAATTTCCAAAGACTTGTATTAATGTGCATGTGTGTGTATTCACATTCACAATATTGTATACATAATACAATTTTCCACTTCTCCAAGTAGGTTTTGAAATTTTGTCAGTAAAAAAATTTGAGACTTCATATAACTTGATGTTTTAGCATTCTTTGTGAATCAAATCAGGAAAAAAAGTAATTTTTTTCATCATCAGGAATCTTTTGCTGTTGTTTATGCAAAATACTACAAAGTTTTAATGTTTCATATGAAGCTAAAACAAAATATAATCAAATATCTAAAGGCAAACAATGGTACCTACTCTTACCTTTTGTAATATGTACTCTCTATTGTGAAATTTCAGTGCTTTGTTGAGGTTTTCAAGTTCTAGTGTGAAGAGGTCAATCAAATGCTGTGAGGAGCTCCAATTTCGAGGTCTTAGATGGTTGGAGCCTAAGAAACTTACAGGCGACTCCTCAGAGGAAAACACTGTTTCAGAAGAGTGGCAAACTACAGTTTGATATTGCTTTGGTTCTGATTGGAAAAAGCATACTTCACATCATTACAGGAGAATCAGAAAATGATTGGATGGCTTCTATTTCTTTAATAACAAATGGGAAAACAGGAAATTATTTTTTATTAGCTTAAGAGTAGTGGTGGCCAAAAGTATGGACTGCAGCTTGGAAATCATTGTATTCGAAGCATCCTATTTCACGGTAGAATTCTGAAGGCCTAGGGGAATCACCACGATTTTTGGATTAGAAAGTATATGAAGATATATTGAACTTTAGTTACAGAATTTTCTAATGTCATAATAATTACCTCCATTTACATAGCTTTATGCATTCTGAAGAAGATTTCGGCATTGAGTTGTCTTTAATTTGCCCTTTGAAAGTTCATGTTGGGTTTTATTAAAATGAGTTTGTTTAGTGCCATGCTTTACATATTGTAGCTAAATATGAATAGCCAATCCCACCCACTTTCATATAGAAAGAAGAGTAGATATCCCTTTTACAGCTTCCAGGAGGTGAATTTTTATTCGACTCACCAAGTTCACACAAGAGTGTGTAGATGCTTGCACAGCCTGAAGATAGCCCCTGCTCTGCAGACACCAAAGAAGAGAAATTCTCAAATTCTTTGGGTGGCAGCTTTGCAGATTTTTAATTTATTTTAGGGTGTTTAAATATTTCTTCATTGCGAAAACAAAAATTAAACTTAAATATACCTCTGCTGGAGACATATTGATAACTTCTGTTTTCATTTTTTTTAAAAGTCTGTGTTAACTGTTCTTGGGCTTAGTCATTTAGGAAGGAAACAGAAGTCCTGTCTTTAAGCTCATTAGTTTAAGGTCTTCCGTATGTGGCTCTGGCTTTCTCTCATGGTAGGAATGCTCTGGAACACGAGGCTTTACAGCACTACGGGAAGGAGAACGGAGGGCTGCGGGTTTCTGCACAGGCCTCCTGGGAGTAGCAGGCTGTTGTGTGTCAGCGTTCACACCTGCATGAGCAGTGAAGGCTGCCTTAAACAATGCTGATCAACTCCATTCTATTCTTTACCTCCCCGCCCCCTTCTATTCCTGGGGAATCTGGCTTTCCTGTCACTCAGGATAACGATTTCCTGCAAGCATCACCAAGATCCAGAAAGTCACTGTAATCTCATCAAGAGTGTGATTTCCCAGCTGGGACTGTTGAATTTATATAACCCGAAGATATCTGGTCAGGGTGCTTAATCCTCCTGGCTGGTGTGCTGAGCTCCATTTGAAATAAAATTCCATTTGAAATAAAATTCCTGTAACAAAGATGACCTCATTGGTTGACAGAATTAGAGAAGATAGGTCCCCAGATTAGTGCAGACTTTATAAAGAACCTATAATTTAACCAATATTTTATGTATGAAAGCAAACAATGTTGCTTTCCCCATCGTGACCAAAAAGAACTCAGTCCAGGTATAAAGTAAATTTCCAGGGAATTTTCATGAGCTCAGTGAAAACTGGGCAGGAGCTTGAGCATACATCTTCTGCTCTGTGTGGCCTATGGGACAGTAAAGAGTTGTGTTACTTTTTCAACCCTGAAATAAAATTTAGAGAAACCTCACTTCAAGCTTGTGGTGAATGCCTTGATAACTTGTTCTAATTACTGCACTAGTAGATTTCCTGTTTTCTCACACATTTTAAGTGATTTCCCAGCAAATCATTTTTAGGCTTCATGACCTCAAAAATCTTAATATAAGGGAGAAATATTTTTTTAAAAGATGCTTCTCTGCTTATCTTCATCCTTCCCCCGCAGCAGTGGACTATATCTTTATATATGGAGATACATACTGGCCTCAATGTATGCATAATAATATGCAAACATCACAGTGCTTTATTTTGTGACAGGTTGTATTAGTAAAGGAAGCCAGCTCTCTGCTTTTCTCATATTTGCATTATCTAATTAATTTTTGGTGCTAATAAGCACCGAAAACTGATTATCTTTCTCCTCACAACCATGACCTTTGATCTCAGGTGGCATTTTATGAAGCTTGCTTTCTCTAAATATTGCAAATAAAATTTAGTAATGAAAAGGGGCACAGGAAGAGCAAAGAGTTGGAAAAGAATTTTCAAAATGTATCCAAGACATAAGGAGTTCACCTCATTTAAAAAATGTACTCCATACATTTTTCTGTTTATCTTCATAAACATATATGTTTATCAAGATACAAGATTATCTAAGTATATATACTTACAGTCTTGTTTCCAGTTGGCATCTGAAAGTAAATTGGCATCTCTATGTCATATTCTATACATGTAAATGTGAATATATATGAATATATATGCACATGTTTATTTTTCATATGTGAATCTGTAATTGCATGGATATGTTTGGATCTAACTTATCTTGTTAAAAATGACTACATTTATATAAGTATGCATACTTATATAAAATTTATTCTTAGTTGGCATCAGGCAGCAAGCTTAGCATCTGGTATGAACGTCTAAGTTTTCATTTACTGCTTGTGTGTGTGTGTGTGTGTGTGTGTGTGTGTGTAAAGCATGAATATTAGAATGAATATGTTTCTTATTGCTTCATATGCTTCCTTTAATAATGACTAAATAAATGTAATGAACACATACAGTTACATTTATCATTCAAAAGTTAGTTTTCAAAAGTGGTAAAGGGGTTTTTTTCATCAACCAAATCAAATGACGGGGATTCAGATACTCATAGTGAGCTGGAGAGAAGAAAACATTATACCATGAGGAGTAAAGAGTAAAATATTAATGAGTACTACTTATATGGGAATAATGGGCTTTCTTGCTTGCGTTTTTAGAAAATACTTCACAAGTTAAATACTTTTGCATATACATTATACAAACTTGCGTTGCAATCATTAGTTTTGGGTGCCTGGCTGCCTCAGTTGGGAGAGCAGGAGATTCTGATCTTGGGGTCATGATTTTGAGACTCACATTGGGAGGAGAGTTTACTTTCAAAAAAATCATTAGTTTGTTCTTATACTTTCTTTGGAAATCTATTGTGTTGACTGTGAGGACAAATTTTTAAAAATTCTTTCTAGTGCAAATAGTGAAAAGTGGCTTTGCTTTCAAAACAATTTTTTTTTTCATTTAAATTTCAGTGGACATCTTAACCAAATAATACACTTTTATTTTTAGATGACATTGTTACAGTAGCACTGTGTCAACCAGATAAGTCAAATGTGAGAGAGTAAATAAAAGCTAGCCTCAATTATTAAAGAGTACTTAGAGTTGAATTTTTCGTGTATTTTCTGAAATATGAAATTCAAGTGCTATTAACACAGTCTTAAGATGTGTTTTTGCTACTAACACAGTCTTAAGATGTGTTTTTAAGAGGTGTGCGTGTGTGTGCGTGCATGTGTGTGTGTGCGTGTTCTGTACTTACCCAATAATTTGGTAGCATTCAGCATACCAACTTATATGCTTACTTATTCTCAGCAGCCATCTTGTATTCTGTGCAGGATTGTTGGACTGGTTTAAGGAATAAAATCAGCCCTCTTTCATTTGCCCCTACAGGAAAATTTAACTTATTGTTATGTACCTTCAATATGTTCTTATGTGCTTCTGTTTTTTAAAGAATACGAGTATAGTATAATGAATTACTGTAATATTAATATAGAGAGGAAAATTCAATACTTTACTGTTTTTCTGACAAAAAACAAAACAAAACAAAACAAAACACACCACATAACTTTAAGCATTTTGTTAAAATGATTGTTCATACTTTGGTGCTAACTTAGTACTCCTTTGGAAAGCTACTCTTTTTATGGTGCAAAAGGATAGTTATGCTCCACTGAGTGTCATTGGTTAGTATAAGTTTGTTTCATACATATAACATTAATTTGTTGAAAATGCAGAATTTGTTGAAAATAGTGGCATATGTTGTCAGTATAGTTTTCATTAGATTATTTGTAGGAATGTTTAGCATTAGCAGTTGTTAAATGATAGAATTAATATCAATGTAATATTTGTTGATGTCTGTGGTAAACAGAATTCCCCGGAATAAAAAAATTTACTTCACTGAATTCTCTAAATATCAACCTTACGTAGGATGCGTATGTACGCAGCAGATATAGACTTTCTGGCCGGACGTCCTACTATTGGCTAATAGTTTGAACCTCCCCCTTTATTCCGATGGTTATCCATGTTCTAGGCTGTGTTTCCTGTATTTTTTAGACTAATGTGTGTTTAATATTATATTCAGTAAATTAGCGTTAAAGTTAGCATCCCAATTTTTGTAATGTTCCAAGACTGAACATTTTTTTATTAAATGTTGAAATATACAAGTCATTATGTTGTGTATTGCTGACTAAAAATATTGCTGAAGTGTAAAGGAGAAAAATCTAATTTTATATTGGCATAGAAAGAAAGCTTAACTTGTTTTCTTGCTCTTTTTTTATAGAGAACACCTGTTCCCAGCGCTGAAGCATTCCGATGGTTCTTTTAAAGCAGTAGTATATCTTATTTTCAAGGCATTTGGAAGTGAAGGGCAAACTAATGTCTTGTTTTAAGAAACTGCTTAGTCCACCACTGAAGAAAATATCCAGATATTATTTTCATTTTATGTATAGGGGTTTCTTCCAAAAAAAAAAAAAAAAGGAAAAGAAAAGAAAAAAGACATATAAAAATAATCTGGGAGCTTGGGGAATTGGCCAGTCTATTTACTTTCAATACACTGATTCTTTCTTTGATGTAATTTAGCTATACTAGTGAAGTTGTTGTCTATTTTGAAAGTGGCTGTAAAAAACAAGTTTGGGTAAACCCCTGCTGTAAAATCATGTATCTTTGCAAAGTACATATCTATACTTCATTTTCAAATATATGTGTTTCAGTACTGTAAACTGTACAGATAGCAGCTTGTATTTTGTGTGTTTAGACACAAGGAGACAATCATGTCTGAGCATCTATGGAGATTAACAGTTTGTACACAACAGTATGGTTCTGCAAGTTAAATCTGGAGCAATAAATTTTAGCTTTAAATATTTTTTGCCAGTTGTTTCTAGAAGCAGCAACAGCAGTGGTATGTTTTGCCATGCATCTTTCCGTAGAGACTTGATGCCAAGTTTTACAAGACTAAAAGATTATGATGCATCCAGCAATTACCTTCAGTTGTGTTGTTATAAGAGGGGAAGATGTTATGAAAGTTTCAATTAATCTTTTGAGCACTATATTAGAGTAGTGGTTATGCACTTGCATTGCTTACAAACGAGCTGTACAGAAGGGTATACCTCCCAAATACTTAGTGTAGTTGACTTGTCTTGGGTTGCACTGTAAGGCGGAGTACTCAGAGTAGTTGGAACATGCAGAATCAGTTGTATAAATTTAAAAAGAAAAAAAAAAACAGTGTTTTCTAGGATACAGAGAAAAGTATCATATCTTAGGCAGAGAAATTCAGGATGGGCTTTTTTTTCCTCAACCCAACATGGGGTGTATGTATTTTTTTGTTGTTGTTCATATTTTGTTCTTTTATTATTTTGTTTTGGTAGGAAAAAGAAACACTTAATAAAATGTACCCAAATGTTTTAATTCCATGTATGATATGAAATGGGTAGTTTGTTCTAAAATTTGAATACATAAAGACTTCTTGCACTGAGGCATGACTACATATATTTTTTAAGTTAAAAAAAAATTGAACACATTCATAAAAGTGAGTCTTTTACATTTCTTTTTATCTTCCTTTCCCATAGCCTCCCAGGTGGACCAGTGGCCTTCCCCGAGGCCCTCAGTGGAATGTTCCATTACTCCCATTCCCATTTTTGTCACTTGATGCTTTCATTCCTGAGCAGCCAGGTCCACACTCTGTGGAATTTCATAGTGCAAACAGCCCCAAACACAAAGGAGCTAATGCTTCATAGGATCCATGCTGCTCTTTCACATAGGATTTGGTGTTCTTATGGCCGTCAAGGTTCCTAAGGCTGTCCCCATAGGACAGATATTATTTGTGATGCCATGATATCTAGGAAGTTTATTTCATTTTCTTTTTCTTGCCAGATTATAAAGACAGTTTTCATCTTGAGGAATAAAGTAGAATTTAGTAAAAATACATGGAGCGTCGAAGTGGCCATGTTACCGTAACTTTTGTTCTTTATCCACCAGCCAGCTATTTTAGCCTGGACAGCCACTACTAGTCTGCTGAAAAATGTTAGCAAGATGGATCATGCAGAGAAAAATAACTTGAGAAGAGAAAGGGTGAAAAAGGGCTGTAAAGTTTTAGAAAGACTAGCAGATTAATAATTTTGAAAGGCTAGTTGTAGTTGTGAATGGGAAATAATATGACAGGAGATTTTAAGAAAACCGGAAGAAAGCACTTCATCATCAGAGTCTGGGAGGGAGGGTGAAGTTCCCTGCAAACGCCAGTGTGAAAAGCAAGTGACTGAACCTGGCTAGAGGAGCATCGCAAGGCCTCCAGTTTCAGTCAAACGGGCTTTTTAAGGAAAATTTATTTCATGTTTTACACCTGTCCCTGTTTCAAGAAGATCATTAAATCATCGTAAGCTAAAATGTGCTGTATGTTAATTCTGACATAGCTTTCTGCTTGATGTATATTCCTTTGAGGGTTTCTAGTTAGAATTTCTGTTTCTGCTGTGGGACCAATGAGAACTATATGAGTTCTTTCTCATCCACTTTTATTTGATTTTACTCATATTTTTAAGCCAGTGTGCTAATTAATTACAAGTAAGTGAAAACTTACTTTTACACTTGAATGGTAAGTTTGCCTTGCTTTTTGGAAAATGGTGATTGTTACGACAGAATTGAAGCAAATGTCTGTTCAGGCTGCATTAGGCATAGAGTAACATGTAAAGATCTCATGACAATGTACTGAGAGTCTAAAATACATGCTAAGTATTGCATGTCTTGATGTGTTTTTATTTGTTTTCTTAAAAAACTAATGAATCTGTATATTGTAAAGTGTGTTGTTTTACATGTCAAATCAGTTTTTTAATGAAAGAAAATCTGTTGATTGAAATGGAAAAGTGCAGCTTTTCTTTAATTCTCTTACATGTTTTTATTCTTGATATTGTTCTTTTATACCACCCCTTTTTTATGTTTTTGGTAAAACTCTGTTTATATAATGTAGGGTACATAAAAAGTTCTCGTTGGTGATGTTGAAAAAAGATGTTACTCTTCTGTTCTCCTTTTGGTTCTCTTCTCCTAAGTCCATATACTGAGAACTTGTAAAGCATATCATTATAACCCCGAGGGAGTGATTTAAAGGTTTACAATTTCCACGATTCTAAAATACCAATGAATGTAACTTTTCAAAATTGTTCACTGTACATTTCATATTCGGACCAAGAAAATTCAGAAGATAGCAATCAGAATATAGATTGTGGCGGACTGTACAATTTAAGAATTACGTATCAAAGAAGTCAAATTAAAAGCTTTGTAAGAGAGGTTCAAACATGCACAGGACTCTTACCTTCTCTAGGTGTAGGCAAGGAGATGCCACATTCTGTCAGCAGTTAGGGAGAGCTGGAAAGTATGCAGGGTGTTGGTATGAAGAGCATTGAACCATTTTACTTGTCAGCTGTCACTCAGCACCCAAACATTATAAGAACCTCATAATGCAAACCTCCCTCTTTCCAGGCCTTCAGACCAAAGTGGCTTTCTGATGGATTTTGCCCACCTGTATACAAGCAGAGACATTTTTGCAAGTGAGAAACATATCCATCCTTAGGAGACAACACAGTGACACAGTGAAAGTCTTTCTCCAGTGTAAGAGTATATAAAAACATCTCTGGTTGCTTAATCCCCAACACCCAACTTCCGGCTTCTAAACATATTTATAGGGAGCAAGAGATGGCGGGCTTCCCATGAATTAGTGTGAAGCAATCACTAACAGAAAAGAATATTCCCTTCCTTTCATTTAGAACGCCTGGCACGTAAGTTGTACAATTAATGCTAAAGCATATAAAGTCTTTAAGCTGATAGTATCTGTAATCAAATAATGAAAAAAAGGCAAGCAGTTAAATGAGCACACTATTCAGGGTCAAATGTGTTCAGCAAAAAACTGTGGTGGGTCTTTGATCATGGTTAGATTCACAGTGATATCAAACAGTTGGTTCTCATGTAACAGCTAAATGTTTCAGATTTTGTTTTTATTAAATTTGGCAGTTTCACACTGAGATCTGTATTCCTAGTGAATAAAAGACAGCTACCATGTGAGGAGGGATTCCATTTTCAAAATGGCAAGGAAGTCAGATATTTCAGGAACATGGGACACAAAATGTACTCCTTTCACAGCGTTCTCCTATTCTGAACTGTGCAGTCATCTATTAAATTTTCTAATAGATATTTGTGTAAGGTGTATGTATGCTTGTGCAATTATTTAAAAAAGCAGTTTTGGAAAACAGTGTATTTATTAAAGAAAATTACTTATGGGGCATGTACAAAACTGTAAAAAAAAAAAAAAAACTTAAAAAAACCACATTCAATTTGCCCAGTAAAGTTGTTTTTGTGAAATTTCTGTGTTGTTGAATAAAGGACTTTAGTATTCAAAATATCTCTATTTTTCCATGAAGAAATTTTTATTTGTGGGAATTGCAGTAATGAACATATGATCCTGAAAATCTAATTTTGTTTATGATAAAAAAGTTTATAATTCTACACTTGCCCTTATGTCAGCAGAATGAATACTGTATATAAATCTTTCATAAAATATGCCAGTTTTGTTCATTTTGTTTTTCCTCATAGATTTTGTCTTTCTCATATACTTAAAGAAAAGGAAAAAAGAAGAACATGGTTCTTTTCACATTTCTAAAGGATATATTCTTTGTTGAAAGTTTTAAAAAGTCATCTAAATAGAGGAAGAAATGAATGTATCCAAACTTTTCTCCATTCTTCTCCATCCTAAGTGTGCCAGGAGAAAGCATCCCCCTGTGCCAATGAATGAAACGTCCGGTGGTAATGCTCGAAAGACTTGAAGTGCCTGAAGAAATGCGCAACACTGGAATTCTGTCTTCAGCCCCTCCCAGCAATACTCTGAGATTAAATTTTTATTGTGTTACTCTTTTTATTATGGAATACTGGGTTCCAACCATGCTGCTTATTATTTGGTGGTGAATGTGCTTAACACTTACTTACTTCACTGCTTCTCAGAGCAAGGCTCTTCTTTTTTTTTTGAAGCTTCATAACCTACAAAAAATGTAGAATACAATTTTGTATATTGGAAATCTTAAACATGATTGCAAACCTGGAACTCTTTCAAACAATTGAAAGAGTCCATGTCCACAGAAAAACATACCAATTCAGAAGATTTTTATACATTTTAGAAATTTCAGGCTGTGTTCTCTTAGTAGAATATCACAAATATGTCTTGGCCATGACAACAGAATTAGATTATATAGTCTGAGAAAGAAGAATTAGGTAACTTGAATTATGGGAGTTCCTGGATCCTCAGCAATTTTTTCAGGTGAGTTGCTGTGTTTCTTTATTATATTGTGGTATAAGCAACAATAGGGTAAAAATATAGAATTGGATTTTCATAGAAAATAGCTTCCTGTCTCTACTTGAAATCTTTAAGGATACCAGTACTTGGAGTTTCTTCTGTAACGATAAGAGAATAATTCGAAGTAGTTTGAACCAAGGAGGGAGAGGGGAGGAATTCTATACCTTATTTAGACTTTGAGCCTGATAATTTCATATAGTTTCTGCAAAAATCATGTATTTTTTCAACTTGCTTATTGGTAAAAGTTTTTATTTGCACGTTTTATACAGAAGTTCTTCTCCATTTTATTTCTACTCTTGTCTTTATTTTGTCTCTTTTTAGTGGTGAAAAAATGTTGTTTGAAGTAAACACAATGAACACAAATTTAAATTTATTTGCATACACTATATAAGTAGAATAGTTACCTAAGAAATTTATTCTTATTTGGAAATTTTATTTCTAATCCTCTAATATCTTGGCTTAAGATCTGTCTTGTATCCATCGCAATTCATTTTTTGGGCCAATTTTTGAGGCAATATTACTTATTTTTAAAGTTTATATATATTTAAATGTCAACCAAACTATCTTTTTAGTCTAAGTCAATGCTTTCTTTATGATGCATTACTTATGACAAAAATCATTCCAGTTAACAGGTGTTATAATTTCACAAATTAGAAGCAGTGTTCAGACCTCTTTCCAAGAAGAGTACTTTTTAAAAACTACTCTTAATCCTGTATAAATCCTGTATTTAAAGCATTTTTAATTCAGGACAGAATTACATGAACTCTTCAGGAGTTAGATGGTAGGAGAATCTGATTGTTTGGTTTGAATTATGATCTTCTGCTTATGACATTTCTAAAAAGTGATCTTCTATCTAAAATTCCATGGCTTCAGAAAAACACTTACTTACTTCACTGATTAGATTATATAGTCTGTGGAAGGGAGGGTACAAAAGCATACAGTTAAATGATACAGTTTTACTTTTGATACCATCATAAAACACATGTAGCTGAAAATTCAAACCCATTGTATCCTTCAAGAACTTTTCTCATGTTTGTATGAATTGCCTTAAGATTTTACTTATAACCTCTATTGATAAACATTTATAATTTATAATTTTATTTATTAATATTGAATTAACATGTGTATGAATGGAACTAGACCAGTCTGCGTGTGTGTGTGTATGTGTTTAGTCAGCAGAGTTTTAAGTCATGTCCCATAATAAGTAAGAATCAGTGTGGGTTATTAAACATTTTTTATGGCTAATATTTGGTCACTGTTGTGCCATTGCAATTGAATTTGTTGACTGAGCATCTTATAATACTTAACCTGTTGTCAGGGAATCAGAGAATTTGGGGAGCCTACATGGACTCTTTTGGACTTTTTAGGTGTTCTTCCTTCAGTTCACTACATCCTACTTTCAGCCATTTAAGGGACTGTATTGAAAATTATGTATACAATTTGCTCCCCAAATACATTATTTATCTTTATAGAATTTTAATATTATAGTTATATTTATATACTATTCAGTTACTTATATGTATGTATATTTGAGTGCACATCCAACCGCTAATAGATGACTTAACCCATAGCTTATATATTTTGACCTCATGGAAATGCCTTTATCCACCCCCAAATTCATGATGTCTACAGAGCAGCAGTAAGAAGAACATTGTGAATATTTTTTTTGTGTTGGCAAACCAGCAATTGATTTAATTCCTCATTTATTCAACAAGTATTATTGTGTATCATCAATGTGCCAGCTACTGGGAATATCAAGATGAATAAAACATGATTCCTGACACATTTACCATCACCATGGAACTGATCAAATGGTTGAAATAAATACACAAATAAATAAAAACAGTGGAAAATGTGAATGGAGCAACATCAGGTGGAGGAATGGCAAGAAGAGATAGAGTGAGGCTCTTGAATTTCACATTCTTCCCTGTTGAAAAAAGAGGGCAAAGCTGGAGCACTCCTGGGATGTAAAACCTGAGGGTACAATGGTGAGCCAAAGAGATTGGAATTGCAGGAAAAATAGGACGAAATTCAAAAGACCTGAGAGATACTACCACCCTAGTCCAAGTTGCTGTCATTTCTCATGGGGATGGCAGGAATGCTTTGAAGATATTGTGGGTTTAGTTCCAGACCACCGTAAAGTAAATATTGCAATAAAGCAAGCCAAATGAATTTGGTTTCTCAGTGCATTTAAAAGATGTTTAGACTATGCCGTGGTCTATTAAGTGTGGGATAGCATTATGTCAAAAACAAAACAAAGCAAAACAAAACAATGTTCATTCCTTAATTAAAAATACTCTATTGCTGAAATACGCTAACCATCATCTGAGCTTTCAATGAGTTATAATCTTTTTGCTGGTGGAGAGTCTTGCCTTGATACTGATGGCTGCTGATTGATCAGGGTGGTGGTTGCCAAAGGATGGGTGGCTGTGGCAATTTCTTAAAATAAGATGATGACATTTGCTGAATTGATTGATTCTTCCTTTCATGAACGGTTTCTCTGTAGCAAACAACAGTGTTTAAAACATTTTACCTATAGCAGACTTCTTTCAAAATTGGAGACAGTTCTCTGAAATCCTGCTGCTGCTTTATCAGCAAGCTTTGCATACTATTCTAAATCCTTTGTTGTCATTTTAATAATCTTCAGAATCTTCTATTCTCAGGAATAGAGTCCATCTCAAGAGAACACTTTTTTTTGTTCATACTTAAGAAGCAATTCATCCACTTTTATCGTGAGATTGCAGAAATTTACCATCTTCAGGCTCTTCTTCTAACTCTAGTTCTCTCGCTGTTGCCACCACATCTGCAGTTACTTCCTCTGCTCGAGTCTTGAACCCCTCAAAGTCATCTAACTGAGGTTAGAATAAACTTCTTCCAAACTCCTGTTTATGTTACTATTTAACCTCTTCCCATAAATTACAACTGTTCTTAATGGCATCTAGAATGCTGGATCCTTTCCAGAAGGTTTTCAGGTTGCTTTGCCCCATTCCATCAGAGAAATCACTACATATCTATGCTCTTACAAACTGTATTTATTCAATAAAAAGACTGGAAAGTTGAAATTACTCCTTGGTCCCTGGGGTTTAGGATGCATATTGTGTTAAAAGGCATGCAAACAACATGAATTTCATCATACAACTCCATCAGAACTTTTGGGTAACAAGGTACATTGGCACTGAGCAGCAATATTTTTAAAGGAAACTGTTTTTCCTCAGTTAAGTGTGGGCTTAAAATAATGTTGTAAACAGATGTGCTTTCTCCAGGCTTTATTGTTCCATTTATAGAGCACAGATGGAGTAGATTTAGCATAATTTTTAAGGGCCCAAGGATTTGGGGGATGGTAAATGAGCATGGACGTCAACCTGTAGTAACCAGTCACATTAGACCCTAATAGAGAAGTTAATCTGTCCTTTGAAGTCAGGCATTGACTTCTCCTCTCTAGCTATGAAAGTCCTAGATGGCATCTTCTTCCAACAGAAGAAGAAGATAGAAAATCTGTTGTTTAGTGTAGCCACTTCATTAATGATCTTCGCTAGATCTTCTGAATAACTTGCTGCAGCTTCTACATTAGCCCTTGTTGCTTTACTTAGCACTTTGATGTTATAGAGATGGCTTCTTTCTTTAAATCCCATGAACCAACCTGTGCTAGTTTCCAGTGTTTGTTCTGCAGCTTCCTCATGTCTTTCAGTCTTCATAGAATTGAAGAGAGTGAGAGCCTTGCTCTGGATTAGGCTTTGACTTAACGGAACATTGTAGCTGGTTTGATCTTCTGTCTACACCATCCAGACTTTCTCCACAACAACAATAAGGCTGTTTCACTTTCTTGGCATTCATGTGTTCAGTGGAATAGCACTTTTAATTTTCTTCAAGAATACTTCCTTTGGCTTTATTAACTGATTTGGTTGTTTGGTGCAAGAGGCCTAGCTTTCAGCCTGTCTCTGTTTTAGACAGACCGTCCTCACTAAAATTAATCATGTTTAGTTTTTGATTGAAAGTGAGAGACATGTGAATCTTCCTTTCAGTTGAACACTTAGAGGCCATTGTAGGGTTGACGACTGGCCTAATTTGGATACTGTTGTGTCTCAAGAAATAGGGGAAACCAAGGAGAGGGAGAGAGATGGGGGAATGGGTGGTAAATGGAGTGGTCAGAACACACTCAACATTCATCTATTAAGTTCACTGTCATATGTGGCTGTGGCTCATGGCGCCTAAAGCAATTGCACTAGTAACAACAAAGATCACTGACCACCAGAGCAAATATAATAATAATAGAAGAGTCTGAAATATTCTGGGAATTACCAGAATATGACACAGAAACATGGAGTGAGCAAATCACACACAGAGTTCATGTGATTCCATACTATTGTCACTGATTTCTCATTGCTCTTAGAATAAAAACCTGGATGTCATCTGTGAGGATCTTGTGATCTGGCTCTGCAATCTCTTGTTATCCTTTTTTCTCTTTACACTCCAGCTGCTTTGACTTTTTTTAAAAAACTTTATACTTGCAAGATGGGTTTTTTCTTCCCACCTCAGGACATTTTGTTCACATTGTTTTTAATATTTAGATTTTTTTTCTTCTTTATTCTTCATTATTCAGATCTTAGCTAAAGCTTCACTTTTATAAAGGAAGTTCTTTCTAATTTTTGTGACTATGTCAAATTCACCTATTAAAGGTCCTTAAAGTACCCTATACCTCTTCCTAGGAATTAATGAGTTAATTCAATAAATATATATTACATATTTACCATGTGCTATTCAATCATTCAGATTAGAATATGTGCATACACAAAGTAGACAAAAATCCCTCTTTTCATAGAATTTATTTACATTCTAGTGCAAAGAAAGAGGTCAAAACAAAGAAGTGAACAAATATCAATGTCACATGGTAAAATGCACTATGGGTAGAATTAAGGAGTGGGAATGAGATTAGGAATGCAGTAGTGTGAGAGGATGAAGAAGAGTTGGAATTTTAAATGGATGATCAGAGAAAGCTGAACTGAGAAGGCAACATTCGAGGTAAAACCTGAAGGAGGCAAGTAAGTAAGTACATCATAGGGACCTCCTAGAAACAGGCTACCCAACAAAGGGAATGGGAAGTACAAAGATCTTGTGACAGGAATGGGACTAGAGCTTTCAAGGGCTACCATGAAATCCATTGTGTCTTGAACGTAGTAGGTAAGAGAGAGAATAGTAGGAACTACAGTTAGAGAAGTAAGAGTGACAAGATTGTACGGAGTCAGGTTAAGGATTTTGACTATTACTCAGAAAGAGAAAGGAAATCTTTGGAGCACTGGATTGGAGGGGACATGATCCAACTTATATTATAAAAGGACTGCTTTGGCTACTGTGTTGACAGTAGACCATAGATCAAGGATGGAGGAAGGAAAACCAGTTTGGGGGGCAGGCATTGCTATAACCCAAGTGAAAGAAGATGGTAGCACTGGAGTGTTAGCAGTAGAGGTTGTCAAAAGCAGTTGAATTCAGCATATAGTTTGAAATATAGGAAATAGGATTTATAAACATGTAGGATATGTAAGTAAGAGAAAAATTAATAATAAAGCCAGGGTTTTTTATGTGAATAACTGGAAAAATGAAGTTGCAATTTACTGAGATGGAGAAGACTGAATTTTGGTTTTGGACATATTAAGCTTAAGCTGTTTCTCAGACATTCAAATAAAGATGTCAAACATATGATTGGTATGGGTTTGGAGTTCAAGGTATAGTTATAGTATGGGTTTATAGATTGGTATATAAAAATAATGATTCTAGGGGCAACTGGGTGGCTCCATTGGCTAAGCATCTGACCCTTGATTTAGACTCAGGTGATGATCTCAGTGTCCTGGGATTGAGACCTCCTTCAGACTCCACACTCAGCAAGAAGCCTGCTGATTCTCTCCCTCTTCCTCTGCCCCTTCCTATGTGTGCATGCTCTCTCAAATAAATAAATTCTCATAAGAAAATAATGAAACTGAATGAGATTATCAAAGGAGTGACTACAGATAGATAAGGGACAGGAAGGATGAGGGCTGAGATCTTGGTCTCATTTATCACAGTTGTACTTCCACATTTACTATAATCATTATTGGATTGGGGTCAATATCCCACAATGACCAAGGTAGAGAAGAAATGGAATCCCAAGGAAAAATTCTGCAGGTGTGTCCTTCCATTTCTCCCTCTTCCCAGTGACCCATATTTTTTTAGCCTTTAGTTAGCCCAATCGTTAGCCTTCATCCCCCTCAATTTATCCCAACAATTTTATTGTACTTGGTCTAACATAATTAATCTTTCTGTTCTTAAATTTTTGTTAACAATTCCATTAAAGGAGATGAAATTAGTGTCCCCTTCTTAACATCTCAGGGACCAAAACCTTTGAGCAGGAAGTTGATAGATGTTAAAACAACAAACCGAGAATTGAGATTGTTTGGTTGACTCATAGTCATGAGACAGAAATAAGATTTTTAAATTTGCCCAAACTTTCTTTGCAAGGGAAGAAGTTGGCTCATTAGTAATGGTAAATTGGCCATTTAAGAATGGTAATGATTTCAGTCCATTAGAGTCCTGAGGAACCTCAATATATATATATATATATTAGAATGGATATTTCAAATACTTACTGTTTTTGTTATTTATCATTGATTCTTCACAGAGTTAGTCATTCATATTTTCTTTAATAGCCTAAATGAATTGTAGGGAGAGTGGTTAAGAGAGAAGTGCATCTTTATATTTTTTTTATGCAAGAGAAAGCATTTTGTACCAGAATATCCTTAGACTAGAGTTTTAGTTTCAAACCTGCCATTTGACAGAAATTTCAACATACCAGAAGTTTCCCATTGAATACTTTCCATCAGAGTTCTGAGGACTAAACAATGAGTAGCTCCAAATCTAGAAGAACTGAATGGTAATGATTTCAGGAACCTCAATATATGCAGAACCAGAAAAGAAATGAGCAATGACTACAACAAAAACTGAAGTGCTTGATTTCACAGTTTGGCTCTTATGCAATGTCATGAATTAAAAAAAAATTTTTTTTGAGTTGAAAATAATCAAGCAATACGACCACAATCTATACTTTCTTGAGGAGCTTGGATAACATCTTCACAGAGGATGTAGGATTTCTGAGATTTACCAACCGATTCCATCACTAAGAAAAACATCACATAAGGATTCACAGCACTCTATCTGTTGTATCAAGTATGGGCTAATTTACAGGCTGAGTTATTAAATGTATTCCCACACCATAACAAAACTGTGGACCTGAGAAGATGCAATGCTTCCCAGTTTGTAAAGTCTGTCAGAGACTGAGTTCTTAAATGGCCAATTTGAAGGAAGCTGGCACACAATTTAAAGATGTAATTTGAGTCATGGCTGATGATATACTTTTACTTGTTTAGCCTTTTATGCAGCTTGTTTGCATTACTTGAACAGATTTGCTGTTTCTATTCTAACTGCATTGTGTATGGCATGAGGAATGCTGATTAATTCTTGTCGGTAATCATCACAAATGCTGCCAATGTTGTACACTTATATCCTCTATTACATAATCTATGTATGCATTCCTTATGCTATTAGTGGAAGTGGCATGTAATAAGTAAATAAACCTGCTCCTGATTTAGATTTAAAATGACTGTTGATCCTTTTCTGTCTTTAAGAGTTAGAAACTGCATCAAATGGAGGAATCTGGTATAGGCTTCATCTACTCCAACTAACTTTAATTAGAATTCCTTAATTGTCCCTACAGCTGCCACCAATAGTAAACTCTAGAATATCAATTGTAATTGAAAGATAAATTTGCATTTTATATCATGGCATGAAGTTACTGTGTCTAACTTGGTGAACTTTAAGGCAGGGAAACTCTTTGGTGCCATTGGAGTGTCCCTGAGTAGCCTTTTTTTTTATCATTTTGATACTTGTATAGTAGGTGATTGTCTTATCGACTTACTTATAAAAAGAAAAGTAAGTAAAAAATGACTTCTATACTACTTATTGGTTTATTCAGAGACTAGTGAGTAGATAGGCTTTTAAATAATGGCTTATAGTTTAAGAAGACATTTCACTACTAGTCTGGAGGCATTAAGAGGAAGTAAACTCTGTTACTTCTTGCCCTACACTCACAGTCAACTTATAACTTAAGCAGATCTGTATAGGAAGAGAAGAGACAAATACACAGCAGATAACATAACAAAACTAATGTATGCGTGTCTTCATAACCTTATACCTAAATTTCTTAATCTCTTCTTGAGTTGCTAAGTTAGAACCACCAAATCAGTTGATTAAATTCAATGTAATTAGCCTTTCTGTTTTCTAGAAGGGTAAATGAAGTTCCATCTTCTGATAATGGTATTATTCATAATCTTTTATTTCATAATAATCTACTCCTTAAAGAAAGTAGAAAAGGTAACTACTCACAATGGCTTAAATAATAAAGAAGGAATATATTATCTTACGGTCCTGAAAAGACTAGAGCAAGATCACACTAGTTTATCTTATCCTCTCTGCCTTTTTATTACTTTTGGTCAGCTTTCTTCTGAAGCCTCATCTGTTTTTGTGGTCTCTTCTACCTCTAAATGTTTATTTTTCATTGCTAGGAATTCTTTCATAGGGAAAACTTTTCTTTCCAGACAAGTCCAGGAAAAATCCCAAAATTAATTCTTGGCAGATCTAGGTGGCCTAAGTTAGATTATGAGTCCCACACTGAACAAGTCACTGTTAAACAGAGAAGTTTTGGTGAATTTTAAGCATATGCAACATGCAAGTTTTGCTTAACCATAGGCTATAACATCTGAATTGAATGGAGATAAGCCTTTTCCAAGTATATTTACTCAGAATAGGAGAATACTAGTTCTCCAGGGAAGATCAGAGTAAGACTATCATAAAAAGGTAAATTGATGTCTGACAAGGAAATAAAAAATGAGCGAAAGAAGAGTAGCAAGGAAGGACTGAAGAAGGGGAAAGATAAGGAAGTGAAGGTAAGAGAAAGAGAAGAAAGGAGAGGGAAAAGAAAAGGAAATGATGACTAGTGTCTGCTATATGATGTTTTACCGAAGGGTTAATGGACAAGGAAGCAGCAGGAGGGAAGAGGCAGAGAAACCGAGATGTTCACTGGAATCCTAATAGGATAATTAATTTCTGTATAATTGTGTGATAACTCTATTTGGTTAACTTGAAAGATCCGTTTTTATTAATTAGTCATGTATATGCATAAACACACACATACAACACATAGGCACACACGACACCATTATGTCTGTGGGTCTACGTGAGTTACCCCATTACTTTACAGAAATGTGTACAAATATTGATTAGCTATAGGCTTATGTATGAGATTATTTGTTTCAGAGAAGCCAGACAAGATCACAAAATCTCAAAATACAGATCATTTTTAGCGACCAACTTTAACATGCGTTTCACAGATTCCTTAATTATTGCTGCCTCATCACTGAAACTACATCTCACTAGATTTGACCCAATGAGTATGATTAAAACCAAAGGTGTACTAGTTTCAGCACACTAAATGTTTTTCATCTTGGACTCAATTACTTTATGCTCATGAGAAAAGCCATATTTGCTGTTCCTAGGAACAGCAGTCACATTTCCCATTTTGTGCTGTTATTTTATCAAATAATAAAACCATGTGTCATAAACACTTAAATGATTGTAACAACCCTGGTATGAAAATGAAGATGGCACATCCAAAGAAACTGTACCATGGGTGGTAGTGACAGGTTAATGTGTTTGTCTTTGTTGAAAAGGAAAGTGTAAATCCTGCATATAGGACTTTGGTTCCCACTTAGGAATACAGAGAACTAGGAAATGTATCACTCTAAATGTTACTGAGAGGAGAGGAGGATCCGTGTCAGAGGGAAAGTAGAGTCAAACCCACAAGATGAGGGAGTAAATGCAGGGCAGGTAAACAGAATAACCGTCCAATGGAAACTTCCATTGCCTGCTCTTAAATCTCCTAGCTAGAGAAGGAAAAAGTACACAGTAAGTGGGGCCTATTATCTTATGAGAGAAACAGGCAGTATTCCTAAGTGTTCGAATTCATAGTCTTTGTTGCCAACGTGTGAGAAATCCTCCTCTCTTCTCTGTCCCTGCCGTTCAGGTGGACCTGCTTCACACTGGTAGCTTTGGGGGTGAGGGAGGAAGTACATGAGCCTGTCTGATTAATAAACATATGGACCAGTGATTCAAGGAGAGGTACATGATACATGTCTAGTTAAGCCAGGATTCTCTCTCAGCCTCTCTTTCTCTCTTTCAGAAACCACTGCAGAAAGTGAAACTTTTTTTTTTCTGCTAAGGTTGTCAAAATGGGATATGGTATGATGGGAACTGCTGGTGACCATGTCGCTTATTCCCAAGAGTGGGAATCTTCCTGAAAGTGAAGCTAAACAGATTCAAGCCTATATTGGAGACAGGGAAAAAGACATCTAACAAGATCTCCTAAACACACAAATTCAGCTATGCCTGTTACTGGGTTTTTACTTATAATCATTATAATATAATATAATATGTAATTATATTATATAATCATATACTCATTATTCATTAACAGGGAAACATGAAACATTCAACATGGAAAAAAAACTTCAAGTAATTAAATATATGTTTGCTTTATATAGCCTATATTTCTTATATAAGTGTTTTTCTTCTTGCTCTTCAATTTGAAATAGAAGAAAAGAATTGTAAAATTTTAGATAATTTGGCCTCCTATGTTGATATAAACATGTAGGAATTAAAATATAGATGTGTAAATATCAAAAACCTAAAATAGGTAAAGTGAAAGAATATAATGAGAGAATAATTTATAAAATCCTGAGTACGAAAGAATATAATGAATAATTTATAAAATCCTGAATTAGGGCTTTCTTTATATTTCACTAGTAATAGATAATTTTATAGACCCAAAACTTGATATTTATTTTGAAAAAAAATCTTTATTGAAAAGTTTGATCCAGGAACGCTGCTGTAAAATCTAAGAAGTGTGATATCTAAATGTGCTTGTAGGAAATTTAATTATGCTTTCTTTTATTTGACAATGAATGCTTTCAATCCAATTGGAACATCTTATTTAAAAGAAATGGTTAGGTTTAATAATGAGTCTATATCCATATTTATGAATTTTCAAATTATTTATTATTCTTGAGTCATTAGTAGAATACATACTCAGATATAAACACTGATTTTTTTTAAGTGGTGGTATTCATCCTTAAAACAAGACATTTATATTTACAACATTGATAGCATTGGTAAGTTCACATATTTCAAAATCTAACTGATTAGTTGGCAGAAAGGATTCTTATGTCATTTGACAGGGGATAGTTCTAATATAACTACTACTATTTTATCGTTCTGTAATATTTACCGAATGTTTATGTTCAGTCACTATTTGCATGTCTCTTCCTTAAGGTGAGAAAGTCAACTTCTCTAAGTGGATCCTCTGCTCAGTTTATTCGTAAAAAGATAACGCCTTAGAGTTAATGCCATCAATAGCTCCCAAATGTATGTAATTACATAAAATATTACATTTATCAAAAGCTTCCAACTGAAAAAAAGCATACAATTAAAGTAGGCTCCAAACAGGGGTGCCTGGGTGGCTCAGTGCGTCAGGTCATGATCCCAGGGTCCTGGGATTGAGCCCCACATTGGGCTCTCTGCTCAGCGGGAAGCCTGCTTCTCCCTCTCTCTGCCTACATGTGATCTCTCTCTCTCTCTCTCTCTCTGTCAAATAAATAAATAAATAAATAACCTTTAAAAAAATAAAGTAGGGTCCAAACAAACATACATTTTAATAAGCCTCACCTATATTAGATGCTGTCTCAGCATGACATTTATTTTAGTTCTCTTTGCTTTTTTTAAAGGAATGGCTGATATCCTTATAAATTATTTTCTATTTTCTAAGCAAGAAAGTATTTAAAAAAATGGAAAATACTGAGAACAAAATAAAACTAAGCAATTTTGAGCAACTTTTACAGAAGGCTACTCTGTTGAGGTCTCCCTCCTCTCCCACCTAAGTCCTGGAAGCAGTCTTTCATCTGGAGACAGAGTTCTTTTTAATGATAATGTACTGATTTTTTTTTTTTATCAGATGTCAATATGTGTGTGATGATTCATTTCTAAATAAAATGCATTCATTTGTAAATATAGTAATCTTTCATATTTAATCAGGTAACACTTTCTTAAATGGACCTGTCTCATCTCTCTCTCTCTCTCTTTTTTTTTTTTTTGATCAATCTATTCAGATGAATTTAATGGCAGTTTAATCAAGGGTTCACCAAATCATCCCATCTCTTATTTTACCAGAGATCTGCTCATGGTGAATGACAGAGCCTTTTAACCCAGGCTTTGGGTTTCTAGCATGGCTCCAAGGCAAAATGAAAAGGGGACCTATTGATCTCCTATTATTATCTTTCTTAGCCAAGCATTTTAATATAATTACTCACCCACCCACACAAAGCATGGAGGCATTGCAACCTCACATTAAAAAAAAAAAAAAAAGAAAGAAAGATTTTCAAATGTTTGATTCTTAATCTTTTTTTTTTTTTCTTTTCTCACCTTAACTCCCGAATTATTATACTCATAGCAACCTTGGTTTATGTTAAATGCTCACTATAAATCTTCATCAGTTTTCTCACTATGACACTTCACCCGGGAATTAAGACATGATTTCTCAGCCAGGCTTTTTAGGTGCATGATCTGATCCAGACCTTAGTTTTCAATCTTGTTTTTTATTTTTGTTCATATGAAACCTATGGCTGTGTTTCCTTGTTGTGTTAGTCTGTAGGTTTATCCAGAAGCAGACAATACAACAGGATTAGAGGTGCAAGAAATTTATTATGGGAAGGAGCAGGGGAAGGCGGGAGGACCTTCAGGACACAAAGGGTATGTGACACTTGTGTGAAGACAGTGCAGCACTGAAGACTGGGTGGAATGAGTGTTGGATGGCTGCACAGTTCCAAGAACTACTTAGGCTGATCCACTCAAACAGTGAATTTGCCCATTCCCTGAGGGCTTTTGTCAGATGCCAAATCTGGAGACAGGTAAGTCTGGAGAAAGCATCCCTTTCCCTAAGTCAATGAATTCTTCTTTATCCAGTCTTACATTCCAGCCCTCTTGATTAAACACTTTCTAAACACAACCCCAGGGCTACTTTCCAGGCTCTTGAGGGTACGTGCTAGCTAATTCTTACAAATACATTCGAATACAGTCTTTTTCCCCCCTTATCGGGCAACATTCAGATGGGTAATTCTGGGATTTAACTTCAGTCATGGTCCTAGAAGCCGGGAGAGGTGTTGACGGTAGGTTCTAGGAGACACCTGCTATCTTGCCGAATAGTGGCCTCTGCATCATCTTCTAACCATGGTGGGGGAAGGGGGAGCTGTAGGCCATCTCTGCAAGCTCTAAGGATTGATACAAAGCCAATCCTCAAGAACATCCAACTGCTTGTTCTCATCCCATAATTCAAGATCCCTGTTTTTCTCAGCCAGGACCCTGAATTTGTTATTACAGACCTGCATTTTCTGCGCATCCTAAGGTCTCTGGAACTCTGTAACACTATCAAATCTTTGATCTGCTCTTTATCTGTTCTGCTCTTCCATTCCAGGAGTCAAGAACTTTTTGTTGAGAGACCAAGAGTCTCTCTGGATTCATGCGTATTAACTACTTGTTAATTGTCCTTGGTGCCTCACCATTTGCAGGGTGTCAATGTCAATACAATTTTGCAGTAACCAGCCAACTCTACCATCTTTGAACCATTATACCTGAAAGACAAATCATCACCCAGTGAAATCTTTAGCAGTTGGGCCTTGTACCGGGGATTTTCTCTTACCTGCTTCCCATTCAGACTGAGTGGTTAAGATGAGCCATATCTAAATCCCCATCTTATCACTTGTTTTATCAGACCCTCTCAGTACAGTAGATCTGTACTTGCAATAGTTGGCATCTGCAGAGAAGCAGATGTCAACAGAGGGTAAGAAGTACAAGAGATTTACTGGAGGAAGGAGCAGCAATCAGTAAGGGTAAGCGTCAGATCAGGATATAGGTTTAACAGTGTGGTAGAAGAAAGTAAGAATCTCAGACTGCAGCACAGTTCTAATAAAGATTTGGTTAGGCCAGTGGTAGTGCTTGAACCAAAGTCCACATTGGAGGAGTCTTACATGTTACCTTGCCATGGTCAATCATTAGAAAAGAGTGACCAGCAGGTGTAACATTAGAGTGAATACAAAGGTAGACCTAGAGGGATGAAGTTGGGGCCATCAGTCAATCACATATCCTATAGCAGGAAATGTAAGCAGTGCGTTTTTCATGGGCATCACAGTTGCCATTTACTTAATAAATGGATGGCATGATTGGGAACATGGATTTGGGAGTCAGATTGTATGAGTTCAGATACTGCTGGGCCACCTACTAACTATGGTAACTTGGCCAAGTTAATATATATAATTGCCCACTTGTTCATCTTTAAATTGGTAATAATGGTTTTACTCATAGAACCACTGGAGGAATTAAAAGAGATCATTCACATGAAAGCTGCCATTATTATGATGATTGTGTTCACAGTTCAGTCATCCCAAAAAATGCAACTTTCTTTCTTTTTCTGTAACTGAACTTGTTTTTACATCCATCCCTAATCCTAGCTGGTGTTAGAAACTAAATCTTAGGTAATTCTGTGTCTTTACATAGCATGATGATTATAAGCACCATTTAGAATCAGACTACTGGGATTCAAATACCAGACTACTGGGATTCAAATACAAACTGCCATTTCTAATTGAATGGATTTGGATAAATTACTTCAACTCTCTATAACCTAGTTGTGCCATCTGTAAAATGGTGATACTATAATGGTAAAACCCTCTTAAGCTGGTTATGACTCAAAATTTGGTAAGAATAATGCTTGGCCCTATGAAGTGCTTGATTAAGGCTGGCTCTTATTGTTCCTATCCTTGGGTTTGATCATATCCAATCCTTTTTTTGGTATCTCAATTCTACATGTTTAATTATACCTTCCAAAGTTGGGGGGGACGGTAGGCACAGAATATAGGACCTTTTCCAGGAACCTAATAGAATCTAGGGCCTAGCTTCCTTTTGGGTTATCTTCCATTTTTGCACTCTGTGGAATTTTTTGTGTAGTCTGAGTGGGAAGGCCTGTTTCTTTATTCCTTATTTATGGCATAAACTTTATGCCTTAAAAGGTTCAGAGTTTAGTTTCTTTCACTGCAAAAAACCTTGTCTTTTGAGATTAAAATGTTTTTTTTTGTTGTTGTTTTGTTTTGTTTTTGGTTTTAGATTTTTTTTTAAATGAAAATGTTTTTCTTTGTATATTATGATATCCTCTCTCTCCCCTAATATGAGAAAAGGAATAGAGAAGGGGTCAAAGAATCAAAGGAAATACAATTCCAAGAGGCAAATCTTAGTTAACATCTCAAAATATTATTCTTCTACAATGTTTCTGTTCAGGCTTTTCTTGATATTAATTGGAATTCTGTATATTCAAGTTGTAATTTAGATGCCTTCTCTTCTTGGAAGCACTCCTTATCACTTTAGTCCAAAGTGCTTTCTTCTAACTTTATTGAAGCCATTATTACAACATTCATTCTAAATGGTCTGATCCATACATACTCTATCTTTTCCCACTAGACCACGTGCTTCTTGTGAGCTGGCTATAAACCTTATTCTTTTTTGATACATATATTTTCTTCAGACTCTAACACAGAGTTTGACCCATAGAAGCACTTAAAAGTGTTGAAATCACTGGAAGCTGATTATAACAAAGGTTTATAATTCTGTCTAAATCTCTACTTACATTTTTTTAGTCCTCAACAAGCCTTATCTGTTGTTATGGATCATTGATATTGATGTAGCTAAATACAGCATAGTAATCTTTATTTTGGTTAAAAAAAAATATAAAGTGCTCCATGTGCCATCCATTTCACCTGACTCAGGAGAAGCAAAATGGAATAAGGCTTGCCATCAAAGATAGAGATTCTTAAAACAAGCAATTTTAGATGATATGTATAACCAGCGCTGAGCCTGACACAAGGTAGCTGTGAGAAATGTTAGAGAAGCAATGAATAAAGAATTTTGATAAAGTTATGCATAGTTTACTTGGGAGCATGGAGCAGATGCCTTTTGTTTGTCCCAAGGACGTCTTAAAGGAGGCTGTGACCAAGCTGAGTCCTGGAGGATGAGCAGCAGTCAGACAAGGAAAGGAAACAGAGGGACGGGCTTGGCAGCATAAGTAAGTACATGGTGGTGTAAAGCAACAGAATTATGTACTTTAGGTTTAAAAAAAAATCAGAGTTGGGGCACCTGGGTGGCTCAGTGGGTTGAGCCACTGCCTTCGGCTCCGGTCATGATCTCAGAGTCCTGGGATCGAGTCCCGCATCGGGCTCTCTGCTCAGCAGGGAGCCTGCTTCCCTCTCTCTCTCTCTCTGCCTGCCTCTCCATCTACTTGAGATTTCTCTCTGTCAAATAAATAAATAAAATCTTTAAAAAAAAAAATCAGAGTTGTTTATATTTTAGCCAGGATAGATTTTCTGTGAAACACAGGATTGTGGTTTAGAGAATGGACACGAGATAGACAGTCTGGTGTAAATCTTGTTCTATCACTTAGTAACTGGCTATGTGATCTTAGTCAAGGATTTCATCCTTTCTGTGCCTAGACACTCCACCTGTAAGCTTGGAAATCTCTGACTGTTGTTATGAACTTCAGAAGAAGCCATTTAGGGGCATCTGAGTGGCTCAGTCAGTTAAGCTTCTGACTCTTGGTTTAAGCTCAGGTCACGATCTCACAGGTCATGGGATCCAGCCCTACACTGGGCTCTGAGCTCAAAGTCAGGTCTGCTTGAAAGATTCTCTCCCTCTATACCTCCTCCTACTTGTTTGCTCTTTCTCTCTCAAATAAATAAATAAGTCCTTAAAAAAAAAAAAAAAAAGAAAGAAGGCATACAGGTAAAGCATTCAAAAGTATCTAATAGAGGGAGGAAAAAAGTATTAACGGAGTAAGTACTCAAAAATTTTAGGTTAATGAAAACTAAATATCATTTTCTTTTTTTTTACAACTTTTCATAGGAACTAGTTCGTATTGGACATCACTGAGATCTCTGTTTCCATCCAGAGACTCATAGCAGGGAGACAAGAGAAAGAAGAGTTCACTCTCCTAGGAAACTCAGCAGAGTCACTTAGGGATCTTTAAAAATCACCTATCCATTTGGCTCTCCTTCCATCCCCCAATTTCAGAAGTACTGCCACTACTTTAGTGAATCATTGTTAGTGGGGGTAAATGTAGTGTGACATTTTATTCAGAGATGTTGGGAACAGAAAAACAACCTCGAATTTAACTTGACGAATGTTCTAGATACCAAAAGGGTACAGTTTAGTTCTAGACTGAGATAGTGGATATATCTGACCTCACATCTCTCGTGTTTTACCAATTTTTGTTGCAAAGGCTCGGAGAATACCAACATGGCACCTTTGTTCTGGGTAATCTATAGTGTCCATGACTTCTAGGAGGGACTCCATCATCAATCCATTCTTTTGTGTTTTTCCCAGTGAAAAAAAGGTGTTATTTTTTAATTGTTCTTCCACAATGAATCAAGAGAGAATAGAAATTAACAGGGAAAAAAAATCCAATGTTTCAACTCAAAAATCACAATTTCTAAGTTATGGCAAGTAATTTTCACAGTGATAAAACTCTCAAGAATGGACTTTGGCTTCCCTGCAATTTTCATTCACTTGATGAAATGGTTAAGAAGTATGGTATGCAAATAGGGAGTGTGTTACAATGTTTTTTCTTGGCTCAAACTCATTAATTCACTATTTAAAACCAGTTCATGTTTTAGCTAGAGAGAGTGGTTATATTTATTAAGACTTTCGTTTTGCTGAAAGTGATTAACCATTAGGATTTTATGTATTTGACTCTTGACTTACACCATAATTTTGATCAAAATGAGTCTCACCTATTTATTCAGATAATTTCAACATATAACACTCACTATGTGTTAATAACACTCACTATATGTTAAATACAAATAGTTGTTTTGTTTGTAAAGTGGAATAACTCTTGAGACTAAGATTTAGGTGATACCAGTATGGTATGTTTCCCTCTGTTATTTGTTAAAACCATATAAATCAAGAAGAATATGCTTTAAAAATTTGGGACACTTTATGGCATTATAGTGATTAATATACAGTTAATCCATAAAATAATATTTTACATGAATCTATCACTATAACGATAAAGCTATGTTATGATCCAACAATCCAGTATAGGTGTAGCATTTTGATGTGCTACAAATTGCTTTCAAAATCTATTTTAGAGCAATTCCCCTAAGCCATAAATAATTATATGTAATAGTGATGGCATCTGAAACTTTTGTGATATTTTACAGTCTTCAAAATGTAATAATTTTTATAAGTTTCCTTTCAGCCTCATGCAAATGGAGTAAAAAGTCAGCTCCATTAGAAGTAATAATGGTTTAGGATTTGAACATATAATATGTTCCAGGCTCTGTGTTAACGTCCATTAACTATGTATAACATAAAATGCCTTAACTCTTCTAATCTCCATAGGAAACCTGTAAAGGAGGATCTAGCAATATCCTCATTGTACAGAAGAGGAAACTAAGACTGAAATCAAACTAACATAACTTCCATGGTAGAGCAAGAATTGACCTAAAGATCTGCCTGAGGTGGACTTTCTCCTTGCTAACATCTATGAAGTCATGCATTTCTTTCATACACAATACCTGGATAGGATATCTAATCATATGATTAGAACCTTGATTAGGGTTCTAATCTAACCTAATCTAAATCTTACTATTAGATTTATTTGAAACTAGTTCCATATAGGCAGAATGTAAAGATGACAGCTTAGCAAAGAATTAATCTGTACATGTACAGTCAATGAAAAATATCTCTAATTGTTGAAAATGCACCACCAGTTTATATTTGGACTGCCTGGGTCCAGAGCTTCTCTGATCTTATTCACTTGTCTTCCTCGAAAGCCTACATTGTCCTTGCAGAGCCTGCTGGCTGAGCAGGCTGTCATTTCTTGGACAATCTTTCCAAGCTGGCAGACATGCTATTCCAAGGCTCTCACAGTTGTTATGAGTTTTGTGGGAGATTTACAGATTCCTTCCACAGATACCTCATTTTCCTGCTGATACTACTGCCTGCTTTCCCTGCAGTAAATCCTTATTATCTCACTTTATTTCCCCATTTTCTCCTTTTTTTTCTAGTCACATGGCTACTGCTTCTCTCCACCTATCACCCAAGCTCACTTCTCTTTATCCCTGTGCTGTTGGCATTCTCATTTAGACATCACTCTTGTTATGTCGGCTTGTTTATTTGTGGTTTTATGAAAGCCTTCCTAATTTCTTGTATCCATCCTCCATAAACATCCCCATTTTGTCAGAAAGGACCACCTTCTGGGTAACACCACCAGGAATACATTTCTCCTCCAGGAAATATGACAAAACCTTTCTCTCCAATGCTTCCTGCTCTTTCCCTTTAAAGCATTTCTCTGCTGAAGCAGCTAAGTGGCCGCACAACCTAATCCTGTATAAAGCTGGCAGAAATGCTATTTCAGAGCATTCGCGTTTAACTCTTCATTGTCCATTGTGTGAGAGTCATACAGAGGCACATAAGTTTTCAGTTAGGTTACATTTTTTAAGAAATTAGGATTTGTCGACCTCTTTAAACCCTGCACTATATTTTTCTTTGTTGTTCTAGTGTGTTCTGAGCCCCCGCAAAAGCTAACTATATAGACAGCATCAACGGGCCGCATTGTCCTCTCACTTCTGGGTTGGGTTCAGAATATGGGAAACACTAGCAGGAAGGAAGGACGCTGAAGAGGAAGGATTTATTACCTTACCTCTCCCTATGCGGTTTGCTTCTGAATGACGGTATCCCTCCTTGCAGCTAAGGCCACAGCTCTTGGGGCAGGAGACCCTCTCCACACAACTACCAACTGTGAGTTCTGTGATTGCTACCCTGCCCCCATCCTCCAGTCTGGCTTTCTTCTATGTTAGCGTCCCAGTCCTGACTTATCCATTACTGGTCCCCTAAGTTCCTGGCATACCCCTTGAAATAAGTCTCAGTACCAGGCACTCCTCAAGTTACAAAATTGGAGTGTAGCATCTGTGCTCCGAGCTGACTGACTTTGACTTTGAGTACACCGTAAGGAATTAGATACAGTTGTTGCCTTTAAGGAACTTGAACTGTAGAAATGGAGCCAACCCTGTAGACACATGAATTGGGAATTATATGACCAGTGAAGGAAGCTGATGTAAGATACAGAAGAGAAAGTAGTTGGTACCATCTGGAAAGAGGGTATCAGAAGGGGGTTTTTGGAGCAATGCTTGAGTGGTAGCTGGAAAGATGAGGCAGTTATCAATGGGTTGATGAAAGGGCTGGACTGTGGCCAGGGCAGAAAGGTCATTCTCAGATGAAGGAGCAGAGTTAGTGAATCAGGAAAGCCTAGGACATTATCCTGTGTGCCCAACTATAAACTCCTGATTACCAGAGCTTACAGGGGAGAAGGAGCATGAAAATCTAGAAGAGTCTGGTGATGTTAGAAGGGCTTATACACCACACTAAGATATTTGGATCTCATTCTGTATGTCATGGGGACCCACAGAAATTTGTATCCTACAAAGTGGAAAAATGAATTTTAGCTTTAGACAGAGTGCTTTGGTGACAGTGAAACTCATTTGAAAGAGAATGCATCTGGAGACTTGGAGAGAAATAGAAGCAAGAGACTAATTCAAGCACTAACAACATAGAAATGTTAAAGAGGTAGAATGGATAAAACTGGCCCATGTATTAGAAATGGAGGTGAGAGAAAAAGAGAGCCTGTATGCCTAGGTGGTGCAGTCAGTTAGGCGACCGACTCTTGGTTTCAGCTTAGGTCATGATCTCAGAGTTGTGACCTCAATGTCCTTAGATAGAGCCATCACAGGACTCAGTGCCAAATCTGCTTAAGATTCTTTCTCTCTTTGCCCCTCCCCCACCCTCTCTAAAATAAATAAATAAGTAAATCTTTAAAAGGAGAGAGAGAGGAAGGGAGTCTTCGGATGATCACCAGGCTTCTGGCGTGGTGGTTGGTAGCACCATTTCATAAAGATTTGCAATGAAAGGGAAAGACATGCTTTGGGACAAATTCATAAGGAAAGATAGTTTGCTGTGAGGTTGAGCTTTTCTTGGGACACTACTCACAAGGAGAAACTGGAGTGTGCAGAAGAGAGCTCTGAGCCAGTGATACAGACTTAGGCATCAACACAACAGATGTACCTGTTGCCACAGAAATGGTTGAGAAAACTCAGGAAGGGTGTTTAGCTTCATAAAAGGAGAAGGACATTGACAGAACTAGTAACATTTATGTAATGATTTTAAAAAGAAGGTAGTCTTCAGGGTATGCTAAGCATATATGTAGTCAATTTCTCTTATAAATTATTAAATGTGTACCATATAGCGAGGTTGTAGACATCTTATTTTCCTAATTTCACAAATGAAGAAACTCTGCCTTAGAGAGTTAAGCTAAGGTAACAACACTGCAAACAAATGTACAATTGGGACTAGAATCCAAATCTTTTCTCTCTTTTCCAGCATACCCTGCCACCTTCTTAGTGTTTTATTTTAGTAGTATTTATTTATTTATTTATTTATATTTTGATTTTTTATTTTTTATAAACATATATTTTTATCCCCAGGGTTACAGGTCTGTGAATCACCAGGTTTACATACTTCACAGCACTCACCAAAGCACATACCCTCCCCAATGTCCATAATCCCACCCCCTTCTCCCAACCCCCCTCCCCCCAGCAACCCTCAATTTGTTTTGTGAGATTAAGAGTCACTTATGGTTTGTCTCCCTCCCAACCCCATCTTGTTTCATTTATTCTTCTCCTAGGAAAGGAATCCATCAAAATCCTTGAGGAGAACACAGGCAGCAACCTCTTCGACCTCAGCCGCAGCAACATCTTCCTAGGAACAACGCCAAAGGCAAGGGAAGCAAGGGCAAAAATGAACTATTGGGATTTCATCAAGATCAAAAACTTTTGCACAGCAAAGGAAACAGTTAACAAAACCAAAAGACAACTGACAGAATGGGAGAAGATATTTGCAAATGACATATCAGATAAAGGACTAGTGTCCAGAATCTATAAAGAACTTAGCAAACTCAACACCCAAAGAACAAACAATCCAATCAAGAAATGGGCAGAGGACATGAACAGACATTTCTGCAAAGAAGACATCCAGATGGCCAACAGACACATGAAAAAGTGCTCCATGTCACTCAGCATCAGGGAAATACAAATCAAAACCACAATGAGATATCACCTCACACCAGTCAGAATGGCTAAAATCAACAAGTCAGGAAATGACAGATGCTGGCGAGGATGCGGAGAAAGGGGAACCCTCCTACACTGTTGGTGGGAATGCAAGCTGGTGCAGCCACTCTGGAAAACAGCATGGAGGTTCCTCAAAATGTTGAAAATAGAACTTCCCTATGACCCAGCAATTGCACTCCTGGGTATTTACCCTAAAGATACAAACGTAGTATTTTAGTTGTATTTATAAACAGAAGGCAAGAAATAAAGAATAGAAGAAAATACAGATAAACGACTCTGAGGAGTCATAAAAAAATGGCTCTAGTGATGGAAGTGTCTGTCTATACTTTAAAATTGTGCCCCTGTTTAAATCATTTTATTTTGAGGAATGCAACCTTATTTATTTTACATGTTTGAATCTGTGTTTCAAATTTCATCTGTTTAACCTGTTTATGCTTTTATTTTCCTTAACTAAATTTACTTTATATTTTCTTTACTTACCCTAACTGCCACAGAAGCTTTTCCTCCCTATCCTTTGAATGTCTCCAACACGTACCACATTGTGGCTGCCCTCAAAGCACCAGGGCTCTAAAGACAGACCTATCCTGCCACAGCTTCACAGCTAAGCATTACACAGAGGTATAGATCTTGAAGCTAATTTGGAAACCAATGAGGGCATTAGTACCAGGTTCCTGCTTCACATTTTTGTATAGTTTCCTGAATCATAATCTAAGGCTATGAATTGGAAAGGCTTTGTGAAGGAAAAATGCAGAGATAAGAGTCCTTAGATTAATATTAATGCTATGCATTATGCAACATGACCCATACACTTGAATATTCGTATTAGATAGATGATACAATGATATAATAATTTATGGCTGGCTTTCCCAGAAACCATTGGATAGATTCACAATTTACTAGAGGGAAATTGTCGATCAGGAAAGCCCTTATACTAATGCCATATCCTAATGCCAATTTCTGAGTATTTTGCAGAAGACTTAAGGTAAGCTTTAAGAAAACAGATTGAGTAAAAGTAGACTCATCATGTGGGCCTGCTCCACTCTGCAGATGAGAAGAAAAATGAATCATCCATCATCAAATTAGCTGTACATTTAGTGGGGGGAGGATAAGGAAGCTCTTTTCTGACTGGTTCTATTTTCTTAGTATAGGGAACCAAGTCATAATCTGAAATTCAAGGAGTGAGGACGTGTTGATTAGAAGAGAAAAGAGGGGAAAATACAGATGAGTAGTTTCAGAGAACAGGTATGTAAATTGAGTGGGGAAATGTACTAGGCTTTTCAGGAGGAGGAAGACTCACTTGAACTCTGTGGTCACTGATCAAAAGTAAAACCTGTCAAGATGGCGGTGAGTTTTCCACCCTCCATGTGCAGAGGCAGGGAATCTAATGTAAACAGAGAGTCAGACTGGGCAGGAAACAACTGTGAAGAGATGGATGGAGCAAGGGAGTTTATGTAATGTGGTGGTTCTAAGGATATAACATGGAATCTAAGCTTGTTGAGGGGAAAGGGAATATGAGTGGATTATGGGTAGTAAAAATTCAGTAGATCAGATTGGTGATGGACTCAAAGAACTGTTGGAGTGGGGCTACCCGAGGGAATGAAGTGGATTAGCAAGATAATTGGCTTAAAATTTTAAATCACTGAATGAAAAATTGAAAAAGAAGATAAAAGAACAGCAAACACTCTAGATGTTAAAAGTTTGTCTGAGAATATTGAGGCAAAAAAGGTGTGAGAGCAGGCAGAAGGGACATTTTCCTCTTTTGCTACACATCTGGTAACCTAGCTTAAAGTACATATTTGAACAGTATTCTCTTGATTATCTGCTAAACAAAGTGAGTTTGTTTCATGCATATAAATGCATGAACATCTCTAGTTAGATTCTAATTGATTTATACACAGTAAACCTATCACATAAAGTGAGACTAGCCAAGAAATTATTTTAGCTATATGACCCCATATATCATAATTTCTTGGCAAGACTGCTCTATATTTTATTTTGTATTTTCTCCCAGAAAAAGAGAATTCTGAGAATGCCAGTCATATGAGCTTCCTGGAAAGGTGTTTACTAAGTCGAAATTTTAGAAAAGCAAAGTCTGATAAATTTTGCAAAAATGATTTCAAGACAGTGTGTACTAATTCAACTCCTAATAGTTAATATCTCTGCTTAATACACCTTTATCACAATATTGGGCTTTATCATTTTATTTTTCACTAATTTTATGATAAAATAGTATCTCATAGATACTTTTATTGGCACATGTCTGGTTATTAATATGATTAAAATCTTTCCCTAATTTTAGCTTCTTATACTTAGTTGTTTAGGAATCAGTTCATATATTCTGTCTATTTTTCTACTGAACATTCAGTCAATCTCTTGTTTTTAGATACAATATTAAGTCTTTAATTTGGGGGCAAATACTTGTCCAATTGTTTGTTTTTAATCTGATTATTTAAGGTTTTTGACATATACATTTTAATTTACATATGGTTATTCAAATATAAGAATTGTGCACTCTATGCATTATTATTCCCACTCTGCATATGAGAAAATAGCGATTCAGACAGGTTGAATAATCTGCCTTAGGTCCCACAAAGCAAAGTTTTGCTGTAGGACTGTCTGGCCCCAGAACTCATTCATTTTCCTGTGTTACACTGTAACTGGACACACAAAGTCTGATGATGAGAGGATTTTTAATAGGAAACATGTAATAAGGAGCTAAAGTAAAAGCAGAGTGAAGAACCATATTTGGGAAGGATAAGTACAGTTACAGCAAGGACTGAAGAAAATGGATCTATAGAACAAAGGACAGTGATGAGTTGACAATTACTCCAAGATTTCCTGCGTGGCTGGCTGCTGATATAGTGGCATTACCCAGTGTGACAAAGAAACCAGGCACAGAGCTCTGTCACTGCAAGATGATAAGCTGAATTGTCTTCTCCACATTTCATTTCGGTCAGTGACAGTACATACAGTTTGAAATGCCTTGTACAGAAAACTCTCACCAAGTTGGCTGGAGAGGCCAAGTTCACAGTTAGACAAGCAGATTTGGACAGGTTTTCTGTACACAGATGGAACCAAATGACAAGCCCAATGTTTGGTGTATGGCAGGAAGAGCAGAGCACCTATTAATTTCTAGAGAAAGCGCCACAGAAGCAGTTTAAGGAGGAAGGGAGGGTTCGGAAAGGAGGCAGGGGGGTTTCTGCTGGAACACAATATACAGGTCTCTGAAAACCCTTGGGTTTTATAACATTTACAAAAGACTAGCAGGGTGTACAGGGAGATAGGTTTGGGATAGACCACTTAAAACTTTCATAGGTTCATGAAAATAAGAAACTTTGCAAGTCTGTAATCAGTGCGCTAACAAAAACCAGTAACAATCTTTAAAAAAATACTAACACAGCTTGAAAGATGTGTTAAGTACCTTGTACATGAAATACAACTGGCTTAAACACAGGAAATTTACCCCTAAAAAACAGATAGAGTAAGACTTATGAAGGGATTTTCACAAAATGTTGAGGTTGCTGAGTTATAGAGAGAATAGAAAATGCGCACCCATCAGGAAGAACATGCAATACTATTTCCAAAACAGAACATGTGACCAGACTGAGCTAAAAGCAAGAGACTGGGGTAAATGGCCATCATGCCCTGTGTGATACTCCTGTGCACTCCTGCTGTGCTCAGCTGTGCGAGAACTTGGAGGAACAAAATATCAACACACTAGGGAAAAAACTGTGCATGAACCAATGCAACTTCCATGTCATACTGACATTGTTCTCTCATTTACAAATCGTAACGGAGGCAATTTGCCCACAGAATATGGGCAAACTGTACTTCAGAATTCAAGACCATGGGAGGTCTACTTTATAACCCAAATTAGCCCTCCCACATTTGACACTCTTATTTGCTGCATAATTTTCCTACTTGGCATTCCTCACAATTTCTATCTTCTGCCCAGTATCCATTAAGCTCTATGAGAGTAGGGGCTTTAATTATTTTGTTCACCACTATATCCACTTTGTCTAGTATAAAGTTCACCACTATATCTACTTTGTCTAGTATAAAGCCTAGCATATAAGGTACCAATGTGTTTTTGTGAATTGAATGAAAACGAACAGGATAATCATTTATTGACTCAAAGATAAATGCTTACTATGTCAGACCCTATGTAAGTTGCTACATACACAACGTGAACAAGACCCAGACCTGCGTTTTGAGAAGGTACCTTGCAAGATCTAGCAGGAGAGAGAGAGAGACAGGCAGTTATAATACTGTATGTTTGGTAAAATGCTTAAGTAAGGTAGGTATAAGATGTAATGAATTCACACTTTAGTACAGATTGGCCTCTGGGGAAAGCAGCTTTCAGAAGACGTGAAGTTAATCTGAAATCTGACCGGTGATCAGGAGTAGAGAAATGTAAGGAGCAGGGAGGGCAGAAGTTTCCAGATGCCCAATAGCATGTGCCAAACCTGGAACTGAGTGAGCACCTGAAGTGCTCCCCAGAGAAGTAGGTGGGTGGTATCAGCTGATAGAATTACGTGGAAGCTGAGGGGATACTAATTGCCATTAAAGATAAACCATGATTTCTTATTCGCTTTCTGAGTTCCTGTCGGACAATTTCCACCATAATAATTCAGGGGTCTATGCTTCCTTTGTCTTATATGTCTACCTTTTTCTAAGTTCTCATTCAGCAGACAGAGGGAAAAAGACACCGTGGGAAAGACACACTCATGTCGTAACCGCTCACATGCCACTGGTCAGACTTTGGCCGTATGGGTACCACTTATACAAGATGTTGGGGCATGTAGTCTAGCTCTGCAAACAGTTGATAGCTAAGTGAGTGTTCATGAACATAAAGCACCCTTTGCCATCCATGAGGGTAGTACCATCAAAAATGACAAGGTTGGAGAGTCAAAATAGGACATGATAAAAAACATTTTATTCCATATTTGCAAATCACCCTAAACAAAATGTAATGCTAGAGAAAATTTTTGAGTTGAAATATGGCAATGACATATTTGGACTTTGAGTAGACATCTTAGTACGCAACTGTTAAGGTGGATTGGTTAGAGGTGAGGCAGCTTAAAGCTGAACAATTCAGATTCTAATATAGACAATGGCAAATGTGGGTAATGGCAGTGAGCTTGATTCCAGGACTGATAAAGAGGCTTCATAATAGGAATTTACCATGTGTGAGGGACCACGAGGAAGAGAGGGGAGTCACTAGTTCCAAGCTTGAGCCAACTGAATGGGTAAAGATGACAGTATTTGTTGAGACAAGGAGCAAAGATAGGTTGAAAAGTGGAGATATAGAAGATGAACACAAGATTGAAACTCTGATGGCTAAAGTACATTGAATCCCTCAACTTCTGGTCCCTGTGTTGTTCTTATTACAGAGCCCAATTGATGCATATTCATTACTTGTCCAAATGGAGTGATTCATTTACTTAGATCTGATTGACCATAAAATTTAAGTGGAGTAGGAAAATAAAATTAAGTGTACTAGAGAGTATCTAGGGAAGTTAACACACATGGTTCAGGAATTTGGTTAAAGCCTGCTACTTCCATTTTATAGTTGTATCATAGCCAATATTCTAATAATATGGTTCATAACCTTCGAAAGTAAGCTTAGACACATATTCTATCTCTCTGTAGGCCTGTGTGGTATTCTTCCTTATAATATGTTTCCAGTTTTTTCTCTCTCTATAAAAATACTTACAGATATAGAAAGATAGATGATATAGATATAAATATATAGATGATATCTCTCTCTCTCCCTATATTTTATGAATATATAATACCTATATAAGTAGAAACATATTTAGATGATATAGATCTCTCTATATATATACATATGAATATGTATACAGATATACATATACATACACACACACACACACACACACACATATATATATATATACACACACATACAAATATATACATAAAACACTGGAAACACTTATTTCCTGATATTATATTTCTGAATATTTACGAATCTGTCAGAAAGTTTTTTCCTGATACTGAGTTTAACTAATGAATCAAAGAGACTGTATCAAATACAAAGATTAATTACAGATAAAAATACATCTCAAAGGGTTTGAATCATCCAACTGAAATCATCCTGAGGACTGAGCAATTATCTTGTAAATTCATGTAGATAAATAGCCAGTTTGGATTATATTGACTTGTTGTTACTTATCTCACTTTATTTGGTAAAAAGCTAGTCCAAAGTAGCTAGTTAATTCAAATTATTTTTCCTGGAATTATTCTGGTTGACAGTATATCATAATTCCTAGATAAAGAATATGCCTCAAGAATAAGATAAAGATAATTCCCAGAGAATTGGTCCATTTTCTGTTTAATTTTGACTGTTGACAATACATTTATATGAGGACCTATGGAGTCGTTAATAGAGGTAAGAGAAAAAAAAAAACCTTCAGAAATCTTGGTTTATGTACTCAGTTGCATGGCTTTACACTTGGCAACCTGGTTCCCAGGTCTTGTATTAGTTTACCGGCCTGCTCCCCAGCTCCCACAGCCCTTTGTGAAGTTAATGAGGTAGTATGTATAAAGCTTTTTGAACTGAAATGGGAAAGGGATTATCTAGCTACAAGCAGATATGATAGAGAAAACAGCCATGATGAATGAGAGTTTGCTGGAAGGATCCTGGCTGGATTCATCTTGATACTTTAGCTGCTATCAAACTCATTATTTCTATGAAGGAAAGAATGTAGGAGAAACAGTCTGTTCCATACTTTGTAAGTCAACCCCTCTCCTCCAGGTTTGTTTTGTTTTGTTTTGAGACAGTCTGGAAAGATGATTAAAAAGAAGGATTGGAATTTTTTTTTTTAGAGAGCTCTGCCATTTCCAGTGCATGTAAGAACAGAGTTCTTCAGTCCTAGTGCAGCTGCTATTGCCTTGTGGCTCCTGCAAAAATGGGGAAGTCCTAGCTGCAAAACTAAAGGATAGTGTTTTGTTTGGTGACAATGTGATTGGGTTTGTACCAGTCATACCCAATCCTATGAGAGTAAAAAGCAGGAAAACTTCATATCACTCTCCCCTACCCCACTGTTCATATTAATAATTAATTATAGCTTCATTTGATGAATGCTTACCTATACAAGCCTGATTTTTATAAGGTTGATCACACTGTCAGTTTTAAGACTGGGCAACATGTGTGTGACTTTCCCAGGAAAAGAATGCTATAACTGTTTTTCAGTGCTGTGTTTTAGCCACATGGAAAGAAATCTCAAACTGTAGGAAAACTCCTAGGTAAAGGGGGAGGAGCAGCAGTGGGAGAGTTTATGACCATTTCAATTGGGCTTATATTTGACTGTGATTCTCAGGAGGTTTGTGTCGGGAATTTAAACTGAGCATGCTCTATAGAAGCCACACGTTCAGTAATGGGAACATTTTTACCATAATTTTTAGCCTCTCCTGTGTACTCTCGTTGGTGTGGTGACATTGTAGAAATGAATCAGAATACCTTGGAATTTCTAATAAATTTTAAACAAATATTTATTTACCAGTGTATGTGGAGCCCTGCATAGGCTGGGGAGATAGATTTTGTCCTTGTCTTCACAGAAATTATACTCCATTTGGTGGGCAAAATGTTAAACTAACATTAAGTGTTAAAGAAAAATACTAATTGCCATATCTGAAGACCAATTGAGTGTCAATAGGTAGCAAATAATTATCTCCTGTCCCATTCTGATGGTGAATAATGGTGGCTTGGCGCTACTGTGTTGAGGAGGATTATGAGAGTAATCCCAAATTCAGGATAATAAAAGTGTCTTGATTAGTTTCTGATGTCTGTCCATGGCAAGGGAGAGAGACACAGAGGCCCATCCATGTATCGTAATTACAAGTTATAAATTTTAAAGTGTCTGGAACTTCAGACCAAAAAATTCATTTTATTAATTTAGATACAGGTAGTAAACTATGTAATAGTTGTTTGTGAGTAAAATATACATCATAATTGCCTTTGTGGCTTCATGGCTTTGTCATCGTGTGTGCGTGCCTGTGTTTTAAAGTTGACTTGAATTTGAATTTTGGTTAAAAGTGCTCTCAAATCCAATTCAAATTATTTAGAACACACGCACAAGTTAGATGACAAGTTCCAGTGAAAGTCACCGTAGTCTATTTAGGTGTAGATATTTGGGGATGTTCTGATAAATAAGGGAGAGAACATTTTGCTAAAGAATGACTTACTTAAAGGGGAAAAGGAAAAAAAATGGTAATAATATGCAGGGACCAATAACTTGGAGGAAAGGATTCAAGTAAATAAATCTTGACAGATAGGATTAGAATATGACTTCATTTCAGACATTAGAAGTTCTTGAATTCTAGGCCAGCTGGGCATTTGTTGCTTTATCTTGTGGGCTGTGAAAAAATATGGAAATTATTTGAGCAGAGGAGAGATGTGGGCAAAGCCAGACTCTTTATCTTATCGAGTCCCATAAAGAGAGAGAAAGTATCTGAAATGATGTGGGTAAATATAAATTATTGACTCCCTACTATGGGACTTTTTATTTCAAATTTTTACTGCATGCAATCATTAAGTTTTAATAATCTAAATATCACCTGGGTATAAATATATTCCTGTAATGATGAACTATATTAAAATTCAGACTTGCTATAGTAAAACAGCGTTAGTGCTATGGACTTTTTAATAACTTATAATTTGGGAATATCTATCAAATGTACAGTTTTGATTAAAACAGATTTTTAAATGTTCTTTGAAATGCTAGACTTCTGTAGAGAAGCTTCTGGAAATCTCGTGAGCCTGATCTGGCGGTTTTTGGATCCTGACTGCAAGTGTCATCTAGAATCCCTCCTATGAAAAGTTTTCATTTATCAAAACAGCTTCAGTTATTCTCACACTTTAGTAACTTGCAACCTGTGTTACAATGTATACGAGTTTGTAATTTACGTGCCTGCTTTGGACACTTCATGTATATTCGTGCTTCTTATGAAATTTTCATTTGAAAAAAAAAAAAAAGGTTTTTCTACCAAAAACATGTGAAAATCACTGAAGTTAAACAGGATTCTAGGTTGAGTTGCCAGTCCTTTCTCTGTCACGCTTGCACATTTCATACATGTCTACGTTCATTCGACAAATGTTATTTGCAAGGCTACTGTGCCAATTATTCGCCTAGTGCTTCTCAGTTTCATTTCCACCCTTCCTTGTTCTCCTTTGTACCCCAGCAGGCTAAAAGCCTACAAACTACTCTTCTGGACTCCCTTGTCAGCCGCTTCTAGTTAGGTTCTGCCAATGGGAGACGTTAGTAGGAGTTTGGAAGACAAAAGAAAAAAGGAAGCTTGCCCTCTCCATTCCCAGCCACGGGAGCTACCTCCCACAGTGGCGCACAGCAGGGGAGAGGAGCCCCTGCTCACACAATGGCTTCTTACAGCAGAAGCAGCAGCACCTCCAGTGGGATGAGCACAAGTGTATGCTCCCTAGTGTCTTGCTGTGGGTAAGATGCGGTTCCCCCAGGGTCAGAGCAGTGGTGAGCACAGGCTCCTGGCTTCAGCCTGGGGGCAAAGGCAGCTCCCTGGTCTATGGGTAATCCTCTTCTCTGTAGTCTTTCACCACCCCCCAACTTTCTTCTTTTAGCTCTTACGGCTGGCTCTTCTAACTCCCTTTAATGAGTTCCTGACATTAAATTCCTTTCTCCAGGAAATACCTTCTTTTTCCTGACTGGACATTGACTGATTGACTAATTATATGTTCGAGCAGGACTTAACTGGGGCCATTGGCGAGTCATACAGGCTGAAAGCCAGACTTCATAGGATGAGAGGAAGCATTGATCTTCAAATGTAATATTTTATTTTGTTATTTTTTTAGGATCTTATTTTTAAGTAATATCTACACTCAACATGGGGCTCAAACTTATAACCCCAGGCAGGTGCCTCCCCCCAACCCCCATTCTCCATCTCCCCATAAAAGTTCAAATATTGTTTGCAAGTCATTGTCCTCTGTTAGAGTATAAACTTTTTGTGGGCAATAAACCCTTCCTAGTCCTTTCATTTGTAGAAATTGTCAAGATGGCAGAGACTGAAAAGTACCCAGAGACAACTTTCTATTAACATAGAATGTATTATTTGTCCCAGGGGTACAGGTCTGTGAATCATCAGTCTTACACACTTCACAGCACTCACCATAGCACATACCCTCCCCAATGTCCATAACCCAACAACTATCTCCTCCCCAACACCTCCAGTAACCCTCAGTTTGTTTCCTGAGATTAAGAGTCTCTTAGGGTTTGCAAAGACAGCTTTCTAATTGGATCCATGGGTATGGTAAAAGAAGCTGGGCTCAATGTCCTCAAGGAGTTTATATTTTCATAGGAAGAAGCAACCGATTTACCTTTTACTTCTCTTTCTTCTACTCTTCCTTCTTCCTTGTGCTTGTGATCTATTTAGTCTCATACTGTATTCTTATGGGCCAAAATACTGAGAAAAATGATATTTCTAACTTACTATAAAGAAGAGCATAGAACTTGTGGAACAAAACCCCTTTTTTTCTAGATTTGCGCAAAATGTGAAGATATAAAACTTCCCTTTTTTAAGATTTTATTTATTTATTTAAGAGAGAGACCATGAGAGACAAAGTGTGAGAAGTGGGGGAGAGGAAGAGGGAGAAGCAGGCTGCCCGCTGAGCAGGGAGCTGGATACGGGGCTCCATCCCAGGACCCTGGTATCATGACCCCAGCCAAAGGCAGCCACTTAACTGACTGAGCCACCCAGGTGCCCTAAAACTTCCCTTTTATGATGTGAACTCAAACTCCTTTTATATATTGGTTTGACCGAATGTTTTGAATTATCTCTAATCCCAGGAGGAGCAGGGATGGTTGAAAGCATATTATTCTTAGTTGGCTGGGTGGTGAAATTTACATCAGTGATGTTGACTGTGAAATAAAGATTTGGCTATTTTAACTACTATGTTAGACAATCTATTAAAGGAAAAATTCTTCATTTTTTTGTCTAGGTGGACAGATCCATGAAAGATTTCAAAAGTTATTCCACATTGCATTCTAGCTGTTGTAGAAATAATTGATATTTATTGAGGATAAGGATGTTATACAGTATAACAGGTATTCCACGTTAGGTATAATTGTGGTGATGTACCAAAAAAAAAAAAAAAAGATGATGCAAATTTATCAACAGGGTATTTTTTCCAACTACAAGGTAAGAATGTGAGCCAGAAAATATTATCATTTGTTCTTCTTGTCATAAACATTCTTATGCCTCTGCTCATTTTTATCACATATTTAGTTATTGCTTGTAGTTATTCTGTGGTCTTTTATCACATATTGGTTATTGGATACTGGCTATTTTACTATGTGCTTTGCTTGGCTTAGGTTTAGAAGCCAATAATATATTGATAGGAAGTTGCCTTCAAAAATGATTGTTTTTTACCCTGACTTTACCTCTAGTGAAATTTCTTAGGAACCGTTACTCTTATTCAGCCGGCTTAGAAACAGACAGTTCAACACTACTGCCTTGGTGGTTGTTTTTTCCCTCCTCACCTACCTTTTAAAAAAAATTGTTAGAAATCCTCATTCATAAAACACCATCATAATTCCCCTTACTCTTGCTGAATGCTTATAGCCACTGCTTCACCACATTACACCTCCTTGGGAGAAGTGGAAAACACATAGATTGTTTGTTTTCACAATCTCTAATTGAAGGGTTGAGAGGGAGGGATTTGGAGGGGGAGGGACTTAAAACAGATTAAACTGCTGGGGATTTCTCCTGTTAGATCACCACTGTTTGTGTTATATACCCAGCTGAAATCTGAGCCGGTTGCCTTGTTTTCTCCATCCTGGATGATGGAGGAAAAAAAAAAAAAAAAAGTGGCTCTAAATGGTACTATATTTTATAAACGTTTGCCTTTTATTTAAAAGTTCTAGTGATATTTTAAATAAAGTTCCTACATGAAATTCCATTTCCTCAACAAAAAAAGTCAAAGAGTGGCTTGGTTTCTTATGCTTTGGACTTTTTTTCTCTTAATAATTCTGAAGTGCAGTTACAGGTCACATAAAAATATACCCGTTGGTTGGCATCTCTAAAACAAAATAAACATGCAGGAGAAACTGCCTCAAAGAGAGTTTTCTTACATGCTGTCTAGGAAACTTGTGCTGAGGAGTATATCCACAGCTTAATAAGTTCAATTTCTACTATGTTTTCAGATCAATAAATAAGTAGAAATAGTATTTTTTAGGGAGAGTGGGTCACGTGCCCGCCATCCCAACAGACACACTTTTTTTCCCCCCAAACAATTGTGTCAATATTACTATAAATAAAGCATAACCAGATTGGGATATTTTTTTAAAGGCAGCTTCCTAATGACCTAAGGGTTACCAGCCTTCTGCTTCCTTTTTGATGTTTCTAGTGCGGAGCCACACATCCCTGATCGTATGCTATGGCCTCACGCACAATCCAGGAAGGCCCGACATGCAGTCAGGGCGGTTGTGGAGGGTTGTCAGGTGGATTGTGCTGTGTTAAGTGAACTGTGCAGGGAAAGAAGAAAAGAAAAGGGGAAAAAAAAGAGTTATATGCCAGTTCTTCAACCTTTGGTAGGCTGACAACCTCGCAAGCCAACAAAGCTAAAGGTGGCCAAAAAAACTGCACTCGGGGAGGCCTGTCTGGGTGCCACACACCTCACAGGGATTTGAACCCAGCCTTAATGAACAAAGTGTGGGAGGAATATCTGTGTGGGTTACAGACCACTTCCCACTTCCCACTTCATGGCAAGAACGATAATACTCCTACTAATAATGATGAAGCACCTTAGCTCCTTGTTTCTGGGTGTTGCACCTCAGTGCATTGAGCTGGAACAGCTTCCTCTGAGCACTAGCCTGAAAACAAAGAGGGAAACAACCAGAATCAAGAGACTGGCGCTGTGTGCCCTGTGCACAGCTCAGACCTAAGCCTCTCTACGCTGTGCTCAGGCTTCTGGATCTGAAGAAGGAAGGATAGTCATCAACAAGGGTGGGGAACATGGAACTTTAATGAACCACTTTCTGGCCCACTTTCATCTCCAAATACTTATACAGATATAAATATAAATAATGGCGTGATGTCATCGCATGAGGGTGATAACATTAATTTGTGCAGTTATCCGAAAGGAAAAAAAAATCACCCATACAATAATTTTAGTGTGAATAAATTGTATGGAAAAGGACTATATACAATTGTGTTCTTACCTAACATGGTAAAAATGACTTGGCTTTCAATATATTATGACTTCTGTGTTTTCTCTTTTATGTATAGTAAAACAATAAACACAGTTGGGTTCTAGAACTCTGAACTTGCTCAAGTTCATTTCTAACCTGCTGCTCTTCCCCAAATAACCCATCATTAGCCTTTAAATATAATACCTTCTTCCCAACTCTAAATAGAAGTTAAAAATAACATTTCACTCCCGAAAGCTTTAAATTCCATCTTGTTTCTCATCAGCCTTCTGGAGTGACTGTACAAGGTTACACAGACCTGACTGATTTATGAATATAATTTTTGTTTTAATTGAAACAGCAACATTTAGGTTCCACCTTAACAGTGCACCTTAAAAGATTATCTCGGTTATTTCACAGGCACCGAGCCGGCACTAATAGTCCAAGGCAGATATTGAAAAGCAGCACAGGGCCAGGCAGATCTATTAGAAATTCCCATCCACGCGCCTCATACATATTGATTTCTGACACCAAGCAGCAGTGAAAGCCCCCGTGGGAATAATATATTTAGCAGGGTTCGCTGCGAGGAGGTCACAGAGTGCATACAGATTAGCTTCAGAGGACCAAGGCACTAGTGTTGGAGCCAAATGCTAGATTTTATATCATTTTAATCTGAACTTTTATAATCCTTTTAGTTCTTCTTTCTCTGGATGGCAGAGAGAAGGCTCCTTCACATGTATCATGCATCTTTTTCTTTATTCCTCCTATAAATGTGCAAATGCTGTTGTAATGGGGAGGAATATTCCTTTAGCATAAGCAGCAGAGCCCCAACCAGATTTGCTTTTATAAACGGTGGTCAATTCAGATGAAGACATCTTTATTTAAAGATTTCTTTCCGTGGGGGAGGGAAGATCACAAATCTGTGTCTCCAGTTTTAAGATATAAGCATAAAACCTGGTCTTATTAAAAGAACCATCCCTCCCCTCCCCCATCTCTGACACTAGGGCTTAATTGAGCAGAAGTTGCATTTATACTGTTACGTCTAGGAAAACAAAAATCTAAACATTTTTTTAATTACCTTTCTGATGGGTAGGGAATGCCTGCTCATTATGCAAAGAACTGTTGTGACTGTATCCGATAAAGGTGTCAGAGGAGAGTCAAACGGGCATTTTGGAGACTGGAGAGATGCCAGCAGTGGGAAAGGAAAGGTTAGAGGGGACACACTTTGACAGAAGGGTGAAATACATCAGACAACAAAGGGAAATAGGAGGTTTCACTCAACAGACACAAAGGCGTATTGTCTTCCCCTAGACTGCATTTAAATTGTAGGTGTTCTATAAAAAGTTCCCATGATTACTAATAATCAGGAAAAAAAAATAACTACATCTGTGAAGTGCCTTTTGAATCCGACTTATTTTTTCTGGCATCCCACACAAGTATAAAAGACTGAAAAAAAAAAAAAAGAAAAAGAAAAGGTATGGCAATGAGCAGTCAAGACCTATCCTTGAAAAGATAACAATAATTACCAGGAAAAGGTGAATTTGAGTTTTGTTTTTATTAATAAAGAATGGTTTTACCAATAAGGAGTAATTAAAGTGTCCAGTTAAGACCTGGAATTTTGCCTATCAGATTCTCTAACTATGTCAAACATTCAGATTCATTTTGCAGGACTGTCTCTAATGATATATGCTAATTTTTATTTTATTTTCTGATATGTCCAAGCTGAGCACAAGCCGTAAAAGAGAGACATTAAGTTTGGAAAGGGAGAGAAAAAAGAGAAATAAAATTCCAAACACAGTTCTAAAAACTTGGGAAGTTGTATGAAGATCTGCTTTGGGCAAGGGCCCACTGTCAAAAATATTTCGCTATCTTGCTGTCTTAATACCAGACTTAGCTGAAAACATTTTACTTCCCACTTTGGCTTCTTTGTGGAATTCAAGTATACTGAAAGAATAAACAATGTTTCCTCTTAGTTATTAGAGAAATTATAAGCTTAAGAAGTACCCCGGTGCTGAAAAATCAAGAACCTCTCACTCAAATCACTGTGGTTTGAAGAGATTGTCCTAAAACACTCAGATTAAAGGAAACAGGTGTAGAAATTCCAGAGGGAACCGGATCAGCTAGCTAGTTGACAAAACTAAAGGAATGGCACTCTGTAGAAACTGCAAGTTCCTTCCTTCAGAAAACGAGACAGACAGAGAGAGAGAGAGAGAGAGAGAGAATGTATTCACTTCACGAAGTTGGTTTAATTTTAAACTCCTATAACACAAAACAGCACGTTTGGTATAATTAAGTTATTTTTGCAGGTGCTGATGACAGAGTACATGATCACCAACTTAAAAAGTCCTAGGTAGATTTTGACCAAAGACTAAATCATGTCTTTGGTCAGGTCAGGTATCACTCTTTCTTGGTGGGAGTGGCCACTCCCTTATTCGGGAACTCTGCAGCTTCAACCAACTTCTAGAATAAATGACGGTCAGTCTGGGCATGCTCTTGGGTTGAGGGGAGAAGTCCCCTGGTTAGAAAAAGAGAAGCAGGCAATCTTGAACCTAGGAGCCTGAGAGAAGCCTGGAACAAAGCAAGGACACACCTGGGACTGGGTGCAAATCCACCAAGAAAGCCAGAGACCTGCGTGGGAGTGAGCGCCTTAATCACAGCACTGGGTAAAGTCCAACCCCACACAGGGATGCAGGAGACCTGGCCCATGGTATCACGCACTACTCCCAGTTGTCAGCAGTTTTCTAAAGTTCCTTTTGTGTGGGTGTGAGTTCATAAATATAAGGTGACTTGAAGGAATGATATTAGATAGAAATTATACATAGGACACAGAGACCAAAACATGATTGGCAAAAAAAAAAAGAAAAAAAAAAGGCAAAAACGAAACAAAAATAACCAGTCATTTGTCTGGCAGCTTTAAAGTGTCCCTCCATTCTGCCTTCCCTCTGTTCTGGACTGCCCCTGCATCTGCGTGAGGTAGGCAGTAGGAGACTGATGAAGCTGTTCATTTTTGCCTGGAGGGGGAGGGGTACATTTTCCCTCAGAAACAAGCTAACATTAGTCCAGGGCCAGGAAAGTACAAGTATCGATGGTTGATCTCCTGAATTTGACTGGAGTTCCACTACCCAGGTGTCACTTAACAATTTACATTCCATTTTTCACCCTGAGTCCACACTATATCTCTCTCTGTCATATAATCCCATCTGGCACCCAGCCCTGCTAGCTATCTGTCCTGATGAAAGTTTAAAAATTGAACATTTCTTCCGCTTGCAGCTCTGAGCTTGTATTAGTAGATGAATTGCTTATGGGAGAGGTTACCTGTTAAATTCCCAGGAATGACCACAACAAAAGAATCACCTAAAAAAAAAAAAAAACAAAAACGAGAAACACTTATGCATCCTCTCTCCACCAGTTTCCTAAAGCTTCCTCCTATTTTAAAGTAATAACTATGTTGCATTTACAGACTTTGGTGAAACTCTGCCTGCAGGGGAGGGGCTGATGCCACTAGCAGGGTTTGTGAGCTCCTTGGGTTTCCTACCAGCATCTAAGCCCTGGTCAGACCAGAGGCTTCATTCTGCTGGCCATCATTTGTAGCATCTGCTGGGTGACTTAGAAACTCTCCTTGGGCTTAGCAGTAGCAGAATGCAGGTGTTTGGAAAGCACGTTCCCATGGGGAGAAAATTCAGAGTTTTTTTATTCACTTAATATTCTATGTAATCTTGGAAACCCTCAAGGAGCAGGCACCCTAATTTTTAATTATGTATATGAAAATTCCACCTAAGTCAAAAGAGGCTGGGTGGTAGAATTTTTTGGATGATTTTTTGAAAATGTTATCCCAGATCCTTACATAGTTAAGAGTATTAAAATGAAATAGAAATTAAATGATGTGGTTATTCCTAAAATTAAGTTGGGCTTCCAGCTTGCCTGGCTGGGTTAAATATTTTCTTTATCTCCGTGAAGAGCTTAAAAATAATGGGCAATGTGTGTAAGGAAATAAAATGTGAAGGTATTATAAACCGAGAGCATAAACTATGCGTGTGTGGTCTACAATTCCAAATTCTGACAATGTCCACAGTGTAAGAGTAAGATGCAGAGAGAATATACAGATGCCTTTGTGAGCAGGAAACAGGGAAAAAGTCCCTTTTAGTTGGGGGCAAAAATATGCATTTACTTTCAGTAGAAGTAGACACACTTAAATCCCTGCTGAGCGCTGGGGAGGGGTTGGATGAGCTGTCTAGAAAGCATTTTCTCTCTCTTTATAATGTTAGAAATCCTCGGACTGCATTGTGCATTGCAATGCAAGGATTCTGCAGTGTAAGAGCACATCAGGGCATTGAGAAAGGCTTAATGTGTTCTCATTAGAGGAGGATGGGGGAAGGGGGAGGGAGAGGCGCCTTGGGGGATGGAGCTGAGCTCGACCACTCTGGGAAGCATTACAATTTTGTGCCTTCTCACTTCAACTCCCTCAATCCCCTAGCTTTACATAGCTCTTTCACAGACAGTTCAGTAAAATGCCTCCCAAGCCTCGTGTAAAGAGAGCAGTGTTGTATATCGTTGCTTACAGTTTAACAGTTTGTTTGCTTGAGACTTTAAAAAAAAAAATTTTTTTTTTCCCTTTCTGGGCTGCCTCCGTAAAACTTTTTTTTTTTTTTTTTTTACATTCACTTCTAATCAGATGAAAACTAGAAAAGATGGCAATCTGATCAATGAAAGAAAATCTAGATGCTTTTAGAGTTCTTAAGCTCCACAGAGCAGCCAGCATGGGAAGTCCAGGAGGAACAAAGTGGGCTTTAGAATTGAGAGTCTTCATAGCTGGTTTGATGACTGTAATCTTCCAGACTAATTTATTTCATTTTTCCCCTCCAGTTTGCTTCTTTTCTAGAAGAAATGAAATATGGGTTTCTCCCCTTTTCTTTCTTTTTCTCTCTCTTTCTTTCTTTCTTTCTTTCTTTTAATTTTTCTTTCTTTCTTTCAGAACATTTTATATGTGATTTGGGGATTTTAAGTTGGAAACCAAAATGTCCATGTGGGAAGACTGCCTCCTAGTAGCACTTCTTGTGAGGAGCAAGATTGTACATCCCAGAGTCAAGGAATAAATTGAAGGTAAGGTCCCTTGGGCATAAAATGTTGAAAAAAGCTGGGGACCCCTTGTGATCATTCACTACTGTGCCTCCTAAATGGACCATTAGAATTTTGTGTTACAGAGACATAGCGAGCCTACTCAGTCTTATGTCATGGGTTTCCCCAAATAGACTAAAACCACAGGAAAGTGTATAGTCTACTGTAAGCCATTTCCTATTTCAATTTTGAAATCTTAACTGACTTTGAAAATTTCCTTCTTATAACTATAGAAATACAGATAATATGTATTCTGAGAGAAAACCACCAGCCTAGCTAGACCTTAATGATTATAATGAAATTGAGATCTTTGCTACCTGACTTTGACGAGGTTTGCTTTGATGAAATTCCTAATTACAATCTCATAAGAATTACAGTTATTATTATTGCTAATACTGAAAAATAAATAGTTTCCAACATTTCTTTATTGTAAAAAGATTTGAAAAACTATCAATCAACGTATATATCATTTTCAATACCCTGGGATTTTCTTCTTGCAATCCATCTAAGATTTTAGTTTGGGGAGAAAATAACAAAGAAATGTTTAGTGTGGTTTGGTTTGGTTTTGGGGGAAGGGATAGGGGTGGCAATTGATGCCAAACTGAGAGAGAGAATGAAGAAAATTGTCAGACAAAATTCTAGTCCTAACTATATATGATTGGACAACTGCTCAATTAGGTGTTTATGGAACTGGAAAAGAATACAAGCATTTGGTAACACAGATTAGAAAGGAAACTCCAAATCTGCTGGCTATTGGCCATAGAAGCAAAATTTCTAAGTTTTCTGAAGGATAGCCATTGTGTATCTTATTATTAAAAGAGCTAAATAGTATCAGAGTACATCACTTTACTTAGCTGGCGTAACTAATACTTCATACAAAGTTTGTATACCCCATTTATATGACTTCAATGTCACCAGAATAATGTCTTACATACAGTTGCCATTAGATCGACAACTAGAATTGGGTTGCATGATATTAGTATTATGCATTGTGCATTGACTCTTGGATTTTTATAATTGTGTTTTGCTATGTGTTAAATATGTCAAATAGGAGTATGTTGGAAATTTTAATAAAATGGATCCCATGTATTTTACCAAAATAAAATGTTGGCCAATTTTTACATATTTACTACTAACTGAAAATAAAAAAAAATAAATTTATTTTCCTTCTCATTCTAACACTGCCCCCCAAAATATAATCTGGTTAGATTTTAATTCTCATTATTTAAACTTAAGCAATTATTTTTTCATTCCTATTCCACATTTTCAGAGAAGGTGTCAGGTGATCATGTGGCAAAACATCTTTTTATCCTGTTATCTTAACCAAAATAATAAGGAAATAATATTTTGGACAAACAAGTGAACAACTAAGGTATATATTTATCTTTATTTTGAAATCTTTGTTACTAGTTGTTCATTTACTATCCATTGATTCAATGTGAAAAGGGAGATTTTTTTTTTTAAAGATTTTATTTATTTATTTGACAGACAGAAATCACAAGTAGGCAGAGAGGCAGGCACAGAGAGAGGGGGAGGCAGGCTCCCTGCTGAGCAGAGAGCCTGATGTGGGGCTTGATCCCAGGAGCCTGGGATCATGACCGAGCCGAAGGCAGAGGCTTTAACCCACCGAGCCACCCAGGCGTCCCTGAAAAGGGAGATTTTTTATTTTAATTTCTTTATAATATTAGTAATAAGGGTTAACATGTATTGAGTACCAGGTTCTATGGTAAGAGTTTTATATATGTGATTTTATTTAGCCTAACACAGGGCTATTGGTAATACATACTATGACTATTCTGATTTAAATTTGAGGAAACTATGGCATAACTAGATTACATCATTTATCCAAGTTCATAAAGCTTGTAATTACAGATGTGGGGGTTCAAAACAGGTCTGCTTGACTTCAAAGTTCTGTGCATTATGTTATATTGGTTCTCTAAATATTAGGAAATTTATAAATCATTGATTTTTGCTAGTCATTGGAGTGAATTTTTCTTAAAAAGGTAAACCCAATTTTATCACAGATTGAATGGAAGCTTTTAGTTAATCTCTTTTCTTGGATAATCTATTTATTCGTTTATTCAAAATGTACAGAGCACCAATTGTTTGGGTAATGTCACTCTGTTTCAGATATCTGCATGTCTCAAATTGGAGTGAACAACATGAAAATTGCTGCCTTCACTGTGTTAACATTCTACTAGGATGTGGGAGATTGTAGTAAAAGTAAACAAATAAAAAAAAGAGAGAGAGAGATAGATTGCTTTGTGGAATGATCCAGTTTGAAGGCAATAAAACAAGATGACACCACAAAAGGTCTGGGTAGGATCTACCTTAGATGGAGTGGTCAAAGAATAGTTTTCTGAGAAAAGTCACGAGAGGAATGATCTGAATGATAAGGATCCCATCACCAGAGTCTGGAGAAGAAAGAAAACAAGTGAACTGGAGGGCTTTGAGTCATGGAAAGGAGAGTTATGACCCTGGGATGGAAAGGTTGGGATTGGGGGTGGAGGATTATTTTGTAAGCTACAATAGCAACTGTGGGTTTTTGGTTAAGGGCAATGGGAAACCCCTGAAGGATTTCATACAAGGTAAAACATGATTTGTATCATTATTATTATTGTTATTATTACTACTATGACTACTATTTTAGGAAAGGTTCTTTATTGCTATGTAAAAAAATCATTTTTGAGAGCAAAAGGATGGAATCAACACCAGAAAACAAAAGCTGTGTCGAATTACATATGTTATGAAATGTTATGTCACAGTCACAGATTGTAGTCAGTGAAGTTCTAAGAGAGTAGAGCTTAGTTGTTAACAATCTGGAGCCAAATTGGGGGTAGAATCTTTAACACTTTATAGCAGTGTGATCTTGGAACTTTTTTTTAAAATGATTTATTTATTTATTTGATAGAGAACTGAGCAGGAGGGGCAGATGGAGAGAGAGAGAGAATCTCAAGCAGACTCTGCACTGAGTGTGAAGCCCAACTTGGGGCTGGATCTCATGAGCCTGAGATCATGATCTCAGTGGAAAGCAAGAGCTGGACACAACCAACTGTGCCAACCAGGCACACTGATCTTTGGACTTTTATTTACCTCTCTGAATTCTAGTTTCCTCGTCTATAAAATCCGGATAACTGTAGACCCCATTGGCCCTACCTCACTGGGTTGTTTGAAGTGCAAATAAATTTGTAAAAAACTTAAAACAGCTTTTGGAACCTTATAAATACTATAAAAGTGTTTTTTTAACTCACATTAATTAAATACAATAGAAATATGCAGGTTCTCACCTTCAGAGAACTGAAGAAAGCCTTTGAGAGATCTGAGAGATGGGTTTCTGTCCTACTCATCTAGATTTCTCCTTTCCTCAGGCTCTCTGAGTCCTACTGGGCCTCTTCTGAGTACACCACGCTGATCTGTGCTCAGATGTTCTTTGCTATTTCATACCCATTATCCCTACCTCTTAGCGGATGCATTTGTTCTAAGTTTCCATTAAATGCCCAGTTCTTATCAGAGGCATTGTCATGGAGGCTTTGCTTCCTTCAAGTGTGCTGTGCAGAATTCTGGTCGCCAGCTTCCCTCATTACCCCAGAGATGGCTGTATGGCCTTGCAGCTGCGGAGTGCCTGGGCCCAGACTGAATCCTCAGCGAGCCTCCGTGTTCTGCTGCTCCTGTGTTCTCTCCAGCAAGCCAGAGGGATTCAGGCCTCCGCCAGTGGGGAGAGTACCACTCTGAGCAGGAAAGTCTGATTAAAACACATTTGCCTCTTGGCAGGAACTATTTAAAGGCTCAGATTATAGTAAGATCCTTTTTACATGTCACAATGTTACAGCAAATTATCATTTTTATAAAATACAGTGACGAAAGTGGGCGGAACAGTTCCAGGTCTGAGGTGAGTCATGCCAAGCTGGCTAACTTGGGTCCCTCCCGCCACCTAGAAGCTGAAAGGATCGCAGTTGTAACCCGTTCACAGATCCCCCATGTATCCCAGCATGAGGGATGGAATATTCCGACCTCCAGGATAAAATCCAAATCCTCTGGAATTTGATCTGTCTACCCATCCAGGTTAATTCCTAACTGTTCAATCCTTCAAGCATTTAAAGCCCTCGCTTTTTAATGACCTTTGAGCCTCTACTTTTTAAATTCCCTTTACTAGAAGGCACCCTACTTTATTTCTTCTGAATCGTTCCTTGTGGTCCTTATGTCTCCTTCCCGGTGCCACTATTTCCAGAAAGTGTCCTGAAAGTCTTCTTTTCACTCCACATGGTCAAGCTGACTAGATGCCTTCAGTTCATACCCTCCAGCACCCTCCTTGTCATAGCTTTTAACACACTGTCTTAAAGCAACTATACCCCCTGGTATGCAAATCTTATTTATGAGTAGGGATTCATTCGTTTTTACACCCCTTGAAGAATTGACATAGTAATTAGTAAACAGTGAGTGCTCAAATTACATATGTTGAATGGAAACTTGGATGTCTTGTCCCTTTCTTTTTAGATTTATTATCTTCCTCAGTGAAGGAGCACAAGGATTTTCCATTAAATCACTTCCTGTCGGTATAAACTACATTTTGTGTTTTTGTTGCTGCTGTTGTTATTTTATAAGTAAAGAAGCCGAGAAGTTAATGATGTGCCCAGGTCATGGAGAACAGGTGGAGTAAGGCCTGGGCCCCAGAAATTACACCCTCAGATCCATCAAAACCAGGAACTCTCACAACCTTCGTTATAATGGTTTCACACATACACACAACAGTGATGGAACTACCCTTTCAAAACATTAAAGCACATTTTATATTGGGCAATAAAAGGAAACAGAGAAATAATAAGCATTTTAGTATATTTTTACTTGTTGTCTGTTATTCCGTGTTATTTTAACATACTAATTATGTAACTTTAATAATTAGTTTAAAATGATGATCATCATTTGGATAGCTTGTAATTGGATTTGAATATTTTATTTAACATTGGGAAATACTTTTGAATTCTATTAATAATACTTTTCACTTTTAAAATTCACAACCCTCCAAATTTTGAAACCTATTTTTATCATCAGAAACATGTGGAAATTGATTTATTTGAATCAAAGAGTCAATAATTTTAAAAGAACCTCGAAAGCAGTGATTAGTAACTTTGTTTTTTAAAGTCTGTTTTCTAATAAGTGATTGTCTTAGTCAAGACATGTTCTGTTTAATCTTATGACTTAGTGAAATATTGGCCAAGATTTTTCTCATACTTTCCTTTTCTCAAATCTATTCATAGATACTAAAATGATGAGTATAGCCTTTCTGAAGATGAGATTTTCATATTTGGAGTCCAGATTTGAAACATTTATAGAATTAACTTTTTCAGACTTAGGAAATGTTTGATTTTAATATTATCTTCAGGGTGTAGGAATCAATAGTGCATCAGTGGAATTTATAATTGGCCTGAAAATAAACTTGACTTAGATGAAAATGTCAAATTAGATATTATTATTTTTGGTTTATTTCTTGGCCACAAAATAAATGTCACTTGCTCTTTAAGAAGCATCTGTATACAAATATATTGAAAATATTTTTAATTTCTTCAGTAAATATCATTCTACTTTAGGTAGAAAAATTAACATAATTCCCTTTTTATGTCTATTTACTATTGTGCTGTCATTGAAGAAGGGAATGTAATCTTATTCATATCTTAAGTTATTGCCTTTTGAGGTATGTGTTGATTAAAAAAAAGCACAAAATATGGGCAGAATTAATTCAATAATTTCATTTTACCATTTATCATCACAATAGCCACACTTTTATTTTTACCCCTTCTATTTTTCTTTCCTTATATTCTTGAATAAAAAATAACCATCAAATAATAATAATAAAAATCATCCTGGTTGGAGACTAAACCCAGATTGGGATGTGAAGCTTTTGATGCTTATGGAACAAAGACATGAGAATGACTTTAGATAGAATGAATCTGTATCAAGAAAAGGTGAGCCCAAATAAGTTGGTAAGTCATTCTCTTATCAATATCAATATCATTTGCCATGGGAATATCCATGTAACCCAACCCCCATTTATTTATTTTACAAGTGAAGCAAATATATTCATAAATACTCAAGTATTTGCTTTAATTTCCTCCTTTATTTGCTTGTACGTCGACTTCTCTTTTTTTATACTCCCTGTCTAAACCCTCAGGAAGTTCTGTCAGCTTAACTTCAAAATATAACTAGAATCGACTACTCTTCCATCTCCACTGCTATCACCATAAACCATTCCACTATCATCTGTATCCTGGCCTATTGCAATAGCCCCTACCTGCTCTCCCCTTGTCCTAACTTTCCTTCCTTGCTAACAGACATGTCTGCATGGCATCCGGAATAATCCTTTCAAAACAGAAGTCGGCTCATATTATCCCTCTGTTTTCCTTCCCAGTACTCCCTACTTGATCAGGGGGAAAAAAAAAATCCAAAATACTTACAACAAGATCCTATATGTTCTTTTTGTTCACGGACACCTGTTTACACATATCTTCCCCACTTTCCCCCTTGCTCACTCTCTTATAGTCACGTGGACCCCATTCTGTCTAGATCATACAGGCACATTGAAACTTCATGGTCTCCTCTTTGCAATACAGTTTCCTGAGATACACACACAGCTGTCTCCCTCACCTCCTTCCAGGGTTTTGTACAAATGTCTCATTCTCAGTAAGGCTTTTATCAAGAACCTTAATTAATTTAAAAAATATTTCCATCCCAATTAAGAGTTCTTATTCCATGTTTTATTTTAGTGCATGCCACATGCCATATTTTAAGCTACTATATTATGGGGACACCTGGGTGGCTTAGTCAGTTAAGCATCTACCTTAGGCTCAGGTCATGATCTTGGGGTTCTGGGATCAAGCCCTGAGTTGGGCTTCCTGCTTAGCAGGGAGTGTGCTTCTCCCTCACCCTCTGCATCTCACCACCCGCCCTGCTCATGCTTTCTCTCTCTCTCTCTCAAATAAATAAAATCTTAAAAAAAATAAATTACTGTATTATTTGCTTTGCTTACTCATTTTGTTTATGGTTTGTCTTTCCCCATAGAATGCAAACTTTATGAAGACAGGGCTTTTGACCTATTTTATATTTGCCTGAAACAAACCTAGTGCTTAATAAATGAATGGATGAATCAATGTAAAGGACAGGAAGACTTCAGAACGTGAAAATGTCAGGGCACCTGGGTGGCTCAGTTGGTGAAGCGTCTGCCTTTGGCTCAGGTCATGATCCCAGGGTTCTAGGTTGGAGCCCCACGTTGGGCTTCCTGCTCAGCAGGAGTCTACTTCTCCCTCACCCTCCTCTCTGTGGCTTGTGCTCTCTCTCTCTCAAATAAATAAATAAAATCTTAAAAAAAAATAAAATAAAAGTGAAAATGCCTGACATGGTTAGAACCTAGTGATGTTTGTTGAATGAATAGGTTCTGTGAACATTCTTTTGAAAGAATGCTTTGTGGAGAATTTTCTGTGAGTTGTTTCCATGTGATTTTTAAATAATAATTATTTAAAAAAACTGATTATATGAAATGAGAGTGTAATTGTTGCCAGTCTTTCGGTAAAAGTCTGTTTGTTGCAGCTTGAATCAGGGTACATCAGGAAGACGTAAATGTGATTAATAACGCCTGATTTTTTTTTTTTTTCAGAAAAAAACGGAAAGCAAGGACTCTGATTCCCTAATCTGCTGCTGAAATTTGCTTTTTCTCGGATCTCAGGAAAAAAGAAACTGGCACACTTGCCTCCCTGCTGCTGCCATGTTAAGCATGCTCACTTCACAAGCTCCTGCAGATGAAAGTGTAATTGTGTGGAAGGTGAATTGATTGCAATTAACCTCAGGACTTACCCTCAGGCTGGGGTATTCTACCTTCTTTTCTAGGAATGTGCCACCAGGGCCATAATACATAGCTGATGAATACATATATCATACAGGGAAACACATATATTATGGGATAAAGTACATAAATCATGTAGAAAAACATGCATTATACTGAGATGATCAAATTATAAATGAAGCACATAAATCATAAGATTACACTGTTGAATTGTATCAGGAAACATAAATTATATAGTGAAATCCCAGGGTCACTGGAGGGTTCACTGAATAATGAAATGAGTTCCTATAACTTAAGGAAAAGTGGAGTAATTCGGTGAAAATTCCATTGTGCATTATGTTGAATATTCCATTTAATCCAATTTTATCTCCTACACCTCCTACACCTCCTGTGCCCAAAGAATCGAGGTGGCACACTATGACAGAAGTGGACTAAATAAACAACAAATGCAATATTGAATGATAATGTACTCTAACTACATTCAAAAAGATAAACTTTCAAATACAGTGAACATCTATAGATGAATTCTCAAGTCAATGTTAGAAAGCATGGCAGTTCCAAAGTCAGCTACAAATATCAAATATCAAAAGGGCAACGTCTTGTTCTAAAATGAAGAATGTCTTGAATCTCAAGAAGATCCTAAAAAAAAAAAGAGAGAGATGAAATTAAGGTTGGTTTGTTCTAAATGTAGATAAGCAATTGAAATTTGGATTGATTCATTGCATTGAATAATGAAGAACAAAAACATTTATTTTAAATTATGCATATATAAAGACTTTGCTTACCTTCCCTTAGGGATCATTTTTCACATTTGACTTTTTTTTTCCCCTCTACTTCTCTGTACCTTTGTTCATGCATGTATTAATAGGATGAAAGAGAAGCAAAATGGAGAAGAGAATTCTTTAACTTACTTTTGCTTTTTAAAGGAAAGTCACAAGCTGGTAGAGGCCATTCTGTGAGGCTCTAACAGAAGCCCAGGCAAAGACAGACTTTCACACACAATGCAGAACAATGATACAAATCAGATCAATCTCACAAAGTTTCTCAGTGCAATGTTCATCCACATGAATTATGCTCTCACTAAAGCAAGGGCCTGGAATTCACATCCATTCGTAGCACTGGTGAGTTAGGGTTATGGTCAAAGCCTGGTGTACTGAGGGATTCCTTAGTCATAAACAAAGTGTTTGACCCACTCTATTCCTCAGGGCAATAGAAAGCCCGAGCTAACAAAATTTATACAGTGGGAATTGATAGTTTATTGCTGACCCTGGAGGGGCAGGGGCACTGACTCACATCCTATTTCTGGCTTTTCTTGGCATTTGTTACTGCAGATAAAGGTAGATTGTGTCGAGATGTGCTGCAGGTCCCAGAATACAATTGTGTCAAAATGCAAGTGCTAAATTTCATTTGAAGGGGAGCAATAAATTGGCACCCCCAAATGCCCCCTGCCTTCCCTAAACATCATATTTCAATTTCTGACTGTTACTCATGTTTAGTGCTGGCTAACACACCACCAAGATGTTAAAAGATATATATCCTGTTAATTGTAGATTAGTAATTGTTGAAGGAATTGAAGAACTAAAGACACACAAAATTCCTTTGTTTACAATGGCAGGTGAAATACAATATTAATAAAAATGTGATCCATAAAAATGTGTAGTTTGTTATCTGTACATTCCCCATTGGCCTGCCAACCCAAACTGTTTGGTCCCCAAAACATCCATAAATGGTTAAATCTTCTCAATATACGGATAATCATTTTACTCTATGATCTATGTGTTTCATTAGTTGAGGTACACATTTTGCTATAATAAATGTGCTTCAGTAAATGATCTATGCATTTCTTTCTGAAATGTATGTGTTTCACTAGAAAAGGTATGTGTTCATCAACTATGAATAATGTTCCTAACGGCACCACATTATATTACTTGGCTGGTATCAGCGCAGCATTACACATCCATTCCCTCATGGCCATGAGCACTGCGTCCGCGAGAAGACACACATCAGCCCCTGTCACTCTCAGGTGTCGATGCTCGATGCTCGTGTGCATGAACTCAGCCATCTTGGGAAACACAAATGGGAGAGAGGGGGATGGAGCCATTTTCGAGGTGAATATGTTTGTTAAATGAACAGGAAACAAGGGATTTTTCTAGGCCTGCCCTTTTATAACCCAGACGAGGAAAAAAGAATATGACAAAACACAGTCGGGATTTTATTGTTTTGCGTAGGCAAACTTCCTTCCATTTGCTTCAATTAAACATTACTTGGGTAACAAAGGAAAGAATGTCATTCCAAGTGAAACACTAACTTATTGACTCCTCTAACAAAATTCTACCCTGTTCCTGATCTTAGTGAATTGGCTTCCAAAATGAAGTGAAATGAATTATTTACTTTAAAGGTTAAAGATCTTATCTTTCTGAGAAAGGTGATGTTGATCACCCATTGATGGGAAGTTCCTGTCAGTTTAAAATTCAAAAGGAGAAGGAAGATTTTTGTAGGTATAACATACAGTGATTTACTTCTCAACATATTGAAATTCAGACCAAGTGATTACCTGACCAATTCTTTGTGACCTCTGCGCTATCTGGGAATACTAACAAACAAACCTTTAGATTATCTATAGAAAACCTTTCTTCCCCCAGGTGTATGAGTTTCTTCTGTCCAGCTGTCAATGTTTTAAAATGTGCCTGATTCTTAGAGATGACCATTTATTTCAGAATTGTAACCTCTCTGTCCTTTCTTCATTGTGATACACAGCCTGTAATTCAGGGCACACGGTATTTGCGAATATTGTCATGAACTGACCGAATGACTTATAATCTGCTCTTCATGTAAATGTGTTAATTATGACCAAATCGCTTATTTTTCACAGATGAAAACTAATGCTTTGTATATGAATTTTCCATTTAAAAATCATTTTTCAGTAAACACTGAAACTCTTTTACATATGACATCACTTGATTTATTACACATGTCTCTATTTAGTGACCTAATTTTCTCTCTACTTTACATCTATCATTGCAGATATTTCTTTCATTTATACCTGTCTTCCACGTTTTTTATTTACTGAAATGACTGAAACCTGGTGGTTATTTTTTACTATTATGGGAATTAAGAATTTCTACAATCTCATCAGCTGGCAAGTCATTCATCTTATAGTTAAGACATTCTCTGTATAACAATAGTCTATATTAAATAGTTCTGAAATAGTTAATTCAGTGCTTTTAGGGAATTGCTACAATTTTTCCAGTAGAATGTTTTGATGATACCTCCATTCTCATTTTCTGAAGACTGTAAACATGCACATATGAAAAAAAGAGAAGATTCTGGACAAAAGTAATCTTTCTGATAAAAATCAGTTCGGCATTAAAAGCAGTTGAATTTAATCCATGTATAAAACTGGATCAGCCAGGATTATTTTAGAGACACCCAGGAACCATTATTTAGGGACACCTAGAAATTAAAAAAAGAAAAATGTTGGTTTATACATATAGGTCACCTAGAAATAAAAAATAAAAATATTGGTTTACACATATAGGTCAGACTTAATACTTTTTTTAATGCATGTTGCACCAAATATTGCTTAATGAGCTTGTGAATTAAGTGTTATTAATACTATACTGACTTTGTCTTATATTTTTGATAGTGAATAGTTAAATTCTTTATGGTAGCCTATAAATTGTTGCCTAAAAACAGAAGCAGGAAATTGTAGTAAATGTTATTGAAAACTCTCACAGAGAGATTTTGATGTCTATATTGAATTTCCCACTTACCAAGTTGGATTAATATCCTCAGTTAGATGTTACATCTTACTTAGAAAGTCCTCAAATCAGTCATATGTGAATGGTTCATAAGCAAGTTCCTTGAGACCAGAAATGGTCTAAGTGATAAACATTTAATCAATTTGTTTAGACTTTGCATGTATATAAGAAAAAATATATATATAAGAAAAATCCCTTCAGTAAAGATTCCTTAAGACCCGTATACTGAGATCAACCTGAACTGAAAGTACTCACTTTGTGAATAATGAAAATAATAATATATTCAGACTTTCAAAAATATCACAGTTTGCTCATAGATTTCTACCACCAATCACCTCTTGTACACATAGGTCTGTGATGTATTTGTAATATTTAAAGTTTTTAAAGAATAGTTAAAAATTTTTTTTTTTTTTTTGCTTTAGTCAAGATTCATTGTGATTAGCCTATTTTACTGGTATTGTAAGGACCTTTGTGATACTTGCTAAATCTCAAAAGTGATCTGAATTGGTGTTCTCTGTCAAAATATAGCTCTGGTATTGTCTATAACCTGGATATTTTCAGCTCCAGACACCGTGGTATCTTTTTGATGGTTTCTAGAATCTTTGAGGGCTATGTCATAAGCTTTGCTAAAAGAAGAAAAGCAACAACAACAACAACCAAAAAAACCCTCCAACCATTCTCAGGTGAAAAAAATAAGTTGACTATTAAATACAAGTTGAACACTCCTTTAAAAATCTGCAGATATTAATACATTTAAAAATAGGCTTAAAATCAGGTTATATTAGGCCAAACACACCTTAAATTGCTAAAGAGTTTCACAGTGACATTTTGGTCATCAACTGCAGCCATTATCTGGGGATAAATCAATTTGCAGCAGCTGTGGACAGCTATCTGCGTGTAGAGCAGAGCCGCTTAACTGTAGAAGTATGTTAAAGTTAAAAGGCCAGAGTCCTGCTGACTACACATAAGAAATTTTTTTTAGGGTAAAGCCATAACACAATATTGCCTGGCTCAGAACACATAAGGCCTTTCTTGTTAATTCATCCTACCTAATAGCTGATTTGATATGCTTTCTTTTCTAGCTCCCTTGTTAAGAATGGTGCATATTATAGAAACTTGTCTAGATCCATTTTTTTTTTCTTCCTTTTGGCAAATAATTCTCTTTAGAGGTTCAGTTAGTGCTTTTGGCAATGGCAGAACTAGCACTTTTATGGTCTTTTAATCTGTGAAAAAGATTGTCCTTGGTTTCTTTAAAAGGTCAATATCAGGTACAGAATTTTCTTCAACCGTAAGCAGAATGGTGTTGTACTAGATAAGGCGTCTCACAGAAAATTAAAATAAAGAAGGTGCACAATTTGCCACAGTTATATATTAGCTTATTTATAACCTAAAAGTTAGCATGTTTTTACCTTTGTGTTTCTCACTTATCGTAATAGTTTGTTTTCTGAGTTTGAGACCTGGATTTAGAAAGTAAAATAGTCTGCAGGGTGGGGTTTTCCTTTAAGTTCATATATTGGCATCTCTAGAAAATGGATGATGGACAGAGGGAAGGAAGGATCTTTACAGGGGGAAGAAAAAAGCAGCTTTCTGAATGAAACTGGAAGTTATATATACAAATTCAAGTGTGTATCAATTGTGGTTTATTTAATAGATTTGCCTTTCACAATGTAGCCTCAATATATTTTTCAGTAAAACCACAAAGGTCTGAGACAATGTATAACGATGGCTTATATTCTGTACAGTGATATAATCTAATATGGCCAGTTATAGTTGAAGTTAGAATAATGAATTCCGTCAGAGTTCAGGGAATATTTGTAAGTGAATTGTTGTCACTGAAGACATGACATTGTTGTGATCTGAAGCTTGTATTGGGATAATTTTTATTCAAGTAAAAATTGTATTTGCAATGTCTGAAATATTTTTAGGGTCCTATCGAAATCTCCAGTGAGATAATAAAATTAATGGTAATTAAATATGATTATAATTTCCCAAAGAAAGAAAATGTATTTCTATGGGCTAAATATGCTTGCTGGAAATTGTGACTTAACTGATCTTAATGCTGAATTTAAAAGTTAAATATAATAGCTTCAGCTTCCATAGTCTGGTCATGTTAATTTTTTTTTTTAAATGTTGGGGTGCCTGGGTGGCTCAGTGGGTTAAGCCTCTGCCTTTGGCTCAGGTCATGTCTCATGACCTAGGATCAAGCCCTGCATTGGACTCTCTGCTCAGCAGGGAGACTGCTTCCCCCTTTCTCTCTGGCTGCCTCTCTGCCTACTTGTGATCTCTCTCTCTGCCAAATAAATAAATGAAATCTTTAGAAAAAGAAATTTTTTTAAAATGCTGAGTTAAATAGTGGAAATTCTTGGCATAGGGATTATTTGGTGGCTCTACATAAATATTTTTCTAGGAACATGTGAGACTCTGAGAGATACTGGATCTAAGTGCTATTGTCCTTAAATCATAGGTAAAAAAAGAAGAACATACAGATTCATTTTTAAAAGTATGAGGGAAAGTATTTTAGCTAATAAAAATTGGCAGAAACAGTGATGTCAATTTAAATTATTGGTAAGTAAGTACAATTCTTGGCTAAAGCGCTATAGTAATACCTTTGATGTACTCTATGGAAACGTCTCGAACTTGGAAATCTTGAAAAATCATCTGGGAAAACATTTGTCCTTATATTGATAGTGGAGGACGGAGGAAAATTTCCATTGTGGCTTCTATTAACTGTTCTTCAAATGACGTATAGAAATGAATATTAATAATCAACATGGTCTGGCACCCAACCCATTGCCAGACATCTTGTCCATGCTTAGCAAAACTCTGTGATGTGTGTTTAATCAGAATTTCTATTCTACAGGTGAGGAAACTGAGTCAAGATGTTAAATGCTGTATTTATGATCACACAATAGGTAAGTGGCATTTTGGAGACTGGTAGTTGCTCCCCATTATCCCGTCTCCCCTTCTCCTTTTAGTAATAGAAAAACCCAAGTTTTAGTTAGCTACAGGGTTTAAATGCCAGCAAAGGACCGCATTTCCCATACTCTCTTGCAGTTAGCGATGCCATGATAATACATTTTTGTTAATAGTTTTGAGCCAAACCATGTTGTTTGCAACTTCTGGGTCTTATCTATAAAGGGACTAGAACTAACTTGCCACATGTTTGGAAGCTCTGTGCTCAGTGTGACAGAGCAACATGATACAGGGAGGCTGAGAGCCCAAGAGTATCTACCCATGACGCCAGACCAGGATGGCTTACCCAGACTTCCCCATGAAAGAGAAATAAGCTGTCTAAAATGCCTGTTCAGAGATCCCCCTCTTTCTTACTCTCTCAGTGATCCAATAGGTATCCCAGCTAATACAGGGTGAGAACTGTTTCACATCCAGAATCTAGAACCAAAGATCTTAAGTGTTAGAACATGTCTGATTGAACCTGCTGTTTGCTAGAATTGTCAAGGTCATTTTTGATTCAGGAATTTTTCCAGTTAGTAATTTATGTCTTTAAAACTCTTGGGTCGGCTCACTTTGACAAAAAGAACAACAAATAAGAAAGACATATTGTAGGAAAACTATAGGTGCCACAACTTTTTTTCCTGAATTAATAGTCCTTAAATACACCGCAAACATAGATGTTCTGTTTCATCACCAGTAACTTATTCCTTTAACTTACACTGTGGCTTACATTTTTCCTTCAAATCTTTCTGTATTTTCTCCTGATTATGGGTCACCACTTGCTCCTTTGTATATTTCTTTCATGATTTCTGATTTTTCAGAGTTATTGTGTTTTTTTTTTCTCTTGCTGCCTAATCAGTACTAGGGAACTTCAAGCCCTCAGATGATTCTAATAATTTACAAATCACTCTTGTAAATATATTTAAATAATGCAATTAGTTGGTAGAATTCTGTGAAGCTGTCTGTTTCTAGAATTTTGTTTGAGATTTTTGACTACTGATTCCATTTCTTTGCTGGCTAGCAATCTGGTCAAATTTCTATTTCTTCCTGTTTCAGTTTTGGTAGTTTATATATTTCTAGGAATTTTCCCATCTCTTCCAGGCAGTCTGATTTGTTGGCATATAGTTTTCCACAATATTCTCCTATAATTGTTTGCATTTCTGTGGTGTTGGGTGTTATTTCTCCTCTCTCATTTGTGATTTTTATTAATTTGGATCCTTTCTCTTTTCTTTTTGATAAGCCTTCCTAGAAGTTTATCAATTTTATTAATTTTTTTTCAAAGAATTAGCTCCTTGTTCCATTGATCTGTTCTATTTTTTTTTTTATTCTATATCACTTATTTCTGCTCTAATCTTTATCATTGCCTTTCCTCTACTGGCTTTAGGTTCCATTTGTTGTTCTTTTTCTAGTTCATTTAGGTATAAGGTTAAGTTGCATATTTCAGATTTTTTCTTGCTTCTTGAAGTAAGCCCATATTGCTGTACACTTTCCTGTTAAGACCACTTTTGCTGCATCCCAGGGGTTTTGGACCATCTTGTTTTCATCATCATTTGTTTCCATGTATTTTTTTACTTTTAATTTTTTATTTGATTTCTTGGACGACCTATTCATTGTTTACTACCATATTGTTTACCTCCATGTATTTGTGGTTTTCCCAATTTTTTTCTTGTGGCTGACTTCTAGCTTCTTAGTGTTGTGAGCATAAAAGGTGCTTGGTATGATTTTAACCTTTTCCTATTTATTGAGACCTGTTTTGTGATCTAATATGTGTTCTATTCTAGAGAGCATTCCATGTGCACTTGAAAAGAACATGTATTCTGTTGTTTAGGATGAAATGTTCTGAATATATCTGTTAAGTCCATCTTGTCCAGTATGTTATTCAAAGCCATTGTTTCTGTGTTGATTTTCCACTTAGATGATCTGTCCATTGATGTAAGTGGAGTGTTAAAACCCCTACTATCAGGGCACCTGGGTGGCTTAGTGGGTTAAAACCTCCGCCTTCTGCTCAGGTCAAGGTCTCAGGGTCCTGGGATGGAGCCTTGCCTGAGGCTCTCTTCTCAGCGGGGAGCCTGTTTCCTCCTCTCTCCCTGCCTGCCTGTCTGACTATTTGTAATCTCTATCAAATAAATAAATAAAATCTTTAAAAAAAAAACAACAACCCTACTATTCCTATATTATTATCAATCAGTTCCTTTATGTTTGCTATTGATTGTTTTATATATTTGGACGCTTTCATGGTGGGTGCATATATTATTTACAATTGGAAGATCTTCTTTTTGCATTGTCCCCTTTATGATTATATAATTCCCTTGTTTGTCTCTTTTTACAGTCTTTCTTTTAAAGTTTCATTTGTCGAATAGAAGTACTGCTACTTCAGCTTTCTTTTGACATCTATTTGTGTGATAAATGTTTCTCCATCCCCTCACTTTCAATCTTTGGTGACTTTAGATCTAAAATGAGTCTCTTGTAGGCAGCATATAGATCGCTCTTGTTTTATTTATCCATCCTGACACCCTATGCCTTTTGATTGGAGCATCGAGTCCATTTACATTGAAAGTAGTTATTGGTAGATATATATTTATTGCCATTTTTCTACCAAACATTTAAAGAAGAATTAATACCTATTCTTCTCAAACTATTATAAAAAATAGAAGGGGAAGGAAAGCTTCCAAATTCATTCTATGAGGCCATTGTTACCCTGATTCCAAAACCAAATAAAGGCAACTAAAAAAGAGAACTAAAGGCAAATATCCCTCTGGATATTGTGGGTATGCAAAATTCTCATTAAATATTAGTAAACCAAACCAAACTACCTTAAAAAAAAATCATTCACCACGATCAAGTGGAATATGTTCCTGTGTTGAAAGGTGTGGTTCAATATTCTCAAATCAATCACCATGATACAGCATATTAATAAAAGAAAGGATAAGAACTAGTGGAGACGGGCAAGAGTGGTGGGGATATGGACATTGGGGAGGGTATGTGCTATGATGAGTGCTGTGAAATGTATAAGCCTGGTGAGTCACAGAACTGTACCCCTGGGGATAAAAACACATTATATGTTTATTAAAAAATTTAAAAATAAAAAAGTCAAAAAAAAGAAAGGATAAGAACCATATGATCTTTTCAATAGATGAAGAAAAATCATCTGACAAAGTACCACATCCATTCATGATAAAAACCATCAAAAAGGAGGTTTAGAGGGAACATACCTCAACATAATAAAAGCCATATATGCCAAACTCACAGCTAATATCACCCTCAATGGGGAAAACCTGAGAGCTTTTCCTCTATGTTCAGGAATAAGATAGGGATATACACTCTCACCATTGTTATTTAACATAATACTGGAAGTCCTAGTCTCAGCAATCAGACAAAAAAAGAAATAAAAGGCATCCAAATCAGCATATGATCACTATTTGCAGATGGCATGATACTTTATACAGAAAATCTAAAAGACTACCAAAACACTGCTAGAAATGGTACACAAATTCAGTAAAGTTGCAGGATACTAAATCAACATACAGAAATCTGTTGCATTACCATACACCAATAATGAAGCAGCAGAAAGGCAAATTAAGGAATCGATCCTATTTATAATTGCACAAAAATCATAAGAGACCTAGGAATAAACCTAACCAAAGAGATAAAGATCTGCACCCTAAAAAACATAAAACACTGATGAAAGAAAATGAAGATGACACAAGGAAATGGAAAGACATTGTTAAATGTGTATACTACTGAAAACAGTCTATATATTTAATTCAACTCCTTTTAAAATACCACCAGCATTTTTCACAGAGTTTGAACAAAAATCTAACACTTCCGAGTACATATTCAAAGAAAGGAAATCATTATCATTAAAATTTGTATAGGACTACAAAAGACCCCAAATAGCCAAAGCAATCTTGAAAGAGAAAGCAAATCTGGAAGGATCACAATTCTGGACTTCTAATTGTATTATAAAGCCATAGTGATCAAAACAGTATAGTCTGGCACAAAAAATACTACTATAGGGATGCCTGAGTGGCTCAGCTGGTTAAGCAGTTGCCTTCGGCTCAGGTCATAATCCCAGCATCCTGGGATCGAGTCCTGCATCAGACTCTTTGCTCGGCAGGGAGCCTGCTTCTCCCTCTGCCTCTGCCTGCCACTCTGTCTGCCTGGGCTTGTTCGCTCTCTCCCCCTCTATCTCTGACAAATAAATAAATAAATAAATAAATCCTTAAAAAGAAAAAATACTACTATATGATTCAGCAATCCCACTTCCGAGTACATATTCAAAGAAAAGGAAATCATTATTTTGAGGAGATATCAGTACTCTCATGTACATAGTGGCATTATTCACAATAACCATGGAAAGGGAACACCCTTAAGTGTCCATCAGTGGTTAGGTGGATGGATGAAGAAAATGTGTCTCATATATACTGTCTTTATACATACCATGGAATATTACACAACCATAAAAATAATGGAAAATCTGCCATTATGTAACCACCTGGATGTATGGAAGGCATTATGCTATGCAAAATAAGCCAGACAAAGACAACTATTGCATGGCCTCACTTATATGTGGAATCTACAAACTAAATAAAAGAAGTGAGACTCATAAAAACAGAAGTCAAATCCTGGTTACCAGGAGCTGGGGGGTTGGAGAAATGAGAGAGGTGGGTAAAAGAATATAAGGTTTCAGTTTTAAAATGAATATAATGTCTGAAGACCTAATGTATAGCATGTATAGTAATTAAGGAAATTTCCAACTGTTAATGCTTGTGAGCCCTGTTCCTGGGTTCCCTGAGAAACTACACTTTAATATTTACTAAGGTCAAAATGACTTTTCAAAACCTCAAAGCATGGCTCTATTTCTTCCCCAGACTGAATGTCTGCTTTGTTTAAAAAAAAAAAAGGTTGGTCGGGGGAAGACACTTGGGTGGCTCAGTTAGTTAAGCCCCTGCCTTTGGCTCAGGTCATGATCCTGGAGTCCCAGGATTAAGCCCTGCATCAGGCTTCCAGCTCTGTGGGGAGTCAGCTTCTCCCTCTGACTTTCAACCCTCTCATGCTCTCTTTCACTCTCTCTCTCTCTCAAATAAATAAATAAAATCTTAATAATAATAAAAAAAGACCAAAAAGAAGTATTGAAAACATAAAGGTGAGGAAAATGAAAAAATAAAAACCTCCTCGGTTTCCATAAGGTTAAGTCATAAGCTTTACACATACTAAAATCATACAGTAAAGTCTGTAACTTTCTGGAATGTCCTTTGTCATGATGATTTGTAACTTTTTATGTATAAACCATATATGCCCTTCACTAAACATTCTTTTCCTGGAGCACTTTCTCCTTTGTGAAGATTGTGCATTCCAAACAGCTGTCCTAACCTGGCTTGAATTAAACTTTTTCCTTTCTCTTTAAAATTTTAAAAGGTTTGTTCATTTTGCATTGTCAATAGTATAGTTAATAACACCGTATTGTGTAATTGAAATTTTCTAAGAGAGTAGAACTTAAGTATTCTCTCACATACCGAAATGTAAATATGTGAGGTGATGGATATATTTGTTAATTCTACTGGGGAAATTTTCACAATGTGTATGTATATTGAATCATCATTTGCATACTTTATAGGTCTTAAAATTTTGTCAATTATACCCCAGAAAAGCTGAAAAAGAGGAGATGATATGTGGAGACTTCTGGTTTCTTGGCCAACATACAAAAATTAGGAAGTAATCATTTCATCCTCACAATAAGAGAAAAGGTAAACAAACTGAAAATTAACAACTTTTCTTAGAGCCATCAAAGAATTAAAGTCATAGGGCAAACTGCCACCCACAAACTGGAGAAATAAACAAGTATAGAGAATTAGTAAGCTATATGTCAATAGAAATGTCAATAGAAATTTTTCAAACTGAAAAGTAAAAGGAAACAGAAAAAAAATGCAACAGGATATCCAAAAACTAGGGGGTCGTTACAGAAGGTTTAACATATGTCAGCAGAGAAGAAAGTGAGATAGGGATAGAAGCAATAATGACTGAAACTTTTATAAAATTAAGACAAAATCTGAAACTCATACAAGAAGAAATGAATATTTTATGCACACACACATACATATATATATTTAAAGAAATTGATTTAGTAATTAATAACCTCCCAAAGCAGAAAGCATAAGGCCCAGATGGGTTCACTGGTGTATTCTGCCAAACATTTAAGGAAGAAGTTATATCAATTCTCTACAATCTCTTTCAAATAACAGAAGCAGAGGAAATACTTCTTAACTCATGAGTCCAGCATTACCTTATTAAAAAAAAAAAAAAAAACAGACAAAAAATTACAAGAAAAACAAAATCTGCAAGCTACAGGCAAATAGCTCTCATGAACACGGATGCAAAAATTCTAATAAGATATAGGCAGATTAAATCCAACTATTTGTAAAAAGGATTATACACTATGGCCAAAAGGTATTTATCCCAGGTATGCAAGCTTAGTTTAACATTTGAATATTAGCTAATATAATCCATCATATGAACAGGCTAAAACCAAGAAATCAAATGATCATAACAATAGAAGCAGAAAAAGCATTTGACAAAATCCAATACACATTTATTTTAAAAACTCAGTAAACTAGGAACAGAGGGGAACTTCCTTAACCTAATAAAGAATATCTACAAAAATCTTATGACTAACACCATATTTAATGGTGAGAAACTCAAAGCTTTCCCTCTAAGATCAGGTATTAGGCAAGGATTTTGGTTCACATCACTCCTTTCCAACACTGTGCTAAAAGTTCTAGCCAATTCAATAATACATTTAGAGAAAATGAAAGATATGTAGAGTTGGAAGGAGGGAAAAAGACAGTCTTTGCATATAACATGATTGTCTATGTAGAAAATCTGAAAGAATCAACAAAGGAACTCTTGGAACTAAGTGATTACAGCAGGGTTGAGGGATCCACCTTAGTATATAAAAGTTAGTATATAAAATTGCTTTTTAAAAAAATGTACCAGAAATGAACAACTGGAATTTGAAATTAAAAACACAACTCATTTCTTTTAGCATGAAAATAAATACTTTAGAGTAAATATAAGAAAGTGTGTACAAGATCCATATTAAACAAAACAAAACAGAACAAAAAAACCTAATCCTTTACACTATGCCAATTCAATATATGTATGTTTAAGCCAAATTCTTTCTGAATTGTATGAGAAATTTGAACAAAAAGATATAAAATTTTGTACTTTGCATGTTTACATTAGTGTCACGAATAGTGATGAAATAAAATCTATTTAAATAAAAAAAAATGACAAAACTGTGATGAAGGAAATCGGAGAAGCTCTAAACAAATGCAAATATATTCTATGTTCATGGATAGGAAGACCCAATAATATTAAAATACCAGTTTTTCCCAATCTAATCAATAGATCAATGCAATCCTGATAAAATCCTCAGCAAGTTACTTTTTAGATATTGACAAACTGATTCTAAACTTTATATGGAAAGACAGAAGAGCCAAAATAACCAACACGTTATCAAAGAGGACCAACAAAACTTTAGGGCTAAATTTCAAGACTTACTATAAAGCTGCAATAATCACAACAGTGTGGCATTGGTGAAAGAATTGACAAATAGACCAGTGGAACAGAATAGAGAGCTCAAAATTAGACCAACACAAGTGTAGTCAATCAATCTTTGACTAAGGCAATTCCATTGAGAAAAGATAGTCTTTTCAAGAAAAGGTTCTGGGACAACTGAACACAAATATGCCAAGTAATGAATCCAAACACTGATCTTATATCTTTTATAAAAATTAACTCAAAAGGGATCAAGGACTTAAGTGAAAAATCAAAACTACAAAAATGTAGAAGAAAACATAAAAGAAAACCTAAGTGACCTTTGATTTAGCAATAAGTTTTAGATACAATGGGAAATGTATGATTCATGAAAGAAAAAAATTATTAAAAATTCATTAAAATAAAAAACTTTTGCCCTGTGAAACTTTGTGAGACACTATTAAGAAAATCAAGACAAGGGACGCCTGGGTGGCTCAGTGGGTTAAGCCACTGCCTTCGGCTCAGGTCATGATCTCAGGGTCCTGGGATCGAGTCCCGCATCGGGCTCTCTGCTCAGCAGGGAGCCTGCTTCCTCCTCTCTCTCTCTGCCTGCCTCTCTGCCTACTTGTGATCTCTCTCTGTCAAATAAATAAATAAAATCTTAAAAAAAAAAAAAAAGAAAATCAAGACAAGCTACAGATTGGGAGAATATTAAAAACAAATATCTGATAAATAACTGCTATATGAAATATACAAAGAACATATAAAAATCAACAGTGAAGGGGCACCTGGGTGGCTCAGTGGGTTAAGCCTCTGCCTTCAGCTCTGGTCGTGGTCCCAGGGTGCTGGGATGCTGGGATCGAGCCCCACATCGGGCCCTCTGCTCAGCGGGGAGCCCGCTTCCTCCTCTCTCTCTGGCTGCCTCTCTGCCTACTTGTGATCTCTCTCTCTGTCCAATAAATAAATAAAATCTTTTAAAAAAAATCAACAGTGAAAAACCAATCAACTGAAATAATAAATGGGTAAAAATTCTGAACACATATCTCATTGAGGAAGACACACAGAAGACAAGTATATGACAAATGCTCAACATCTTATGTCATTAAGGAGATGCAAAATAAAACGTCAATGGGATACCATTACACACCTATTAAGATGGCTAAAATCCAAAACATTGACAATACCCAATGCTGCCGAGAATGTGGAGCAAAAGAAACTCCTACTCATTGTTGGTAAGATTGCAAAATGGCAAAAAGCCATTTTGAAAGACGGACAGCCTTTTATAAATTTGAAGATGTCCCTACTATATGATTTGGCAATTGAACTTCTTGGTATTTATCCAATTAAGTTGAAAATATATGTCCACACAAAAACCTAATCATGAATGTTTAGAATAGCTGTATTTATAATTGCCAAAAAATTAGAATTTGTCCTTAAATAGGTGAGTGGATGAACTGTAGGACCTCTATGAAATTGAATATTGTTTAGTGATAGAGATGAACTACTAAAAGATACATGAAAAGATACTGAACATCATTCATCATCAGAGAAATGGAAATCAAAACCGTGACATACTGCCTCACACCTGTCAGAATGGCCAAAATTAGCAACAAAGAAACAACGGGTGTTGGTGAGGCTGCAGAGAAAGGGGAGCCCTCTTGTACTGTTGGTGGGAATGCAAACTGGCACAGACTCTCTGGAAAACATTTGGAGGTTCCTCAAAAAGTTAAAAATATATCTATTCCATGATCCAGCAATTGCATACTAGGTATTTACCCAAAAGATACAAAAATACAGATTTGAAGAGGTACATGCACCCCAATGTTTATAGCAGCATTATCAACAATAACCAAACTATGGAAAGAGCCCAAATGTCCATAGATAGATGAATGGCTAAGGATGTGGTATACACATGCACCCATAAATATTAAATTAAATAAAAATTTTAAGAATTTTAAAGAAATAAAGAAATGAGCTTTGAGGTACAAAAAGACATGGAAGAACTTTGAATGCATATTGTTAAATAAAAGAAGCCAGTTCAAAAAAGGTACATACTGTGTGATTCCAAGTATATATATATTATATATGTATATATATATATATATATACATATATAATATATATATATATATACAAGTAATACTTATGAAATAAATAAAAAGTAGTTTGTTTGGCAAGAAAATTCTCTAGAGTGTCACCATTGAAAAAGAATCTATACATGATGGATATTTTTATTAAGATTTCACTTTTTTTTCTTCTCACTAGAACACAGAGTATAATATTAATGATTAATTGAATGAAATTAAATAGTATTATAATCAGAGAAATAAATATAAATATAAGAGAAAGGAAAATTGAGGGAGAAGAGGCAGGTAGATATTTTACCATAAGTTCTAAAAGTTGTCAATGTTTGGTTTTGAAATATTTTCACCTAGGTTATCTCAGAATTGAAATAAATGAAGAAATGGTATTAGATGGTTTGCAAAGAGCTCGGCTGTAGCCTAAAAGCTGATTGTTGTGCCATAAATTGCTGACAATTATTTATAAATACTGTTTTGCCTAGCTGACTTAGCAATAGCTATACATGCAGCTACTTGACAGAGATTCAAGGACTATATTTATACCAGCTGACCAGAAACCAAATATTTTATAGCCTCCACTCCATCCATGTTATTGTCACATAAATCAAAAAATATCCTTGCTACTCTCCTGTGAAAAACAATCTGATTAATTCTTGGACCCACTGCTAAACACAAATATTGAAAAGAATACTTGTTAAAGTGTAATAAGTACGGTGATATTTCTGGTGTACATATTTAGTATGTACATCAGAAAAGCAAAACAAATAAGTGATATGGATAGGGTGTTTAAGTGGTTTGTTCTTTTTAAAAAGTTGATATTGTAATAGTATTCATTTAAACAGGATTCTATTGCAACTCTTAGGTGTTATGATTGTTACTAAGTAAAAGGATGTCTTGCTGCTAAGTTCATAATAGTCACAGTCTTGTTAACAGTCCAGTAAGCATAATACTGCATGCATATGATAGAGTAGAACAAATCAACAGCAATTTATTGACAAGGACTCAGTAACCAGAAAGAGTTAATTGCTTTGTCCAAAGTGCCTGATTGCATTCAGGGAAACGTTTAAAAATCCAGGAAGAAGTAAACTCATTATCTCTTACATATATGTGACAGAGACTTTCTAATTAACAATCCCTGTTCAAGCTCTGTTTTATAATTTGAGGTAAAATTTATATACAGTGAATTACGTAGATCTTAAGGGTATGACTCTGTGAGGTTTTACGAACATAAACTGCTGTGACCATCATTCTAATCAAGGTAAACATTTTTTATCATCCTGTTCACTGATGCCCCATGCCATTTAATTTGCATCCCTATCTCAGAGGTAACTACTGTTTTGTTTTCTAACATCAAAGATACATTTTGCCTATTTTTGCACTTCTAAAAATTAGAATCAAACAGTATGTAATTTTGTTGAGGGAGGAGAGCTTCTTTTGTGCAACTCAATCTTTTTGAAATATTTAAATGATTTTGTACATATCAGTGGTACTTTTTAATTACTGATTGTTACTCAGTATCTATATACTGAATATATATATGATATATATACTTCTATATATTTATATATATATATATTTATATATAAATATACCACATTTTGGGGTGTATTTTTTATGATTTTTTAAATTTTTTATAAACATACAATATATTTTTATCCCCAGGGGTACAGGTCTGTGAATCGTCAGGTTTACACACTTCACAGCACTCACCAAAGCACATACCCTCTCCAATGTCCATAACCCCACCCCCCTTCTACCAACCCTCCTCCACCCAGCAACCCTCAGTTTGTTTTGTGAGATTAAGAGTCACTTATGGTTTGTCTCCCTCCCAATCCCATCTTGTTTCATTTATTCCTCTCCTACCGCCTTAACCCCCCATGTTGCATCTCCACTTCCTCATATCAGGGAGATCATATGATAGTTGTCTTTCTCTGACTGACTTATTTTGCTAAGCATGATACCCTCTAGCTCCATCCACGTCGTCGCAAATGGCAAAATTTCATTTCTTTTGATGGCTGCATGGTACTCTATTGTGTATATATACCACATCTTCTTTATCCATTCATCTGTTGATGGACATCTAGGTTCTTTCCATAGTTTGGCTATTGTAAACATTGCTGCTATAAGCATTCGGGTGCATGTGCCCCTTTGGATCACTACGTTTGTATCTTTAGGGTAAATACCCAGTAGTGCAATTGCTGGGTCATAGGGTAGTTCTATTTTCAACACTTTAAGGAACCTCCAAGCTGTTTTCCAGCGTAGTTGCACCAGCTTGCATTCCCACCAACAGTGTATGAGGGTTCCCCTTTCTCCACATCCTGGCCAGCATGTCATTTCCTGACTTGTTCATTTTAGCCATTCTGACTGGTGTGAGGTGATATCTCATTGTGGTTTTGATTTGTATTTCCCTGATGCCGAGTGATATGGAGCACTTTTTCATGTGTCTGTTGGCTTCTGGATGTCCTCTTTGCAGAAATGTCTGTTCATGTCTTCTGCCCATTTCTTGATTGGATCATTTGTTCTTTGGGTGTTGAGTTTGCTAAGTTCTTTATAGATTTTGGACACGAGCTCTTTATCTGATATGTCATTTGCAAATATCTTCTCCCATTCTGTCAGTTGTCTTTTGGCTTTGTTAACTGTTTCCTTTGCTGTGCAAAAGCTTCTGATCTTAATAAAATCCCAATAGTTCATTTTTGCCCTTGCTTCCCTTGCCTTTGGCAATGTTCCTAGGAAGATGTTGCTACGGCTGAGGTCGAAGAGGTTGCGGCCTGTGTTCTCCTCAAGGATTTTGATTCCTTTCTCACATTGAGGTCCTTCATCCATTTTGAGTCTATTTTTATGTGTGGTGTAAGGAAATGGTGGTCAACTAATCTTCAACAAAGCAGGAAAGAATGTCTAATGGAAAAAAGACAGCCTCTTCAATAAATGGTGTTGGGAAAATTGGAAGGCTACATGCATTTTGGTTTTTTTAATTCGTTTGTGATAAATATTTGAATTTTTCTTTCTTTTTTTTTAGTTTCCTAATAATATGAATGAAGCTGTTCTAAACATTATAAGTCTTTTTATGAGTATAAGCTTTCACTTCTTTTGGGTAATTATTCAGAAGTAAAATTTCTAGGTAATAAACTAGGTATGTATTTAACTATATTAGGAACCACTAGTTTCCACATTCACACAATCAATGATGAGAGTTCCAATTGCAGTATATTCTTACCAACATTAAGTTTGTCCATCTACTTTCATATTGGTCAATCAAGTGAGCATGGAATAGTATCTCATTTTTGCTTTAATTAATGACAATTAATGATGTTGAGCATCTTTCTCATGTACTAATAGCCATTCACATCTCTTCTGTCTAGAAATGTCGGTTCTAAATCAATTTTCTATTTTTTTAATGGATGGTATGTCCTTTTTATTATTCATTGGTAAAATTTTGTTATATATTCTGAATAAAAATCTGTCAGTTTTGTACTTTACAAATTTTTTTTGTAATAGTGATTTTTTCGCTAAGTAGATGTTTTAATTTTTGATGAAATCCATTTCATCAATTTTTCAATTTATAGTAAGAGTTTGTTGTCCTATTTAAGAAATCTCTGTCTATACCAAGATCACAAAGATATTCTCCTATGAGTTTCACCATTTATATACAGGTCTTTGATACCTTGAATTAATTTTTGTCTATAGTTTGAGGTAGTTATGGATATTCATTCTTTTCAATATGTTAAACTCTTTCTTTCCCATCACCATTTGTTGAAAAGACTTTCCTTTTCTCATTGAATTGCCTTGGGCCTTTGTGAATATAATTCTATATATGTGAATCTAATTCTGTTCTCTATATTCTCTTCGGTTGATCTAGTTATATGTTGTCACATCGGTATCATGTTGGTTGGTAACTGTAGCTTTATAATAAGACTTGAAATTAGTGTGTGTATTCCAACTTTGTCCTTCTTTTCAAGATTTTCCTGGCTAAATCAGGAACTTCATATTTCTTTGTGAATCTTAGAAATAACTTGCCAGTTTACACACAGACACACACACACACACACGCACACATGAACAAACTTTTTGGGATTTTGATGGAGATTGCATTCAATCTACAAACTATTTTAGAGAAAATTATTATTTTAATAATGTTAAGTCTGCAGTTCATAAAAATGGTATATCTTTTCATTAGGTCTCACAAGATTTTCAGTAGGAGGGTTGTACATATTCATTTTTTGATTCTATAAGAAATCAAAATTTAAAATTTAACTTTTCAAATATAATCAATTTTGAAATATTGATCTTGCATTTCCAACCTTGCAAAACTAACTTTTAAGTTCTAGAAGTATGTTTGTGTTTTTCTTACCATTTCCTAGAAATTTGATATATAATATTTCCTGCAATGACCATCTTGTGTGTGAATAAAAAAATGTTTAACTTTTTCTTTTCTAATATTTATAACTTTTATTTATTTTTCTTACAGTTTTGCAGTGGTTAGGACTTCCATGTTGAATTGGAAGTTACAAAACAAAAATCCTGGCCTTTTCTTGATCTTGGTGGATTTTTTTTTTTGGATTACTTCTTCGACTCATGTTATTTATTAGTATGTGATTTAATTTCTAAATACGGGAGTTTTCCAAATACCTTGTTTCTAATTTACTTGTTTCTAATTTAATTCTATTTTGTGTAAAGGATATATTTGTAAGAGTTCATTGTTTCAAAATTTGCTGATGTTTGCTTTATGACCCAGCACAGGGTCTACCAATTAGAACATTTCATATGCACTTAAAAATATATGTATTTTGTAGTTACTAGTTGTAATGTAATATATCATTTAGGTCAAGATTTTGGTAGTATTGTCCAAATTTTCAATATTGTTAATAATGTTGTTTAACTTATTCTATCAATTACAAAGAAAATGGTGTTAAAATTTCTAACTATTTTATTGAATTTCATACACAGAAATGTTATGTTCTTTTTCATGGACTGTACTTTAATGATATACTTTCTAGTCCTTTTGGTAATAACTTCTGGTTTTAATGCCTATTTTATAGTGTATTAATATAACAACCCTAGTTTTTCTTTGGACTATTAACTTCACAGTCTAGGTTTCTACTGTTTGCTTCCAACATGTGTATTTATATTTAAGCTTCATTTCTTATGAAAAACAAACAAATTGGGTCTGACAATATTTGCCTTTGAATTGCAGGCTCTAATCCATTTATATTTAATGTCATTGTTCATCTGTTCAGATTCAAGTTATTTTCTTGCTATTTTTTTTCTAGTTGTTCATCTGATTTTTCTTCCCTTCTTCACTTCCTATCTTCTTTTTTAGTTAATAAAATCTTTCCAGATTTCTGTTTTAATTTCTCCTTTGTCATTTATTTTTGCATTATAATTTTACATTTACCCTAGAAATCAAAGCTCTAACTTATCACAGTATTCTTCATGCTAAGAAAATGTTATTTTTATATACTATGTAACAATATGCATTGTGATCTCATTTCTTCTTCATCCTTTGACTACCACATGTCTATATATTTTACTGTTATCAAAATGCAAGATGGCTGGCTCAGTCAGAAGGGCATGTGACTCTTGATCTCATGGTCATGAGTTTGAGCCCCAGTTAGTGGTGGGAGACCACTAAAAATAGATAAATAAATAAATAAACTTAAAAAAAAGATTATTTCAAAAAATGCAGTGTAATAAATATTACTTTTTAAAGATTTATTTATTTATTTATTTATTTATGAGAGTGATTGAGAGAGAGAGTGAGAGAGAACAAGAGTCAGGAGAAGAGGGAGAAGCAGGCTTTCCTCTGAACAGGTAGTTCCCTGATTATGACTGAGCCAAAAGCAGATGCTTAATTGACCTAGCCACCTACGCTCCCTATATATATATTTTTTTAATTGAAGGTTTTATTTATTTATTTATTATTTGAGAGAGAGTGGAGGAGGGGCCAAGGGAGAGAGAATCCTCAAGCAGACTCCCTGATGAGATGAAACCCCATAAGTGTCTTGATCCCAAGACTTTGAGATTATGACCAGAACAGAAACCAATAGTTAGATACTTGACTAACTGAGCCATCCAGGCACCCCAAATACTTTCCTTTATGTTTCTAATAGTGCAGCTCTTCTAGTGACTGACACTCTCTGGTTTTGTTTCTGTGAAAATTTGACCTGAGTTTTTTAATATTTTGCTGGATATATAAGGCCTCAAAATTATTTTTCATTTCAGTACTTTAAAGCTCTTCTTTTGGGGTTCCTGGGTGGCACAGTTGGTTAAGGATCTGCCTTTGGCCTAGGTCATGATCCCAGGGTCTTGGAATCAATTCCCATATCAGGATCTCTGCTCAGGGGAAAGCCTGCTTTTCCCTCTCTCTCTGTTTCCCTCTCCCTCTGCCTGCCTCTCCCTCTGCCTGTCTCTCTGGCTGCTTGTGCTCTCTCTCAGTCAAATAAATAAATAAAATCTTTAAAAATAGTAAGTAAATAAATAAAGCTCCTCTTTCATTGTCTTTGATTTTTCTGTTGTCTCTAGTCAAGTTATTCCAACAAGCCTGAAAGTAGAAATTCGTCAACATTTTCCCGAAGTAGTCTGTTGAGAAAACATGCACTTCTTCTGTGTTTCTCCTTTACTCTTACATGACTACCATTAGCAATTTAGACACCAGACCTATGTGGGTTTTTCCCACATCAAGCAATTCTGCAATACTAGCTAGATGTCCTATAATTTAACTCAATTCAGATGTTGTCTACCTAGGACTGAGCCTTTAACTTCTGGGATTTGACACTATTCAGGACAAGGCTCAATGCACAAGATTGCACTCACAAGTTTGGGTTGTTACCTGTGCTTCTGATTGACTGGTTATAGATTGGAGGTTGCAAAACCCCTTTCTTGAGTTTGATTACTTTGCTGGGGTGTCTCACAATACTCAGCAAAGGTTTTTACTATTTACTAGTTTGTTATAAAAGGATATGATAAGGGGCGCTTGGGTGGCTCAGTGGGTTAAACCTCTGCTTTCGGCTCAGGTCATGATCCCAGGGTCCTGGGATCGAGCCCCACATCGGGCTCTCTGCTCAGCGGGAAGCCTGCTTCCCCCTCTCTCTCCTGCCTCTCTTCCTACCTGTGATCTCTGGCTGTCAAAGAAATAAACACAAATTAAAAATAAAAAAGGATATGATAAAGGATACAGTTGAACTTCCAGATGGAAGAGATGCCTACAGTAAGGTATGTGGGAAAAGGCACAAAGCTTCTATGCCTTCGTTAGGCATGCCTTTCTCCTGGCATCTCCACATGTTCACCAACCCAGAAGCTCTCTGAATCCTATACCTTGGGGAATTTTTAATGGAAACTTTATCATACAGGTATGATAGATCATTAATTCCATTTCTAGCCCTCTCTGGAAAATGGGGGATGGGGCTGAAAATTCCAAGCTTCTACTCATGGCTTGATATTTGTGACTAGGCTCCGTCCAGAAGCCCATCAAGAATCACTGCATTAAAACAAAAGATACTGGTATCACCCAGGAAATTCTAAGGAACTGTGTCAGGAACAAATATTAGAATAAAAATGCTCCTAATGTTTTCATCACTTAGAAAATTATCAGAATTTTAGGAGCTCTGTGCCAGAGTCCAGGAGCAGAGACTAACATGTATGTGTGTGTGTGTATATATATATATATATATATATATATATTTGTATTATGTCTTATACTCTTTAATTTTTAAATAAGATTCCAGTCAGATATCCTGGGATTAAACTTGTGGAATGTATTACCATGCTTATGTCATTGATTATTGACCACTGAATAATATTTCACCACAATATTCAAATGTGTTCAGGATTCATTTATTTCTCAAGTATCATTACCTGAATGTATCACTGTTAAATATGCACAGGGAAATTTGTACAGGGAAAATTTAAAAATTAAAATAGTTTAATATTTTAGGAAAACTGTGTATTTGAATGAATATATTATGAACTACAGATACTTTTGACCTAATTCCTAGTAAAATTTCCTTATATAATTCCACATTTCACTACTCTTCAGTATTCCATATAGGCTAAAATTAGAAATGTGCTTATGACTCTTAATATGTGTTCTAAAATTGGTAAAGCCCCAGCATTGAAATCTGTAGTGAAAATAATTTATAATAATCATCGTTGTCAAATTTTCATAATTTGAAGCATAGAATTGAACATAGAAATTAGTAACACGATTTACTCACTTTAATTTATATATTAGTAACTTGTTCAAGAATATAATTTCAATATAATTTCATAAAGGAGGTTGATAGGGGATCAGACAATTGGTCTCTATTTCCAGGTATTTTGTTCTAGCATTCACTCTGGTGCTAACAACTTTCCTTGGGCCTAAGCAACATGGAAGATTTGTGTCAGAGTTCAAGTTCACATGAAAGCTACATGAGATGCTTGTCCAAAATACAGATTTCTGTACCTACCCAGCCAAGCTTATGTATACTCTATATGCTAAGTCTATATTAAGTCAACATGTCCTTTGCCAATCAAATAATCTCCATTGCCTCTTCTGGCTATTAAACAAAGTCTTCTCTGGAAAGTTAACTGATATGGCAAATATGAGGACCTAACCTGCTATTAAAAAAAAAAAAAAAATATATATATATATATATATATATAATATCCAGAAACCAACTTTATATACCACACTATTTCATGAAAGGAATGTGTGCTCTACCATTAACTTCAAAGCTATTCAGCTTTAGTAGACATATAAAAAGTGTATCTTAAATATAAGTTGAATGTGGAACATGATATGGTTGGAAAATGATTTCTACTATTCATATTTACCTGTCTCTATAATACAAAGTACCAAATCAGAGGACTGATGTCATTATCCATTCAACTTCTATTATATAGATTATTAATTAATCTGTTAGATTGTTTTTAATAAATGTTTAATGATACTCTGGCCAGATCTTATTTTATGACACTTTCCTCTAATTGGAGTAAAAGCCCAAGATTTTTTCTGGCTACTCTCCTACATTCATGTTTCCATAGAAGAACTTCTATTTCTAGAAGGAAACAGAATTGGAGCAACAATTATAATTCATTTTTTTCTCACCCCTTACTTTTCAAAAGAAGGAAGAATTGAAACCCAGCCCTTAATTTGTTCCATATTTAAACCCTTCTGAAGTTCTGGCATGCAGTGTCAGAGGCTTCCTAGCCCAAACTGTACTAAGAATATAATAAATGAACACATTAGGCTTTATTACTTGTGAAGCATATACATGACTACAAATAAATTGCTTTAAAAATAAACCTTGTCAAATTACAGAAGTGTGGTGTGGGATTATACCCCTTTCTAAGGGGTGGGGTGGGATTGTGTTGGGAAGATTTTCTACAAGAAAAACCTCATGTAATTAACATGACCCTGGCCTTTTAACTTTTAACATACTTCCCCAATTAAGCTCTCAAGGCCTTGAACTACAGTATCTGGCCACAGCGCCAAGAAATTGATTTATTCTGGAAGATCATTGGAGACTCTGACCTCTCTGTTGGGGAATTTTATTTAGCTTTTTGGATATTTGTCTCCTTTTTGCCCTAGAAGGAAGGTGAGAAAGAAATGATGTAAATATTTGCATTTGTTCTAAGAGGAATTTTCATTATTTCGATCTTCTTTTTTAGACACTAAATAATTGTACTTAGTCATTGTTCTGTGAATGTAAAACTATAACTATTTCCTGTTACAACCACTTTCAGAAGTACAAATAATGCACAGAAAGTTTAGAGTTAGCTTATCTTACAAATAACATGTGGCAGATGTTTCACTTACATGTTAAAAAATTTTATTTCAATCCAAATACTCATGCAAATCACTACTACTAATATTATTATTAAAATTAGTGCCTAAGAACTCGATATTTGAAAATGGTCCTCAAATGAAACAGCATCTGCTTTGAGATGTGCTAAACAATCAAAGACTGTCACCTTTGGTACAGGACCTGTATGGCCGTTTCCATGGGCGTGTTTCCCACCCCCTCCCCACCTTTTTTTATAGAGTTTGCAAGGGTGATATAGCTCTCCGACATGTGTGCTTTTTTAGGAGCTGAAGACTAGTTTCCGCTGTCTTGACTCTGCTGAAGAACACCTCCTTGCACAGCGCACCTCATGTTTATATGCGAGATTCGCCTTTGTGACGAGTTCTTCTTCACTGTGTCTTGGCACGTAGAGGCCCCGTGGGACAAGGAGCCATCTCTGGGACTGCTTTTGCCAGCTCTGCACTTTCGCTTCTGTCACTCCCCTTCCTTGGTCCTAGCAGGGGTAACAAACCACAGGTGTTACAAACTCTAAATTGGAATTGGATGTTAGATTCAAAAACTCATGATAATTACACAGCTGTTTTAAATTGTGGTTAAGTGGCCGAAAACTGCCAAGAAACCCCACCCACATTCATTACTGTCTAAACGAAAAGGACGTGTATACAGTGATTATGAGGTTTCATACGAATCCCCCAAGCCATAAAGCAGACTTTCCTAATTGTCAGCTGGACTGTGCAGTGCTTGTTTAAAATAATTAGAGCACGGCAGCACATTCAGCAGCTAGCCTCATTTTTTTTTTTTTTAAACCTCAGTGCAGGTTTTTATATCAGATACTATCAGCTTCCTGTTCATTTTGACACTATCATTCTGCCAGTCTGGAAAATGGGGAAGAGGAAAGAAAAGAATTATCCTTAATGTACACAAATAATGCAGCCCCAAAGTCAGGAAGATCCAGCCCCATGTGTGAGATGGATGGAAACAATTCAGCAAACAAATCTAAACTGGGGGGGAAAAAATGTGATTCTCCCTTATTTATTTATTTTTTTTTCCAAGAGGGAGAGCTGAAATCTTTCTTAATTACCGCTTATTCCAATGACAGAATTGTAATTTATCATTTAGTTGTAATTTGACATATGTTCACACCTTTGCCATTTCCAATTTCCTCCTTCATTCTAATTGTCTGCTTCACTCGCCTGTCATGCGCTCCTCTTGGGATTAATTCGAGCTGTCTGTCTGCACCAGGCTACCAGCACACTTGGGGCTGCCGAGAGCGTGACAGTGTCAATGTGCACACAGTTTATCTGAGACATTACCCAGCCATCACCCTCGCCTCCCTCGCTGTTTACTGTTTACTCCACTTTGCATTTGTGACTTTTCCGTGTTTTATTAGACTCTAATTATGCTCTTGGCTGTCAGCTGTAAAGAGAGAAAATGTTACATTAATTACAGTGGAGGGGGAGGTGCTTGGGATTGGGAATAAATGGACCAGTAGATGTCTCTCTCTGTCTCTAAGATCCATGCATGATTTAAATACTCTTCTTGTTCCACTTTGGTTTGAATCCTTGATAGATGCCTATACTCAGACATAAACATGCAGACGTTCAAGTTAATGTAGCTTTTATATGCAAAGCCAATTTTCCCCCCTATCTCATCTAAGATTAGGTGAATTGACATTGGTAAGACAGGAACCGCAGTTTTCAAATAACCATCGGTTTTCAAAGGTCAGTCGTTTAATCCATGAATGGTGTCAAAACAAGCATAATGGTGAGTGGGGATGGAGGAGAGCATACTCAGTGAACACTCACACAGTTCAACTTTTTAGTGGTAGATGTTGTTTTGTCCATTGGAAACTGTTAATTTCTCCTTCCTAAAGCCACCTCAGCTCATTAAATCCAGCAATAATTTTGCATTTGACATCACTTTTTTGCCTTCAGAAAAGAAAAGAAAAATTCTTGTTGCTTCCAGCCTACCTAAACCATAATGATATAAGTTTTCTGTTCTGAATACATTTGCACTCTAGCTAAAATTTCCCAGTAATATGAATCAGAGGAAATATATCCTCCCCTCTGCCCATTTAGTCCATTAGGATGGACAGCAATTCCAAGAATTAGTTGCATCATTCCCCCATTGGCCTGAAAGAGTGAATGTCACTCATTTGAATATCTGATTAGCTATGGAGATGGACTTATATGTTATTTTCTCCTCTTAGAATTTTCTCAGTCATGCTTCAGGTAATTGTGGGGCTGAGGATACTCTAGCACAGATTTCTTTTCTTTCTTTTACAATCCCAGCAATTAAAGTTCTGCTAATTATGGTATTTTAGCTTCAAACTCTGTATACTGTAAATACTGCCTAACTGATCATTATTTCACAGATTCTCAGCTTATGAACAATAACCTGTATTTCTGAAAATGCACGCATAAACCACATTTCTAAGTTAGAGTTTTTATGAAAAACTAGTAAGGGATCAGTAGAGAAAGTAACAGTCTATCAAATATGATATTTGAAGACAAAAGTTGTAAAATATTTTTTGAACTTCTTAAAAAACAGTTTTAAATGATAGACCATAAATTTCTGGCATTTACTGAAACTTTTTGTTTTAATTAAAAATCTTATTTATTTATTTGAAAGAGGGAGGGGGAAGAGCGAGCGACAGAGCATGAGCAGGGAGGAGAGCTAGCTAGCTCCACTGAGCTCGGAACCCACCCCTGGTTCCATGCTAGGATCCTGGGACCGTGACCTGAGCCAAAGGGAAATGTTCTACTGACTTAGACACCCAGGCACCACATACCCAAACTATCTTAACTGTATATTATACACTAAAAGAAAATCTAAGAGTATTATCATCTCTTATCTTTTTTAAAGCAAAATTTGATGTTTCGTTTTTATTCCTCTATCCACACTCTAGGATAAATCAATTCTAAAATATTGAAGCCTAAATTGAGTTTTTAAAATGTCATGTGACTAGAATATAGCCAATTATAATAAAAATTTCAGCAATCAGAATTTTCTAGTATTTAGTTGTTTTAGCTAAATATATTTAAGAAGGAAAAGTTCAAGAATGAGGAGATAGTATGAGAGGATAAAGAAAGACAGTAGGATAAGACTGACATAGAGGACAAATGCAATGTAAGGGCAACACATCATCACATCAGCTAACATGCAGTATTAAACTGAACACTCAAATCATGTCATATAATGTTTGACATCTGCTTTGAAGGATTTCTTTTTTTTAGTACTGCATATGTCCTCTTTATTTGTTAGGTGTGCTTCATTTTTATTTTATGAAAATGATGCAAGACCTTGATTATTACACATCTGCATTATTGCAACACATTTTTCAGCTGGCTTCTTTTCAAGTGTGGCATCCTTCTAGGGGATGTTGTTGGTAATCTTGTAATGAATCTAGCTCAAATAATTTTTTTTTAATTTATTGGTCCCTGTTATAACTTCTTTGCTGGCTTTCAAGGTCATTCATGTTCGTAACTATTTCCCACTATTCTATCACCAGAATATGCTACTCTTATTTAGTAATAATAAGTGAACTAAGAGATCGGTACACTCATCTATTCACGTGGTTTGTTCAACAGGTGACACTACTGTATATAAAGCAGTGAACAAGACAGAAACTATTTCTACTTTGAGGTAACTATCTTGTTCTTTGCCATGATTCCCAAACGATGATTATTTCTACCTCTGTGCTCTTGCTGATATTATAATTTTTCCCCTTTCCATGTGTTCCTAACAGCTCTGCAAATCTTGAAGGTACAGATCAATTTTAATCTTCCTAATGAAGTCTTTCTAACTCACCCTGTGCCAGAAAATTCAATTTTTAATTACATGTTATTTTATATATTTTTAAGTGTTTCTTTTTTTTTCCAACTTCCTTGAGTCAATGCCCATTTATTCTTTATCCTCCACTAGCTAAAGCATGTCTTTCAAGTAAGACTGTGCATCCCAATCATTTGTAGAGCTCCTTAATAATCCACATGCTTCAAATTGCTATACCTTAGGGGTTAGGACCCTAGATGCATTTTTTTTTTTAAGCCATCACAGGAGATTCTGATGCATCCTCCTGGTTAAGATTCACTGCTCCAAACAACGCTGAGCACAGTACACATTGATTAACAGATGAACCGATTGATCTGGGCACTAACTATATTACTCTGTCTGCCCTACATGGCCCTAAGCAAGTTAAATTTTCTTGCTTGTGCCTCTGTTTACACAATTACTATATAAACGATATACAAAAAAGCATAGCACTTTGGGATATTTGTGTGAAAGATAATAACATTCATGCATTGTTCTAATTCATTTATTTTTATTTATTTAAATTTTTATTCAATTTTTCAGAGAAAATCGATCATATTTGACTTTAAAACTATATTAGATGATGAGATGAAAATTACGAAGCAATTTATTATTTCCTTTTTTACTGTATAAGAAAGAAATTTTCATGGCAATAAGATTTTGTAATTATAGAGAAAAATAAGAGGTAGGAAATAAGTATCTTCATTATAAAAATGTCCCATTAGATTAAAAAAATCAAGATACTTTATGGAAAGCATGAGATACAAAAAAGATTTATTTCTTAATGTCTTATAGTTGAAAGACTTCCTAGCAGATTATGTGGACTTTTTCTGATAAACTGCATGAAGTAATTTGGTCTGTGTTGCAAAGTGAAGTTATAGGCATTAGAAATTATGACTAAGTGGCCAAATAAGCAATTCAGTATCCATTAAAAAGGTATATGGTCAAGGTGCCTGCTCATTTGAATGGGCGTGACTGTGGGAAGGGAACTTTAATGCATATCAATCTAAAAGATTATAATAGGAGAGGATCAGGAGAGTTTATATGAAAACTGCAAACCTAAACACAAATAGGATTCCAGAATCCTGCTGGTATGAAAAAACAAACCAGAAATAACCCAAAGTATATATTGGGTTTAGCATACAGAACAAAATACATTGCTGTGACCATCCTTTCCCTGTATCTGCTTAATGGGGAAAAGGAGATTATATGGACATACAAAAAGAAAAAAGATTCTTTTGGTTATGCCACAAAAGTTGTTGTAGATTACATTTCTGGGAAAAATATATGTACTATAATATATAATACCATATAGGGAGAAGATATAAAATTTGAGCAAAATTTAAAATACAAAATCTCTTTGAAGCCCTCGGGAGCCAGAAACTGAGAGATAATGATTCCAAAGAGAAGGAAAATTAACAAAAGTAGCTCTCATGATTTATATATGTATGTATGTATTTATCTTAGCTCTCATGATTTTAGATTAATAACAAAAAGAAGAAGAAAATTTCGATATCAGATACTACCCTTGTCCATGCTTCCCAGCAATATGCATTCAGAATGAAAGGAAATTATTTAGGAAAAAAAATTTTCAATATGGAAGCTTGGAATTTTAAGATTATATTTATTTATTTAATTGGGAGAGAAAGAGAGAGAAAGCGAGAGAAGGAACACAAGCACAGAAGCAGGCTTCCCATAAAGCAGAGAGCCCAGTGCAGGGCTTGATCCCAGGACCCAGAGATCATGACCCCAGCTGAAGGCAGATGCTTAATGACTGAGCCACCCAGGTGCCCCTGGAAGCTACACATTTTATAAAAGAATGTATAGAAGATATATGGAAGGAAATGTGCTTAAATCTAAATTATGGATGCCTAAAAATAATAATTACGTCTTATGGAGAAAAATATATAGAATTATATAACAATAAACACAAGAAGCAAGAGAGGGATAAAGGGAGTTCTAAGATTACCTAGGAAGTAACAAAGGGCTAATATAGATATGATCATAGTAAATCTAAAGGATGCATGTTGTAATTTCCAGTAAAATCATTTAAGGAATTGTAAAAGAATGTATAATGTAAAAACTGAATGATGGGGAAAAGTTCTTAGTTAATCAAACAAAGGGAAAAAAGAAAAAGAAATGTATCACAAGTAAGACAAAGAAAAAACGAATAAGATGTTAGATTTGACTCCCAACATATGAGATAAAACAAAATAAACTTAATACTTTTTTTTTTAAATATTTAGAGAGAGAAGGAGGCACAGGGAGAGGGAGGAAGAGAATCTTAAGCAGGTTTCATGCCTAACACAGAGCTGCTATGGGGCTCAGTCTCACAGATGAAGTTTCATTGGAATATAGCTATTTTCATTCATTTATGTATTATCTATGGCTGTTTTTGCATGGTAATAGCAGGGTTGAGAAATTGTGATACATAGTAGATGTGACCCACAAAGTCTAAAATATTTACTTTCTGAGGGTGCCTGTGTGACTCAGTCAGTTGAGCCTCTGACTCTTGGTTTTGGCTGGTGTCATGATCTTGGGATCAGGAACTTGAGCTTCATGTGGGGCTCCATATTAAGTGTGGAGTCTGCTTGGGATTCTCTCTCCCCTACCTTTTGCCCCTCGCCCCTGCTCATGTGCTTTCTCTCTCACTTTCGCAAATAAATAAAATCCTAAAAATAATGAAATAAAAATAAAATAAAATAACATTTACTCTCTGACCTTGTGCAGAAAAAATTTCCCAACCCCTGTCCTAAAGATAGAGATGAGGTACCTGGGTGGCTCGGTTGATTGAGAATTTGACTCTTGACTTTGTCTCAGGTCATGATCTCAGGGTCATGGGATTGAATGCCACATCAGGGACCTCACTTAGCAGGGAGTCTTCTTATCCCTCTCTCTGTCTTTCTCTCTCTCATAATTAAATAAATAAAAATTTAAAAGAAAAAGACAGTGATAAACTAGATTTAGGAAAAGGGGAAGAAAACAACTTATGGCACTTCAAAGTGCTATAAATAAATATATAAATAAAATATATTTGTCAATATAAATAAAAATGTACCGAATATTTTATAAATATATAGGAAAAATAAAAGAGATAATATGGAAAAAAGACATATCATTCAAATTCTAACCAGAAGAAAGCTGGCGGAGCTATATACATGTCAAACAAAATAGATATTAAGGTAAGAGGCATTATTTGAGGTAAAAGGTGATATTTTATAACAGTAAAGGAAAAACTTGAAGAGGAAATAATAGTTATAAATTTTATGCCACCAATAGTATAGGTTAATATGTATAAAACCCAAACTTATAAAAAGAGTTTTTATATTCATTTAATGCCTCTATCATTAAATGATAGAACAAACATTTCTATCCGTAAATAAGTAAGAAAGGAAGAATTGAGCCACACAATTACAAATAATTTAATTAATATTTGCTGTCTTCCATCTATTTATCTAATCTATCTGTCTTTCTAATTCACTTATGACCATTCTTGTATATTGTTTTCAAATGCATATGTCACAACAGATATCAAAGAATGGAAATCAGACAGAATGTGTTCTTTCTATAGTAAATTAATCAGAAAATAAAAAACAAAGGTAATAAGAATATCACCAAATGTTTTAAAATTATGTGACAAACTTGACTGTAGCCTATAGATCAAAGAAAAAATAAAAATGTAGATCAGAAAATAATTTGAGGTGATGGACCATGAAAATAAAACTTCTAAAACCAGTCAGATGCAGGTAAAATCATACTTAGTGGAAATATATTGCATAAATTTTGCTAAAATAAAACAATAATTTTATTATAAAAGAAAAAGACTAACATCAATATTCTAAAATCACTTATTTCTAGCAGAAAACAGCAACAGATAAACCACAAAAGTAGTAGAAAGAAGGAAATAATGACACTTAGTGAAAATTAATAATATAGAAGAAAAACAATATTGAAAAGGTGAGGAACATCTAAACTGGCTCTATAAAAACAAATTAACCTGTCAGAAATGAAAAAGGGGAAACTACTAAGACACTAACTATAGTACTAAAATGATAGTAAGAGCAAGTTGAAAAGAACCGTGTTCAAAGAAATGGAACATTTAGATGACATTGACAAAGTCTCCCCACTATGGAAACCCTGAAAATATACCAAAGCATTAGAACTGAAAAAATAAAAGCAATGATCCTATATCTATTAAATGGGTCAAATCTAAATAAGAACTGTCTTCCAAAAAAAGCTACAGACTATGTTTGGTTCAATAGTAAATTCTGCAAATGATTTAGAAGAAGTAACATAATTGTTTGGGAAATATTCCAGAGAAAAGCAAAGAAGGCACAATTTTCAATTTGTTTTACAAGGTCAATAGTTTTTTACAAGAATGGAAAAGATACACCAATCTCAAGTCTTTAATAAAAAGTAAATCAACTCCAGTGATCTGTAGAAAACAAAGTATATTATAACCAAGTTAGATTTATTCTAAGAATGCTGATGTGGGTAGGTAGATCATGAGTCACAATAACAATAAAAAATAAAAATTATATGATTGTCTCAAAAGAAACAGAAAAACACAACTGTCACAAAAACTATTAGTAAACCAGAAATAGAAAAAAATGATCCTTTAGATAAATGGTACCTACAAAAAATATTTATGCTAAGATTTCCATATGAAACCAATAGGGTAAATATACCCTCTATCACTACCTCTATTCAAATATGTACTCCAAATTATAGACAGTATCATGTAAAAAAAATGCTATAAGAATTCAAAAGGGAGGGGCGCCTGGGTGCTCAGTGGGTTGGGCTGCTGCCTTCGGCTCAGGGCATGATCTCAGGTCCCTGGGATCGAGTCCCGCATCGGGGTCTCTGCTCAGCGGGGAGCCTGTTTCCCTCTCTCTCTTTTTCTGCCTGCCTCTCCATGATCTCTCTCTGTCAAATAAATAAATAAATCTTAAAAAAAAAAAAATGTCTCCCAGGTTTAATTGTATGTATGTAGAAAATCCCAATGAATCTAATTAGGAACTAATGGGATTAATATCTAAATGTAAAATGGCCTTTGGATACAAAATCATTAAACAAAATCAATTATATTTCTCTATATTAACCATAAACACTTATAAAGTGAAACTAAGAAAATTACTATAATTTTAATAGCATCAAAAACCACTGAATACCTAGTAATAAATCGCACTAAAGTTGCACAAAAATTTTACATAGGGGCGCCTGGGTGGCTCAGTGGGTTAAAGCCTCTGCCTTGGGCTCAGGTCATGATCCCAGGGTCCTGGGATTGAGTCCCGTATCGGGCTCTCTGCTCAGCAGGGAGCCTGCTTCCTCCCCCCTCTCTCTCTGCCTGCCTCTCTGCCTACTTGTGATCTCTCTCTCTGTGTCAGATAAGTAAAAAATCTTAAAAAAAAAAAAAAAAAAGAAAGTACAAAATATTTTTGTGAGATTAAAGAAAGCCTTAATATGAGGAAGATCATATTATGTTCATGAACTAAAATGTTAATTTTCTCCAAACCGACCCATAAATTCATTATAATGTCAGTGAAGATTTCAGAAGTTTCAGTTTGTAGAAATTGACAAGATTCTAAAATTTATATGGAAGTGCAAATAGGCAGCAATAGCCAAAATATGCTTCAAGTAGAACAGTTTTAAAATTTGGAGTAAGATGCCTGGATGGCTCAGTCTGTTAGCATCTGCCTTCTACTCAGGTCATGCTCCCAGGGTCCTGTGTTGGAGCCCCACATTGGGCTCCCTGCTCAGTGAGGAGTCTCTTTCTCCCTCTGCCTGCCACTCCCCCTGTTTGTGCTCCCTCTCTTTCTGTCAAATATATAGGTAAAATCTTAAAAAAAATTAGAGTAAAGATCGTAAAAATTATTAACCCACAGTGATTAAGACAATTGGAAGCATGGGTGGAAATATGGGTAAATAGCCCATTGACACAGACTAAGGTGTCCAGAAATAAACCAAAATATAAAGCCACTTTACTTAGAAAAAGGGGTGCTTTTAGAAGAGTGGGAAAAAGATGCTTTCAAAAGATCCATTCAATGAATGATGCTCGTTCATTTGGACATCCCTTTGAGAAAAATAAATTTTAACCTTCTCTCATACCATGAACAAAAAACTAATTCCAAGTAGATGACATTATTATTATGTTTATTATAATAAATTACTATGTTTATTATTACAAAGTATTTTTTTAATTTTTTATTTTTTATAAACATATAATGTATTTTTATCCCCAGGGGTACAGGTATGTGAATCACTGGGTTTACACACTTCACAGCACTCACCATAGCACATACCCTCCCCAATGTCCATAACCCCACCCCCCTCTCCCAAACCCCTTCTCCCCAGCAACCCTCAGTTTGTTTTGTGAGATTAAAAGTCACTTATGGTTCGTCTCCCTCCCAATCCCATCTTGTTTTATTAATTCTTCTCCCACTCCCTTAACCCCCCATGTTGCATCTCCACTTCCTCATACAAAATATTTTTTAAAGATTTTATTTATTTATTTGATGACAGGCAGAGATCATAGGTAGGCAGAGAGGCAGACAGAGAGAGAGGAGGACGCCGGCTCCCCGCTGAGCAGAGCCTGATGTAGGACTCAATCCCAGGACACTGGGATCATGACCTGAGCTGAAGTAGAGGCATTAACCCACTGAGCCACTCAGGCATCCCCAAAGTTTTATTTTTATATAAAAGTTAAAACATAAAATTCTTAGCAAATTATCATATGGAACATATTTATCATTTTGGTGTTGGGAAATTTTTTTAAAATAAGAAACAATTGTTCCTAACCAGAAAGGGAAAAGATTGATAATTAGATCTATTAAAATTAAATGTTCTATATTATTAAATGAACTATAGGCAGTGAAAAATAAGCCACAGGGCAGAAAAACATATTTGCAACATGTTTAACTGACAAATTACATGTATGCAGAATATATAAAGAACTTCTAAAAATGAGTAAGAAAAAAATTCCCAGATAACAAAATACAAAAATTGATCCCCCCCCCAAAAGACCACATTAAAAAATATTTAGGAAAAGGCAAATTAAAATCACGATTAGAGACTATTGAACTCGTAACAGAATGGCTAAGATGAATTAGACTAACACTACCATATGTTGGCAAATATGTAGCACAACTGCAATTCTTATATATTGTTGTGGGGGTTAAATTTGTCTCACCACCTTGGAAAACTATGGGGTGGTGTTTACAAATCTGAATGCCCACATCCACTCTGACCCAGCAGTTCTACTCCTAAGTATATATCTACCAGCAATGTGCATGTCTGCATCCCAAGGCGTATACACAAAATGTCCAAGAGTTGCATTATTTATGAGTCCAAAAGTAGGGGAAAAAAATGAATGAGCACCAAAAATAAAATGGGTACATAAATTATGCAATTTCCACACAACAGACTACTGTACACCTATGAAATACAATAAAGTATTGTTATGCCAATTGTACAGATAAATCTCAGGCTATTATTGTGAATGAAGAAAACTCAGCCACAAAACAATATGTATTATATAATTGCATTATATAAATGTTTAAAATAGGCAAAAACTGGGCCCCCTGGGTGGTTCAGTGGGTTAAGCCTCTACCTTTGGTTCAGGTCATGATCCCAGGGTCCTGGGATCAAGCCCCGCATCCAGCTTTCTGCTCAGTAGGGAGCCGGCTTCCCAATACCCCGCCTCCCCTGCTCCGGCCTCTCTGCCTGCCTCTCTGCCTACTTGTTAAATAAATAAATAAATAAATAAATAAATAAATAAATTAAATCTTTTAAAAATAGGCAAACCTGATTAATATTAAAAACTAATGAATGCTGTTAGACACAAGGATAATAGTTGTCTTTGGATGAGCAGTGTGGTTGATCCTGGAAAGGACATACTGTGGTTACTGTTATTTTTGCAGTATTTTATTTCTTGATCTAGCAGTTTTTACTAGTTTGTCCACTTTGTGAAGATTCACCAATCTGTGAGCTCACTATCTTTATCTTCTTTAGCCCAAGGTATGGACTAACTTCAGTTCCCTACCTCCATGTGCCCACCCCCACTCATATACTGAAGCCCAAATACCCAATACGATGGTATTTGTACCTAATAAGTTAAATGAGGGCAAAAAGTGGGGCCTTAGTCCAATGGGATTAGTGCCCTTTATAAGGAGAAATACCAGAGAACTTGTTCTCTTTTTCTCTGCTTACACACAGAAGACAGGTCATGTGAGGACACAGTGGGAAGGTGACCATCTGCAAGCCAGGAAGAAAGCTCATACCAGGAACCCAATAGGCTGGCACCATGACCTTGGGCTTCCTAGCCTCCAGAACTGTGAGAAATAAATTTCTGTGGTTTTAGCCACTCAGTCTGTGGTATTTTATTATGGCAGCCTGAACAGACTAAGACAGCCCAGAAGTTCCAAGAGGATAAATACTGTTTTTCAAATCTTGTATCTCCACCCTGCACCACTATGCCTGTCTAAAAGTAGGTTTGCAAGAGATATTTAAATACTTCCTTTCAACATGTCCTTTCAGTGAAAGTAAAAATCTCACATCTTTTCCTTAGTTTGATTTACAAAACTGAAATATCAGTTTATCTACTGTACATAAAAATTACAAGTAATATTAAATATACTTTTCAAATACGCTCCCTTGCAATTTGACTACATCCCCTTACTCTCACTCCAACCCTCCACTCTCTGGGTATTAGTGTATGTGATCACAGATTACGGAAAAATTCAATCCCACATTTCCTGAGGCATTCTATAATCTATAATCTATAGTTATCTGTATGCTTTTGGTTTTAACCCAATAGTCCACATGATGCACTGCAAATCTTTCTAATATATGTCTTTTATTCATTGATTTCTTTTTCTTTTTTTCCTTTTTTTTTGTTTTATTTTCATTCCCTTTGAAGTCTTTCTCGATCACTTGTTTTTGAACAGTGATGCTCAAAAGTATATACTTAGGTATGGTCTATATTTATTTTAATTCTTTTATTTAATTCATTTTAATTCTAAATACCACTCCTCTAGCCCCCAAAAAAGAGAATAAAAGGGAAAAACAGTCAAAACAAGACACCAGTTCTGTATATATGGACATGTATCTTGAAATACAAAGACTTAAAGAGTAAAAATATAGTGTTTTGTATTTTGGTAATGCTTGGCTTTCCAAAACGTTTCAAATATTTGTCCTGCTTGTATCTACATATAAATTTTACTTGTATATTTTTCTGATGCAACATATAGAAACATAAAACCTATTTCTATGACCTATTCTTTGAAATACCCATGTTTCATTCTGGCTTGTATATTATCAGTGTTAAAACTACATCTCAGTCTGTTATCTGCTATTTGTCCTTTCAAACATTACATTGCAAAAGCAGTGTTAAGAAGTAACTGTAAACAAAGTATGCCCTCTTCCTGAATTACTTCATACTTAACTTTGTGTCTCAGTCACATTTTTTTCCCCTGCAATTTTCTTGTAATAGTTTTCATTCAGTTTTGAAAATAATTATAGTATGTTTATTCTAAAATCCTTCCTTGATTACTGCCGTATTGATCACAGCCAACTTTTTATCCCCTGTTGCTAACTAGCTTAAAAGCTTAAATTGTAGATTTCCAGTATTTTTTATACCTTTTTATACCCTGATTCTACAAACCTCTTACCCTTGAGCAGCAACCTTATACGAAGTGATTTTGCATCTCTGTTTTTTTTTCCCCCTACATTTTGACCTTGGCAAGATTTTACCCTGAAACATTGTATCTTCCGTGAACAACATTGACAATCTCTGCTACAAGATTGAATCTCTTTCATATGATTTCAATTGCTGTCTTTCAACTGTGTGGGCTTGCTATTCCATAAGCAATAATAATAGTAATAAAAACATCTCCACAAAGATATCCTACCTCCTGGTGGCAGCTGACAAATATAATTAATGCATAAAAGACAAAGGAAATAAGTTGAGTTATAGTAATATATGTTTCTATGAAAATTCATATAAGTTTCTTCATTAAACCATCATCAACAAACATGTATTGAACATCTTAATAAGGGTGTTGATTGATAAACATCTTACAGTCCCTCTTTACAAGTTGAGTGTAGAGATTATTCCTAAGAAAAAATTACATAATATATAGTATTCACTCTAAACGAGTTATTTTTATTGATTGAGGATACTGCATTTATTTTGTTTTCAAGAATTCTTCTCTTCTGACATCATCCTTGTGATTCTGTTCTTGCAGTAGTTGTTACTAGTAGACCCAGCATCAATATTTATAAATTAATTTCTTTAACTCATAATTTACTACACTGGCATTAAGTTGTGCCCTTGTTCCTTTTTAGAAAACCTATTGTTTAAAATATATGTAGTAGAGGTCTTCATGGCTTTTTTTTTTTTTTTAATACAGTTTTTCACATCAGAACTTACACAGCAAGGTAGAATACCCTTGAAAAGTATGAGGACAAGAAATCTGATTAGGCCAGAGGGTTGAAAAGAACATGGCAAATATAGAGAAAGAAGGGGTACAATTAGTTTAGAATGGACATGGACTTATCATCAATCTAGGTAGATACACAAAATCCAGGGTCTAATCCCAGTCAGGTTTTCAGTAACTCAGTGATTTAACCAAAAGTGCTTTGGCTGCAATTGACAAAAATCCTACTCAATCTAAATTTAGAAAAACCAAAGTGCTGACATAAACACAGTGTTACTGGCTTCACGATTGTATAGAACCAGGGGTTCAAGTGAGGTGTTTGGTGATTAGTGGGCAGGAAGGCATTGGCAGTCCAAGAACTCCCTCAGAAGAAAGAGAAACTCTCTAGAGAGCTCAGAGTAACATGTTCCATTGAAAATTTGACACAGCCTGAATCATGAGACTTCTTCTGAAACAAATGTATTGAATGCAGTGCAAATAGTGCAGCATCAGCCTTATTCCAACCTATATGAAATGCCCTTCCCCACAAGGAATAAGTGGCTTTGTTAGCTGAAGAGGGTAAGGGCAGCAGGCAGGAAAAACAAACAGATATGCAGTATCTCTGGCCAAATTCAAGATGGCTATGACCAAGCTAGAAGAAGTAGGAACCAATCCCATAAACATACATAACTATTAGTGGGAGGAGGGGGACAGAGAAAAACACTGGCTATGAAGGACCAGACAGAAATAAGGAGGAGGGCGTGGTTAATATCACTAGAACCCAAAGTCAGAGGAATGGCTACCTGGGGTCTAAACAGTAGCAGTCTGTGCAATGAATATGGAAACTACTGTGAAATTGACATTGATAATGAACCAGTGTCTTCGGAGGCATGGACTCCTCTCGTACTTCCTTCTCCAAGTTGGGAAGTATGGACTGGAACAAAGTGGAGGAGGAATCAGTTGCAGACCAAGCAAGTAGGGGTACATTCCTCAAATGCAGAAAGTCCTAAACCTCCTATATCTCCCTTTTCTAATTATTTGGTTACAGCCAGGGAATTAGATGAACCTGTCAGATAAGCAAATATTGTACCATTGTTCAAAATAGATGTCAGGTTTTATTTCCTTCTTTCTTTCTTCTACCCAAACTGGTATTTTCTATGAAGAATTTGTTCTATAAAAGTCCATATATCCCCATTGAGTGAAGAAACCTATATTCTTTTTAAAATTTTTACTTAAATTTCAGTCAGTTAAAACAGTTTAATAATATCAGGGGTAAAATCTAGGGATTCAACACTTCCATACAACACCCAGTGCTCATCACAGCAAGTACCCTCCTTCATCCCCATCAGCTATTTAACCCATCCCCCCTCCCGCCTCCCCGCAAGTAACCATCGGTTTGCTCTCTATAGTTAAGAGTCTGTTTCTTGAAGAAACCTATATTCTTGCATCAACTTTTAAACATTCATTTTGCACCTTGTTTATGTCTTACTCTCTCTTGTTCCTGTTTTTCTAGGCAACACTGATTATTGCAGCTTGGCTAATCACTGGTTGAGAGCCCTCAGCCAAGTTCCTGAAGTTCTCCAAGTATCAGTACCCTCATCTGTAAAATGGAAGTGATGTCTGTGGCCTTCTCATTAAAGCGCCTTGAGAGTTTAAGAAGCTGAGCTAGGTAAGACATTCATCAGAGAGTTTGGCCCTTAGTAAACCCACATTCCATTTCTTTTCTGCATACGAAAGAGTGACAAAATCACTCATAATCTACTTTTTCATGCAGTGACTGACGGAATTACTATACACCGAATGGGAACCGCATGAAGACAAAGTCTCAGATGAAAAAAAAAAAATTTGATAAACTGATGGGTCAGAGACTCCCATGTTACTTATTTTCATGAGTTTACAAATGAGGAAAGCTTGCTCCTTTGGGGGAAGTGTCTCAGGTAAAGAGAAGGAGAGAGACAGAAGAACCAGGAATAAGAGCATGGTGACTTTTCTCAGCGGGGCCTTATATTCTAGGACTAAGTCTGAGGAAGAAGGAGAAAGTTTAAGTGATGTTGCTTCAAAGGGGCTTTGTGAGACTCGTGCACAGACAATGTTATTTCTAGGGCCCAAACAACAAAAGTGCCACACAGACTTGGAGACCTGAGCTTTCTACTAACCTTTGCATGATATGCACTCTGGCTGAAAATTGAAGGGTAATAGCTTCTGTGAAGATGCAGCAACTTGAGGAGTAGAAGAAGACCACAGTCAAGGGAGTGCTACACAAAGTGTGGTCTCTTTGGTTCCCAGTCTGCGAACTACTAATACAGAGACGAAGAGTAGGCATTCAGAAACTTGGATAGCTCTTTGACATTGCTGTGACATTCTAGAATATGTTATTTCTCTGGAAATTCTTTTTTATTGTATTTTACAAATGTATTGGCTTTGTGTCAGATTATAAGAGAAAACTCTTCTTCCAGCACAAGTAGTATGAGAGGAACTGCTCTAGGGAATGTTCCGTGTATTACTGGAGATCACTGTCAGCTCTGAACGGGGCAAGTCACCTCCCTTAGGTGTGTTTCAGGTAGTGAACATCAGTGAAAACAGAAGTGGGAAAGCCTAAATGAATTGATCCTTGAGCATATGTGTGCTGCACACAAGGGTTTTGATTACTTACTGTGTGCAAACAGAAGTAAAATACATATTTGTCTTCACTGTGTATGTGATACCCACTAGACTTCCAGAAAGAACAGGGAGAGATTTTGACCTGGGAACTGCGATCCTGCATCATGAGATGGGGAGCAATAAACCAATAAAATTTGGGTTATTAATATCACTGTTAGATCATTTGGTTCTGCCTAGATAATGTCTTATTTTTTCCAAATATGTCTATTAAGAGTAAATAAGTAATAGTTAAACTGATTATTACAGGACAAGTGGAAACACAACAAAACATGATAGTTGCTCAGTCATGCCAATGAGCAAAAGGTAATCTAAGCACCTCAGTAGGTTCCAAGGAAAATTTGAATAGGTGGAAATCCATTAGTGCTGAGGAAAAAGGACATCAGGAAAGAGCTCTGGTTATGTTTAGTTGAAGATTCAAACCAGATCTGAGAAAAGAAACCAGAGACAGGAAATAATTTCTATATTTCTGTCAATTAACTGTCTTCAAGTATGCAGGGAAGTGGATTGCCCCTAGAAGGCTAGGCTTTCAAAAGCTAGAGAAAGATGATTCTGGATCAGAAGTAGGCATGACTTGGGAACTTAGACCCAGGTATCTAAAATATGCAAACCTTAAACATTGAATTAAGTCCTCTTCCTCTATGAGATGGTAATTTCACAGATGTATCAAATGCTTTCAAAGTAAACAGAGAAGAAATGAATTCTGACTTGGTGGACTGCAGGAATTCCATTGTTTGATGCTAAATATCATACGCCTTGAAGGATGAAAACAAGATTTTCAATAGACTGAGTGTTGGGTTGGTAGGAAATAGAGTATTCCACACATTAGTGACCTTGTAGCCTTGAGTGAGCTACTTCAACTCTCTGCGCCAGAGTTTCCGTATCTTGGCTACTGATAGTGATTTTAAAGGTTGAGTGACAGAAAGAATGAAGTAGTTAGTGAGAAAGTAAAAATTAGTCTTGCTGGTGATCACATGTTGTTAGCAGCACCTCAATGATATTTGCAGTGAGAAACGATGAGGTCAAGAGAACAAAGTATTTTCAACAGGACACACACAAGGCCACATTTAGCCAGAAATAATTAAAATCCTATCTTTCTGAGTGACTGCTGCTTTTCACCAATGACATTCTAGGTCTCCCTTTTTCCTCCCTCTAGAAAAAAACCATGTAGATATTTGATGGCTAGACTGGTCCTCACAAACACACCTCACCAGAACAAACAATTCCTATTAAAAAAAAAAACTCTATTTACTGTACATTGAGATGCATCCAGGGTATATGAAGAATGTGTTTTCCCCTCACTGCTGCAAACTCAGACTTTTTTTTTCTACCAGGTGTGCCAGTGGCTTTCAGTGGTATTTAACAATAGAAATCATTTTCAATAGAGGATGCAAGGAATAGAAATGCTGCAGGCAGACATGGGACATATGAGAAGGCGAACCAGTGTTCTTCTATATTATAAATGAAAAAGTCAGAGTGGAGTTAGTAAAGTCACTTTCTTCCACTTAATCTGAGGATTAACCAAGTCTCCAAATCTAGTGTTTGACATTATTGTAAAGTTTTTATCAAGAGACTCAGTTTGGGCAGAATGATGGAAGAGATGATAAAAGGCCAGAATGGACAACAACAAATCCTAAAAATGGCAGAGCATCAGTAAACACGGGATGGCTGGCCAAGCTCTTCATCTAAATCTATTATTCTACTCGTTACCTTGCTAACATTTACCCCAGGCCACCATAGTTTCTCAACTATACTCAGTGGTAGATGATCTCACTTCATGAAGACACACTTCTGGAAAGGGTACTTGCAGGACCACAGAACTGGATCATCTAGCACTCTATCCTCCTCCTCTACATACATAAGAACAGATAGAAGTCTAAGTACTTAGTGGATAAGCCAAAAGTTCAGGTCTCCTTACTAGATAATACTCTTCAATGAGAAAAAGTGTTTAAATTAGCTTTTGTGATGTGGAAATTGTAACAGGCTCTTTATTCACAAACATGTGTTCTGCCTTCCTACAGTGGCAGTGCATACTTCTCCCAAAGGTGGACCAAAACAGACAATAACTTATAAAACCCTATTTGCAGACCCTGTGTCTCAAGCCATTTATCTTTTTTTTTTTTTTAATAGCTTCATTGTACCATTTTAAACTCTTTAGGTATTCTGTAACTTCTCACATCTTATGGAAAACACCACACTGTTCACCCAGCTGTTTTCTTTTCAATCAATAATTAAAAATTCAAGTAAAATTTTCTTATTTTTACTTGATTTATTTAGATTATTTAATCACTTTCTTTAAGTTTTAAAGTATTTTAGTGTATCTGCTAGGAACACTTTATTTTGACTAGCTTTGCTCTCCTTCCTAAACTATGTTGACTTTTCTATGCACATCTCTTTCATTAGTTCCTTGGCCTTTGTTGCTTTTCTCATTGTCCCTCATAGTTCATCTGTGAATGCTTCCACTCACCGTTTTTCTAGTTATATGAAGGTATAGACTGTATATGTTTTTATCCTCTTCAGTAACTCCAGTAATGAAATCTAGTAATCTGCTAAATGAAATGCAGTACTCCTCACTCCTTGATTTTATGTGGTAGGTATTGACTTTAACTCATAGGGTTATAAATAAAACCTACTGAAGCCAAATAATTTCCTCCCAAGTATCCATTCCCAGTTTAATTACAATATTAATCTTTTTTTGTATTTATCCTAAATTATATAGCTGTAAAGCAGGATGGCAAATACTTGGCAACAGGAGATAGCCCTCTTTTCCTGTTATTGTTCTTCTACAAGGCTTTTAAGAAAAATCCCACAGCTTCCTCCCTACCTTTCAATAAACCTTCAAGCTAACTTCTCAGAAGTCACAAAGTTCTTCTAGTGTTTCTCTGATATCTATCTTTGTATTTTTAAATAATACATGCTTACTGATATCAGTTTTTAGCTGCAATGATTTAGTTCTCCTTAACATCTTCTCATGCATGTGCATACTCTTGCTCCCATCCATCATTCTGTGGCTATGTGATAATATGTGCTTCTACCAATGCTGAGTGTTTAACTCTTATGAGTATACAATTTCAATTCACAGCTAAGTCATATATTTTACCATCATCATACTTTTATTTGACAACTCTTTTTTTTTTTTTTTTGTTTTGCACCGTTAATATTGATCCTCTTTTTGTTTGCTTAGTTTTCAAGGTGAGAACACTACCAATATACTCCTAAAGTCTGCCCACAGGGGGGAAAAAAATTCCCTATCAATGAGTTTAAATACTTGCCTAATCTTTCAATTTTATCTTCTAATTCAGATATATCCCTCCTTAAGCCCTCTGCTCTGTATATATGGGTTGCTCTGTAAGCCTGACACACATCGGTCATCTTGAGATTTTCTATCCCTGTGAGTCTAGGGTTTCTTTTCAATATTTATCTTTAAACACTGATTCTTCTTTCTTTTTTTTTTTTAAGATTTTATTTATTTAATTGACAGACAGAGATCACATAGTAGGCAGAGAGGCAGGCAGAGAGAGGGGTGAAGCAGGCTCCCTGGACCCTGGGATCATGACCTGAGCCGAAGGCAGTGACTTAACCCACTGAGCCACCCAGGTGCCCCTGATTTCTATTTCTTGATTAACTTGTTCGTTTCACTGGACTACCTTTCTCTAATATTTTGAGAAACCTTACTAAGGTGCTGAATTTGTGATCTTGCATTTATAAAGAGCTCTTCCATCTACCTTCAGACTTGATTGCTAGCTGGTAGATTCTAGTTGGAAATCATACTCCCTTAGAATTCTGGAAGGGTTATGGAGCAATGACATTCACAGTTTTATTTTCTTTTGGGCCTCTGCGGGGATTTAGTGGTGTAGATTAAGTGGTGTAGACCCTTTCTGGGATTAAGTGGTGTAGACCCTTTCATCCCTGGCCCCGTCAACCCCTCAGAGGTTGCTCTTCTCCCTCTTTTCCCTGGATTACAGCTGACTTGGGGGTGCGGTTGTCTAGTGCAGAATTTTGAGTCCCTAAATGACAGCAGAGCACTATATGATCAGACGTAGGCTCCTGAGTGCTACCACCACAGGTAGGGCTGATCAAGAAAGAGAATTCAAAATTCCTCTATTGAGCCACTGGCTTGAGAGTTGTTTGTTACAGAAATCAGCCTCTCTTGAGTACTACACACACTCCATTTTCTTCTAGCTCCAAGATTACTGGTAAGAGGTGTAATGCAACTCTGGTACTGATGTTTTATATAAAACCTAATTAGTTTTAATTTTTTCCTTTGCTGCCTATTTTTTATGGATGTTTTATATTCTTTACTCTAGGCAATCTGTGGGCCAGTTCATTTGAAGATTAGTTCCTTCAATCTAATGTTTTTTCTTTGTTTTCCCTCACATCTCTTAGTGTGTAATTCTATCAGATGTTCAATTTCCTATAATGATTTTTTATCTTTTCTTTGTAATTTTTATATCTCTGAGCTTTTTGTCCAATATGTTGCAAGATGTCCTCACATTTATCTTCCACACTTTTGACTGCATTTATGATTTAGGTCATATTTTTAATTTTCCTTTTTTTTTTTTTTTTGCCTCTGAATCTTACTTTTTAAACGATCTTATTGTCTTATTTCTCAGGGTTAATTTTTTAAAAACCTGACTCTTTCACTTACTACAAAAGCCAAGTTGTAAGACCTCATGCTATCTGACCATTTTCCCTCTCAGGACTCATGTCCCATTGTCATTCCTGTGCTCACTGTTTTTCATCTATATTGCCTTCCTTAGTGTTCCTTGAAACCTCCACTCATGTTCCTACCTGAGTTCTTTGCATTTGCCATTTTCTCTCCCCCCAGAAATCCACATGACTCGTTCCTTCATGTTTAGTAGGACTTCATTTAAATATCAGTTTCTCAGAGAAGCTTTGCAAAGTGAAGTAATTTAAAATTATATCCACACACCCCAGTTTCCCTTCTTTGTAATTGTTCTCCATAGCATTCGTTAATTTTTACTTATTATCTTATTCATTGTCTTATTGTCGCCAGTAGAATACACGTTCTAATAGGATTATTTTTATTTTGTTTTTGTTTTTTTTTTTTTTAACTGCTAGCTTTCTAGTTTATAGAACCTTCTTGGAAAATATTAGTAGTTATCAAATATTTCTGAATGGATCTTGAAATCACATCTGTCTCTAATGCGTATCAGGAAAGATGTAAGTTAAAATGAAGCAAATAGACAAAAAGCTGTTTTGCTGAAAAACCTGCAAACCTTAAGGAGAACAATCAGTCTCTCTTTAGGACTCCTCCAGCAGAGACAACACAGATTCTTCCTCATCACATTTTCTGAAGTTTGTTTATTCTGATCCTTATCTTCCAACACCGGCTTTCTGTAGTCATCTTGAGGATGACTACAGCATAGCTTTCAGTCTTCCTTTGTTGTTGAGATGGCTTATCTAGATTAGCAAAATATTGTTCTCTCCATCCTTTTATTTTTGCTACTCTTTACATCCCTTTAATCATATAATTTTCCCTTTTTCTTTTGTCTTGCAGTTCTTTCACAGTTACTCAGTCTCCATTCATGAGTGTTTATTGTTTAACAAATTCTGAGTTAGAAATTGTAGGAGGAAGGGGTGGAAATACAGAAGCAGTCAAAGAGACCATGTTTTGTTTCTTATGTTCCTTTCCTTGACTAGGTTTTTTTGTCTGTTTTGTTTTGTTATTTTTCTTTCTTAACAATCAGCCGAACTTCTCTGTGTCTAGAAGGATTTATTTTTACTGTTGCTTTGTGTATTTGATTTCATTTACCTATGTTAACTATAGACAATTGAATTAAATATTTTCTTTTACATGTATGCTGCAAAACAACTTTTCTTTATTATATAATATTAATTCTTCATTCCCTTGAAATGTAAAGTAGGAAAAAACTGGAATATGTGTAAAAGTCATGTGATATCAGGGCAATGCACATTTCTGGAATTGAGGGAAGACTGCTGCCATGAAAACTGTGGTGTGTAACCTTGATCTCCCTTCAAGAGCAATCTTGTTAAGTTTCTGGGAAGGCTGTCAGCAGACTGGTTATATCTGTCAGCCCCTTTAGGGATTGCCTCATCTGTAGGAAACCATCTTGACCAAGGCCAAATTCTTTCCTTGGATAGCCTGCATCCAATGACTGACGTGTGAGTTTAAAGGTTTGTTCATTCTGGTCCAACTCAAGACAATTATGACGGATTTTGGAGTCAAGAAAATTCTGAAAGGTCATAGAGTCAGTAAAATCTGCCATTGAGATTGCATTCTATCTTGACTTCTCCTGCCCAATCTCACTTCCCATTCCCTCCACCATTTTGATACACAAATGTACAGAAGGCTTAGAAATATTCAGCTGAAAGATATGACATAAACTGAGAAGTTGGAGGTATATCAGGAAAAGCTTCCATAAGGAAGAAAGGCTTGATATAAATACTTGAGATTTAGAATGCTAGGTAGAGGTCATTAGTCAGAGTAGATTATGCTGTGCTATGGTAACAAACTAAATGTCTCAGTATAAAAAAGGTGTGTTTCTTTTTCATGCTACATTATGATATGGGGTGATATCTCTTCAAGACAACTTTCTTCTGAAGAATCTAGTTTCCTTCAATAATGTGGCTTCACCATTTGAGAATCCATCCTTTCTCGTTGTACAAGTGGAGAAGAACAAGAAAGAAAAGGGAGTGTGTTTTCACCTAGAATTGAAAGTTGTGTATATCACTTTGACCAAAATTCTTTGTCTTAATCTATCATAAGATCCAATCCTTGTGCAGAAGAGAAGGCTGAGAGACATTTAGAAGGAAAAGAAAATGGAATTAAGGAGTGAAGAGCCATTCTCTGCAACATGGATATAAAAGTGGAAAGTATTTCCAATGGAAGGAAAAGCATGTTCAAACACACAGTATTAAAGGACAGTATGGCACATAGAGCATAAAGGTGAGGTAAGGAAGGGCAGGGAATGAAATTAAAGAGGTCATATAGGTTCATCTAATAAAGGAAACTGGCCTACTAAAGGGTTTTGACCTTATCCTAGACATAAGATTTTCCATTAACTATTTGACACAAGAGATTATGTGATCAATGAGATTTTTTTTTTTTTTTAAGATTTTATTTATTTATTTGAAAGAGAGACAGTGAGAGAGAACATGAGTGAGGAGAAGGTCAGAGGGAGAAGCAGACTTCCCATGGAGCTGGGAGCCTGATGTGGGACTCGATCCTGGGACTCCAGGATCATGACCTGAGCCGAAGGCAGTCGTCCAGCCAACTGAGCCACCCAGGCGCCCGAGATTTTTTTTTTTTAGTAAGATTGTTCCATGCTTTTTTGAGGAGAATCGGAAAACACAGGACAGATCAGCAAGCCTGGAGGCAGGGAAGTTAGTAAGAGTATATAATATGCTTTCTATCATATACTTTGTTCTCTGATATTAAATATGTAGCTAGATAATTGCTTTTTAATGGATACATTAGGCTGTCCTATAACTTGTATTATATACAGAGACATGGTGTAGAATTACTTTACCCTGTCAACTCATTATTTTTCCCATCGTAATGATTTGTTACATACTGAACTCAACCAGTCTGGTTTAAGTTCAGCTTCATAAAAAATAGTCATAAGTAATAATGACGTAAATAAGACAGATGTCTATTTCTCCCTTATGTGAAATAATTCTGTAGATTATTACAGCACTGTCATGATGATGGTTCTATAGGTATTAGGAACCTATAAGTATTGGGAATCTTCTTCTATGTTTGTAAGAAGACTTCTTGGAAGTTCCACATCACATATTCACTTATAGCTCAGTGATCATACTTACTCACTTACTCAAACCTAGTTGAGAGGGAAGTTAGTCCTTTATTTGTATGGCTGTGTGCCCAGCAAAATCAAAACTATTTTAATTTGTTAGAGAATTGGAAAAGGATACTTGACTGGCATCCAAAAGTCTCTACCACTACCTTCTCAAGTCACTGGTGTTATCCTTTCAAGTTTATTTCACTCACTACCCACTATTAGAGTGTCTCTTTATAAAGAGTCTTAGCCCATTTATTGTTTTACTAGGGAATACTAATTTTAGGAAAGAAACCATCTCCTTGACTCGTGATTCCATATGGAGAGCCCTCCCCACATGGCCTCTCTTCACACCATTTCCACTCTTTGGGGAAGGAATGAATTGCTAATTGTCCAAGTTTCTTTTTTGGACAGAGCTAATCTAAAAAGAAAATGAAAATCCTGGAGATTAGCATTCTTTTCTCTTCTCTCTGCCTGAGACCAACATGAAGCAATGATCTTATGCGGGTCCATTCCTCAGACACTTGAGGGGCCTATCTCAAAGTCTATCCCATAATCTACTTGGAAATGGGGTTAATTGTGGTGGGGACATTTGCCAACACATGTGGGCACACATTTAAAGCCACACCTTTTAATCATTTTTTGTTAAAACTAAAGCTGGTATTTTGATCTTTTGTTTCCAGAATTTTTTTTTTCTCCTTCTCGATGGATTATGTGTTCAGGAGGGGAATTATCCCCTGATTTATGAGCTCTCTAATTCTCCATCATCCTGGAGATTCTCTCTAAGGATTCCAAAAGCATAACCATATAGGAGTCAGGTAGAGTACAATGAATAAAGCTGCTTCATAAAAGCAGATAGACAAACTAGAGAGTCTTACTTATCTTGAGAAGGAAGGAGTTCCTCAGCTCTATTAATGATTGCTAGGTAGGAATTCAGCCGTATAGCTGTGATAGTTTCAGTTTTTCAGGAAAAACTATAAATTGGATTTTTATATTAAATCATCTGTTTTTAAAATGTTGGCTAAATTTAATGAACAAAGAAACACTAAGTCTATCAAACAAACCCTGTCTACAGACTGCCAATTCATTCTAAAATCTTGTCATTATCTACAAATCCCAGTGTTCTCATTCTCAGAGAGCAGGTTGATATTCTTCTAGGTTAAAGGAGCCTGGGCATATTACATGAGAATAAAATATTCTCCCTACAGGGGAGAATGTCTCCCAACAACATGAAAATATTCAAGGCTAAAAGTAAGGACTACTTAGGGCAGTCTGTATTTAATGCCACACAGTAGCTAGATAAATGATTTGTCTTTGAAAATATTCTGTTTGTTTGAAAGTAGTGATGAATACGGTTAAAATTGAAACTAAGAAAATATTAATCTTTACAAATTGTCTAAAAGCTTGTGTACTGTGGATCTCCAGAAAGTAGAAAAGAGATAATAAGAATCTTCTTACAGATGAAGCAGCCAGCCGGTGTCAGAGGCATAGTAGAACTCTAAAAATAGAAACCAGCTAAGGTATTGTCATAGGAAACATTGCTTCGACTCTGCTGAGCATTGACAACTCATAGAAGCAAAAAAAGGGATTTTTGGCTTTACTCTCTCTCTCCTATTTCTTTTATTGGAAAGAGTATATTTCCCAAGAGTCATTGCATACTTTTTAAATTTCACTACATATTCATGCATCAATGTCTTTTTTTTTTTTTTTTTTTCAACTTCAGGACATGAGGCTAAGTTTATTTTTTCAAATAATAGAGGTCAGAGGTAAGCCATAGAGGTTGCAGACCTGCTCTGGGGGGACTGCTCATATTTTATTACCAGGTGACTTCCAGTTAACAAAGTACCAAATTCAAGACTCTATGTAAAATCCAGAATTTTAATTTTACTCTATTTCTTTTTATTTTTTATACTTTGTATTATATGTAACAATCCTGAAATGTTGAAGTTTTTAAAAAATAAATGTGAGAATAAATCTGTAAAGTATTTAGTTGGTAGAATTCTAATCATTTTACCTTGAATTGTATAGAAAGCTAATATTATTCTAGAACTAAACATTCATCATTATTTATTAAATTAAGTCTGTTATATATTGCTAATACACTTAAAAAAAAGAGGATTCAGCTGATCCAATGTGACTTAATGTTGAAAATAGGACCAACAAATATTTAACATTTTCTTTTGTTCCTATATCATGAATGAGCACTTCATTTTCAATTATTATTATTCCTAAATTTTATGTAAGACATAGGGAGGATTAATTTCCTATTATCTTTAAAATCGTCATATGTGTCACCTGGACAGCTAAAGAACAATAAGCCATTTAGTAACTGAAAAGCTTGTCATGTTGAATAAAAAAGTAAAGGACTTTATTTTAGGGGTGTGGGGAGCAGCATATTTTATGCTCATACCTTCCTTAGGTATAACATAATGAGGAAATTCAGGCACTGTATGCTGTATTATTAGGCAGTGAGGTCAATTTCACTGCAAGGTGTAAACTTTCAACATCGATTCAGGGGTTGTTAGACATTTTAAAAGCAGACAATCATTCATTCATATATCTGGTCAGTACTTATTCCCAGGGGATAGGACTGTCAATCCAGCACCTCCCAAGAGATACCTACCAGATGGTCTATTAAATTTATCTTGCTTTATCATGTCAAGACATCAGGAAAGATCTTCAGGTTCTATTTTCTCCCACCTGCGTCAGAATTTGTATGCTATCTGAACCAATAAGAACAACCTCTGAAATGATAATTCACTGGGTATCTTTCACAACTTCTCCTTCAGTCTGGGATGCTGTCTTCAGGGATGTGTCTTGGTACCATATTTATATCTTTTCCGATGGACCATCTCTTTCATATTTGTCCATATAAGTGTAGGTCTAGTTCTAGAATCAATATTTTCTTTTATTGAACTATTTGTTTATCTGTATACCAATAACATATTATCTTGATTACCATGGCTGTGTAATAAAGGCTTCTGACATTGCTAATTTCTTTCAAAGTTATGCATTTCATGGTCCAATATATGTCCATATGTATTTTAGAAGTAGTTGGTCATTATGTACAGAAAAACTCACTGAGATTTTGATTTGTATTGCATTTAAATCTATAGATCAATTTAGGGAGAGTTCATATCTTAAAAATATTGAGTCCTCTAACCCATAAACATAATATGTCTCTCTGTTTATTTATGTCTTCCTTAATTTCTCTCAGCAATGTACCAGTTTTTGATACCCTTTGCCACAACTTTATCCTTTTTTTAAACTCTCTCTCTCTCTATTTTAAGTAAACTCTAAACCCAGCATGGGGCTTGAACTCACAACCTTGAGATCAAGAGTCACGTGCTCTACTGATTAAGCCAGCCAGGAAGTCCAGCACAATTTTTTTCCATTTAACATTTCTGATATTGTTGTACATGATGTGTCTATGTTTCTTTGCCTTTCTCTCTATCTTTCTGTATCTCTTTCTCTCAAAGCCCTTGTTTTGAAAGAATCAAGCTCTCCATAGATGGAAGGGTCTCTGTGGCAAGGATTTGTTCTCAGGCCAATTGTCAGTGAGGACTTGAAACCTGACAATACTTACATGAGTGGGCTAAGAAGTAGATTCTCTTCTAGTCAAGAATCAAAATGACTACTAACCCAAGCAACCTTGATGGAGCCTTGTGAGTGACCCAGAGGTAGGGGTACCCAGCCAAGCCACACCTCATTTCATGGTCCACAGAAATTACAAAATAATAAGTATCTATTATTTGAATATACTAATTTTAGAGTAACCTAGTATACAATAATGCATATCTAATGCAATGGTTTGCATTTACCCAAGTTATTACTATAGTTTGTATTGTCTGCATAACATATTAAAATTAACACATTACCTTTTATTATTTTAATTCAAATTTAAATTAATTAAAATTAATATTTAAGTTGATCAGTCTCATGTACCACATTTTGTGTGGCTAGTGGTGATCAGTGTACTAAGCAGGGCAGTCTAACAGTGTCTTCTGCCAGAATGAACTGCCACACTGAGAGATGGTTAAGTATGTTGATTGAAAGTTTTTAAGATCACAAAGCAAAGCAAAGACAGATTCAGAAGCTGAGTCAGATCTCCTTTTTCCTGCTCCATATTACTATGCATTACTTTAGCCAACTACTACTCTATTGTGTGTGGGTGCGTGCACGTGTGTGATATGATAATAAACTAGAACCTCTGCCACATATAGTAAAGAAGAATTTCTAATTCTTCTCAACTGCAAAAAGGCAAACTGCTTAAGGCTAGGGAGGCTCAAAGACAGTGATGGGCAGATGTAATTTTCAAGAATTTTCTTGTTTGGAAAGAGCATAAGCAGATGTTACAGGGCTCACAAAGGCTAATATTCCATGGCAAAAAGACAATTTGTCTTATTCCTCATGTTCTGCACTGCCCTTTCTGAGCAAAGATTTCTTGCACAGGTTATATGTCTCTCTTGTTCAGGTCAGACTTTGTAGTGCTTGTGGCATTAATTTAATAGTAAGAGAACATGCTGGAATTCTCTAATGCTCTTCTCCTCTAGGAAAAAAAAAAGGCAATGCATCAGTTTAGTGTTTTTATGGCTTATTTGGTCAGATAATCATTGTTTAAAGAACACACGGCCACTTTTTATGTGAAAAGTGTCAATGTTTGGGTCGTATCCACATGGGAAATACGAAGTTAAAAGTTACACAATTATTTTAAAATTTTAGAACACAGTAGTTTTTTTTTTTTTTTGCTTACTTTAGCTATCATAAATTTGCTCAAAATTGCATCAGTGTTTCTTCTTTAATTACACATACACAAATACAGGTAAAACTCTCTGTGTATGGAAACAATGATGTAAGGTTAAATACAAATGACATGGAGGTACAAAAATGCGAATTGATTTTATTTAATCAAACTAAGTTGGCTCATGAAATCTTCCATTGTTGTTCATTGTTTAGGAAATCAAGATTTAAACTTAGTCACTGTCCAATTCACAAAATAATCTCTTTTAAGTTATTTCAGGCCATTAAATATTTTGCCTCTTCTATCCTGTTTTCTTCACAGCTCCCCAGCTGTCATATGAACATGGAGTAATAGACAGGTTTCCTTGAGAATATGGGGACAGATATCTCTACCCCACTTCTTTCTGCTACATCATCACAGTGAAATCCTTCCTGGCCTCCCTGGAATACAGCTGGCTTCCTCCTCACTTAAGAATGTTTAGTAGGATTTGTTGTTGATGACCTCCTTCTGTTAACAGTGTCTCCACCTGCAAGGAGCACACAGTGTCTTCCTTGTCTTGAAACCACACCCACCTCATCTCTTTCACCAGTGCTCTCAGCACTTTCCAATCTTTCATAGGATCTTTTTGAAAATTCTAGATCTTCCTTAATGCCATATTACTTTGATGAGGAATTCTGGGGGATGATACATATGAAGCACATTTCAGACATTTCTTTATCTAATATATCACCCTACTATTTTTATTCTACTCTCTCCACTCATTTTTTTTTTTTTTTTGGCAAAGGACAACCTGCAGGCATTTCTTTCCAGAATTCCAAACCAGAAGAGTATCAACTCTCTCAGCTTTTGTCTCCCTTCAATGTTTTCAAGATCTTCTTTCTGTCATCTTCCTCTTCCCTGGACCTTAGGTTTATAGGATTGAAAGTGCTATGTCTTTTCTCAGTGACTTCACAGAATTTTGACTCTAATTTTACTAAATAATTACTCAGCTACTCTTTAATAGGCCACAAAGGGTTTTTCTCCTTCTTACATTTCAGACTGTTCTCTAGAATTGATCTCTTTTTTATTTTCCAGGATAAATAGACAGCAAGGATAATGTCAAGAAGTAAAAGGAATAATAATAATAAAAGGCCCAGACAAAACAAAACCTATGTATTAGATCTCCAAGTAGCTGATTGCTTAGAAGTGGAAGGAAGCTTATGAGAGTGGATATTCTTTGCAAAATGAAAAGATTTCTGAAAGTGGGAGGGTAGAAAACACAATAGATAAAATCGGGAGAGGTACATAGAAGGGGGTCAAGAGGTCATTAGAGCAATCTGACGGAGTATGTTATAGGGACTTGTCTGGAGCCTCTGGGAGGGAGAACTATGAGTTTTTTCTTAAAGAAAGGGAATTTTCATTACACTAACCATGAAAGAAACTAAAATTAATTAGGACAAGAAACATATATTAAACAGGTCAGTGAATATATTCTTTCCCCCAAGCCACAAAATACATAATCCGTCCAAGAAATTATTCCCCAATTTTAAGGCAGGAAATGTGGGACTATGAAAACACTGTTGTGAATTAACCTTGATAACCAACAGGAGTCTTCATTTTTTTCCTTTAGTTTTTGTTTTATCTTTGTCTTTATGCAACTAAATTTTAAAACAAAAAACCAAGTACCCTTTTTTTTTTAAGATTTTATTTATTTATTTAACAGAGAGAGATCACAAGTAGGGAGAGAGGCAGGCAGAGAGAGAGAGAGGAGGAAGCGGACTCCCTGCTGAGCAGAGAGCCCGATGCGGGACTCGATCCCAGGACCCTGAGATCATGACCCTGAGATCATGACCCGAGCCGAAGGCAGCGGCTTAACCCACTGAGCCACCCAGGCGCCCCCAAGTACCCTTTTTAAGGGCAGGATTTGGTTTCACCATCCCAGCACCCATTAAACGAAATAGCGGGTTTAGAATCTATTGAGGTAAATTATAGAACATAATGTCATAATTGTAAAAATGTAAAGTTGTAATATATGTATTTTATGCAGATTTAAAACAGTCAAATCTTAGTACATTAATATAAACCCTATGGATGCTGCCAAAACAACCTTACATTATGGTTTCTTATCCTGGAGATAAGGGCAACTAAGGATTAGCCCATGGTGCCTAGAATTTCCCTTTTGATTTTTTTCCCGATGGACCCTATAATTTAAAATAAATGTTCTACTAAGTGGGTAATAAAAGATGGGGACTTATCCCAATAAATGCACACTGGAAATAGATAACCAGGTTTAGGGAGCTTTAGAGAGACCCAGAGCCTGTGGTTCAGTATCACTCACTGAATGCTGGCTTCTGGAGTTCTTTCACCTGAACTGAATTTCCAACATTCACACCTCCCCTTAACAGAGAACCATTTTGGGATCTAGGCCCTTTTTCCTAGATTTTCTCTCCAAAAGTCCTTCCCTCAAGGTATTTGGATACAGAGTTTGTTGAGAGTTTGCAGTGGGAATTTAATTATGAAAAAATGCAAACTCCTTAATATTAAATAGCAGGCTATCTTTGTTCTTAAAAATTCTCTGAGTAGAGATCACTGGCAAATTTTTCCCGCACTCTAGCCATATAATTTATTACTTAGTTCCTTTTCACTTTCCCCTCTCCTCAATTTTGGTTTCATCTGGTTTTTTTGTTTTTATTGTAATTCATGGCATTCATGATATATTAGAGGCTTTTATGACAGACAGGTTTGTAATGTGCTCCTCCCAGGATGATATACCTATGGTGGGTGTTGAAGGGCCATCAACCCATGACCATTTTAAATTAAATCTTTAGTGGGCTTCTCCAGGTCATGTGATTTATAAGAATTTGAAACCCACACCTTATTCTCAGAAGATACCTTCTTTTTCTGTGCTCAAATGTAAGGCTGAGCCAGTCAATTTCCCTTGTGTCCACCTTTGTGTGTAGATAAATTTTCTCATTAATTCTTTTGCTTTTAACACTTTGGCTTTTTATGGGCATTTTGGGCTCAGTTCCTCACTGTACACAGATCAAAGTCATGTGTCCTTTTTTTCATGTGTGCTTTAAAACCCAAGACTCCGAATTATAAGAATTGGCAAACTCTTTTAGGGTAGTCACCAGCTTTAGCACTTGCTTTTATGTCTGGATTCAGACTCATTTCATTTTTGTCTTCAGTGGAAATTCCCTTCTTTCTTGCCAGCTCAGACATGAATTTAAGAAAATTAAGAATACATATTTCAGCCAACTTTGTTTTGCATTTAATGTTTTGTAGACAGGGAGTTTTCAGGACATCTGGTCTACTATAGAACCAGAAGTGCAAGTCTCTCCTTTCTTTGCTCACTCATTACCAATTTCTGTTCATTTCATAGACAAAGCCATTCATTCGTATTTTTGTAGGCGATCATTTTGTAAATCTTTCTTTTGGTCTCACCTTCTTTGCACAAAGAAGCTTAACAAGGCATTGCTTTTATTTTATTTTATTTTACTTGGGAGAGAGAGGAAGAGTATGATCGGCTACAAGAATGAGGAGCACAGGGAGAGGGATAGAGAAAATACTAAGCAGGTTTCATGCCCAGTGCAAAGCCTGATGCCGGGCTCAATCTTACAAACCCGAAATCATGAACTTAGCTGAAACCAAGAATCCATCACTCAACTGACTGAGCTACTCAGAAACCCCTAACGATGTATAGTTTTAAGCAAAGATAACGGTGGCTCTAAAATGGATGTCTATGACCTCTTTTAAAATACTATTTCATCCTACTACTACATTGTGTTTACTACAATTTTACTATAAATCATTAACATTGGTAAATATTAGTAATTTTGTTGTTTGGCCTTTCATTTGCAAATGTCTTTAAAAGTATGTTAATAGACCACATCATAGTTGGGCCTTATTTTATTTTCAGTGTCAGAGTTCACCAGACTTTGCTGGGGTTTATGCTTCGTTTGCTAAATCAAAGCTGCTCATAGTGCGGTCTGTGGTGTGATGCTGGTCCATCAACTGTTTGTTATTGGTCTCTGGTAAGCACAACACAGAAATGGAGTATTTAGAAACCTTCACAATTTGACATTGCAAAGATTATCCAAGCATGCAGTAAGTGAACTAAGCTTACTGAGCAGGACACAGTCTGGTTGTGTTGATGGCAAACTCATGTGAGGATTTCTGTTCAGCGGGGCTGTGTGATGGTTGTGTGGCAGTTGTACCTAGAAGAAACTTATTTCATTCCGTGTAAGATGCCAGTGATGAGATAGGGACTGTCCCTTTAGACGGTTCCTGAAAAGACTGAGAAGGATTGGTCTAAATAATAATGTGTATTTTATAACTTCAAAAGAACTCTAATAGTTTTTTTTCTAGGAACATATTCAGTTATTTCACATACATTACTGGTAAGGACCAATTTTAGATTTTTAATTTTTTTTTTTTGGGTAGTCAGTGCCTTTAATCTGAAATTGTATACCTACATCTCTTCCATGGGTACCACAGATCACATGAAGGAATGAACAAAAGTTCAAGTTATAGACATAGATATTTTACTTGTGTTGGAAACAAACTCAAAGTACCTATACCACCATCAGTTGGTAATAGATGCTCTAATACTAGGCGAAGGTAGCATAAAAGCTGTCACCATTTAAGAGACCGTGTAGTTAAGGAGTTGAGAATCCAAAGTCTGAAACAAGAATGCCTGGTTTCAGTTCCACCTGTAGTAGCTGTGTAATATTGGGCGAACTACTTAAACTTTCTGAGGCCTTACTTTTCTTGCTTATATAATGAAGATCATGGCAAAGTTCCCATGTCATAAATTTGTTTGGAAAAAACAATAAAGATTGTCATTATTTTTAGTACTATTTCATGTACTTAGAGCAGAGAAGATGACTATGGTAACCTACATTTCTATCCAGCACACACATGGTTGTTTTGAGACTTACCAGTGGGTGAAAAACTACAAGTATACAAGTTTCAACTGTATTTTTACTTTCCTCTTAATTTTCCTAACCTAACAGATTTATTTTTTTCTGGATTGCACTTCTTCCCAAAGCAGCTCTGTATCTTTGTTCACCCAATTTTCAAATATTATCTCTTGTCATCAGTCTTTATACAACAAACATTGATTAAGCATTTTCTAAGTGCCAGGCAGAATTCTTAGTTATTGGGATAAGGAAAGGGATCAAATACTGTTTCTATTTTTAAGAAGTTTACAATTTCATTTGGGCTACTGTGTATCTAATAAAGATGAGTACTGTAAACGTTAGAATAAATATATGAATAAAGTCTAGAGGATGTATAAAAAGAAAAGTCTCAAAATTCCATGTGAGAGGGTTATGAGATTTTCTGTGTAAGTGATGCTTCAGCTGATCATAAAAAATGAATGTGTTCTTCAAGAGGACTGGGCAAAGGTGATCAGGTGAAATATTTGTTAGGTGAAGCTAATGTAAATAGGAGTCATTCCATATAGGCACATAAAGAAAACTTTTCTTTTAGAAGAGGAGGTTGGTGGCAAAAATATATCCTCACAATCATACCCAAAGCCCTGACAAAACAACATCCCCTAACTTCTACAAGGCAGAAGATAGATCAACGTTTGCGCACAGTATTTCTACCAGAACTTTCTTTTTCGGGAAATCTTTGATTCTCTTTGTTCTATTTTCTTCACTTCGCTGCGGCCAAAGAAACAATCAGGAAAAAAAATAATAATCAATTCGTTAAATATCATGGAATGAAAATAAAATGTTTGCTTTGTCAGAGTAGGGAAGCACAGTGGAGAAACATACCTAACCAGGGAAAGCCGAGAAGAAGCCAATAACTGTTGAACAAGAAGGGCCAGCCCAGGTCTGCAATAATCAAGGGGATTACAGAACACATGTGAAATACAGAAGGCAGCTCTGGAATATGAAGAGTCAGGGGAGAAATTTCTGGACTTAGGAATTAAGTGACAGGAAAGCACTAAACTGGAGAAATAATTCTTAGTGAAATGAATACTCCAGCAGACTTTTTGGCAACTTATTTCTGATTCCCTTGCATATATATTTTTTAGAGAGAAATGTTATAAGCTAAAATTTCCATCATTCATTTTATCTGTTCCTAAATTTTAGTTTCTTAAAGAAATACAGAAAATGCTTTTATTTCAAATTTGCTAAGGCTGAGTAAAGAGAGAAGGCAAAGCCTTTTTACACAAATGAACGAGTTGTTTCCCTTATGTGCTCACTTACTAACATTAACTCACCTTCATATTCAACCCACACATTAAACACACAGAGATACACACACCCACACATATGCATTTCAGCACATAGAAAGAGGATATTTTAGACGCCCTTGAGTAATATACTACAACTAAATACCTAATTTAAATCTTTGCCAGGAAGTTGGAAAGAGACAGAAGGGCATATAATGGATTTTAGCTTTAATTTGTGAAAAATTCCTCTGCCTGTTGTAAGTCACAGTGGAGAATGGAAAAAGATCCCTCTATAAAAACTGGGTTTTGTGTGACTGACACATCCTGCATTTTTAATAACACAGACTGAAATGCATTATTCAGAATTCACTGTTGTCCGGCAATTCAGCTCTGCTGTAGATCTTCCTACTTCTTGTAGATCTGTTGTCTGCAAAAATTCAAATTCTTTTTGTGATTAATGCTAGTAGTCAAGATAGTACTTGTCTACCTAAGTAGAATGTAGTGAGCCAGTGCAAGAAATTATCCTAACATATTTCAATGGATCAGGTAATTCTGAATCAATATTTAGTGTGAAACATCTCAGTGAATATCTAAAAATATCTAGCCATTTTGATTTAGATTTTCCTTTGGTAAGAATAGCATCACATTTACACAAAGGAAACATTCCATTTGAGGGGACAAAACACAAGTATAGATGTTACTTCTTAACAGCTCCACTGGAGCCCTTATAAAGTTCTAGAAATTCTTAAAGTGTGGGATGGTATATATAAAGGTGATGTTATTTATTGTATTTATCTAATAAAGGAATATAATCTCAACTTTAAAAAATGAAGTATATATATTTTATAGCAACCTAAACATATGTTATTAGGAGTTCAAAACTAGAACCAGTTCAAAAATACTTCTAAAATTTATATACATACAATAAAGCAATTATATAAAATTTGGATTTAGAAAACCTTAACCCAAGATCCAACTCTGTTACTTGGTACTTACTGAGTGGATTTCAGTCAGGTGTCTGATCTGAACATATTTTTCTTCATCTGTGAAAGAGAGGCTATAGTAATCCCTATTTCAAATATCCTGAGAGTCAAATGAGATACTGTAATACATACGCTTTGTAGTGATATTTTAAAGACTTGCACAAGGGTAAGTTTTATAATTACTGTTATTGGCTGTTTTCATTTTTAACTCAAGATATTTGCCCCCATCACTTTAAAGTCTACTTTCAAGATCAAAGTTTGCAATGATTACCTGTTAGTGACTTAGACTACCACCGGCCTTGGGTTTGATAAGTTGCTCCATCTAAACTCATATAGGAACAATGTATTAACAACAAAATTAAAAAATAATTGGCACAATTTAATGTAAGTTATCTTGTATAAGCAGAGCCCTTCAACTAGAATTATATGATCTGTAAACTCTATGCCTTTGGTATTTGATATTTAGTATCCCCACTTATTCTTATTCAGAGTGACTCTTGTAAATTCATGATCTGGAGTAATATAATTATTATTCTAATTCACTATAGTGTGTAGGTGAAGAATTAATGAAGTAACAAATGCAAATTGCTTAGTGCAAATCTCAAGGAATCCTGGCAACATGTGTCTAGAATGTGGGAATACAGTCTCATAAAGTAAATGATCATAGGCTAAAACCAAGCAACTGGTCTTAAGAAATGGTAGGGGGAAAAGGACAAAAAGATTTATGAAGTTCACAGGGATGTTTAAACTGATAAAAGTCTTATGTATTTTTCTCCTTTGTAAGGGACATGCTACAATGAAGAATATCTTTCCAAAAAAATAAATCTTTTCAACTATGAGGAAAACCTTCCTTTCATTTCCAATATTATTAGTAATTAGACATCAATAGATAAAGGTGAGGAACCAGTCAACATGACAAAGAACAGAGGAGTGAGACAGATGGGGGATAAATTTGTAAGTTAGTTTTCCTGTCCTTCATAACTCCAAAATAATAGCACACCACTGAATGCAGTTGTTTCCTTGAAGTTACTAAAGATAGTTTTTCCTTGGGGAATTTATTTTGAAATCTTCTTAGTTCATAATTAACCCTGTAGTTGCATTTGCACAGAAAGTAAAAATGTGTCATGCAGTAGTTCAGTAGTGATGTGAAGAGTATAATTAATTTAGAAAGTTCTACCAGAGACCTTTTCTTCTTAGTTATAATTTCTGTTTTCCCTCTCCCCCACAAATCATTTAGATTCATTTTCCCACCCCGCTCTGTAGATCATGACAAGAGTTCAATAAAATTTGCAAATTTTAGGCAGAGTATATGGAATAAACAGAAAAACCTTTCCTATTTATGGTAAATCTTGTATCTTGTGATATGGTCTTATTTTTTAACACAGAAAAGGAAAGTAAAATAGAAGAACTTTATACTAAATTCTTCTGTCCCTGAAGACATTTAGCTCATTTACATTTAGTGTAATTACTGAGCGTTCTTATATTTACTCAAAACAATTGACTTATAGTTATTTTTTTCTTTTGCTTTTCTCTTGATTAATCAGATATTTTTTTATTCCATTTCCCACAGTTAACTTGCTAGTTATATATCCTCATTTTTTTAGTGGTCACACTAGAAATTATAATACACATTTCTTTTTTTTCTTTTTTTAAGATTTTATTTATTTATTCGACAGATAGAGACCAGAAGTGGGCAGAGAGGCAGGCAGGGAGAGGGAGAGGGGGAAGCAGGCTCCTGCAAGCAGAGAGCCTGATGTGGGGCTCGATCCCAGGACCCTGAGATCATGACCTGAGCTGAAAGCAGAGGCTTTAACCCACTGAGCCACCCAGGCGCCCCTATAATACACATTTCTGAGCAAGTTATTTTTATCAAATCTAGATAATGCTAAAACTTTACAATACTTTAATTTCAATTATACTCCTCTCACAAATAAGTGAAATTTATCTTGCATTTTAATTCTACATATAATTATAGTTCCACAAGGTAATCATTATTCATTTATATTACCTACATGTACACCATTTTCAGTGTTTTTAATCACAATCTTAATTTTCATGATTTTTTGAGATTATTTTTCTTCTGACTGGAGAAATTTTTTTTGCAGTATATAAATAACATTTATTGCAATGTAATTTACTACATTAAAATACATAGTCTTATGTACACATCAATGAGTTTAGTTTTTTAATCTTTATCTTTGAATTATAAATCCCTTAGAATTTGCATAGATAATGCAGAAATTTCTGTGTAATCTTTGAAAGTTTCCCCAAAGTTACAATCTATACAATTATAGTACACTATCAGCATCAAGAAATTGACGTTGGTATAAAATACGTGTATAGTACAATATCATTTATCATAAGTACAGATTTGTGTAACCAGCACCACAATCAACATACAGAACTATCCCATCACCAGAGAGATCTCTTTACAGTGACATCAACTTCTTTCCTTAACCTCTGACAACTGCTAATCTGTTCTCTAGCTCTGTAACTTTGTCATTTTGAGAATATTGCATAATGGAATCATTATAAGACCTCTGATATTGGCTTTCATCACTCAGAGTAATGTTGAAATGTCTTGAAATTATTGTATGTATCAACAGCTTACTCCTTTTAATTAGTAAGTAAAATATTTCATATTATGGATTTATCACAGTTTCTTTAACCATTTCTTTATTGTAGGAGATTTTGGTTGTTCCTGTGTTTCACAATAACAAGTTAGTATTGACATAAATAATTATGTACACTTTTTTTTTTTTTTTTTTTTTTAGTGTAAACATAAGCCTTTGTATCTCTAGGATAATTGTGATTGCTGGGTTCCATGAAAAGTGTATGTTCCATGAAAAGTGTATGTCTTTAACAAAGTGCCTAAACTATTTTTCCAAAGTTGTTCCTCAATATTGTTTTCCCACCAGCAATATGTGAAAGATCCAGTTTCTCCACATCCTTCAGCATTTGATATTTTTAAACTTTTAAATTTTTAAAAAAGATTGTATTTATTTATTTATTTGAGAATGATAGAGAGAGAGAGAGAGGAGAGAGAGAGAGAAAGCATGAGCAGGGGAGGTGCAGAAGGGGAAGCAGGCTCCATGCTGAGTGGGGAGCCTGATACTGCACTTAATTCCTGGACTCTGGGATCATGACCTGGGCCCAAGGCAGAAGCTTAACCTACTTAACCACCCAGATGCCCCAGCATTTGCTATTTTAATGTTAAAAAAAAATTTTTTTTAGTTGTTTAAGTAGATACATAGTAATAGCTAATCATAGTCTTAATTTGCATTTTCCCAGTGGTTTGTGAAGATAAACGTATATTTATGTGTTTATTGGCCATCTATGGCCTCTTTGGTAAATAATATGCTCATGTCTTTGTTTTCAAATTGAAAATTTTCTTAATACTGAGTTTTGGGAATTCCTTATCATCTAGACATGAGTCTTTTCATAGATATGTAGTTTGCCAATATTTCTCCCAGTCTGTATGTGGTCTTTTAATCCTCTTTGTAAAATTTTCCTCAGAGAAAAAGGTGTTATTTTGACACTAATTTTTTCATTTTTCCCTTTATTGGATTATGTTTTGGTTTCATGTCTAACATATCTTCACCAAATAATCACCACTGTAATAAACAGCAAATCTCACTTCCAAAGTTGTTACATTATATAATTTGAAATTTCTAGATTTCAATAAAAATTATGAGATATGCAAATAAAGAAGAACATATGGATCTACATACAAGGGGGAAAAAAACAACCAAAAATACTGTCCCTAAGTAAGTTCAGATGACCCAGAAAGCTAAGGCAATATTCAAGAAGAACATAAAGTTAAAAGACTTACAGTAACACATACTGGATCTTACTAAAAAAATTAGAATAATTAATATCAGCCTGGCATTAGTGCAAAGATAGGAAGTTCAAAATGAAATACAATAATCTAGAAATGGACCCACAGATAATCACTCCTTGGTATATTACAGACACCACTGGGCCTGAGTAAGGAAGGGAGGATTTTTCTAAATGGTTCTGGGTAAACTAAATATTTGCAAGAGAATAAATGAACCTTGACAATATATAGATATACAAAACAAATTTGGGGGTGGGTCATAAACCTAAAAATGAAAACTAAGCAATCAAACTTCAAGAGGTCTTTAAGGCAAGTAAAAATCACTTAAACCATAAAAGGAGATTAATTTTTTAAAAATTCTGTTTATCAAGAGACACCATTAAGAAAGTGTCATCAGAAATTTGCATGATAAGACCCATATAAACAATTTTATCATTATATTTGAGTCTTGGATGATGACTGAAATTAATGTAACTCAGATATTCTTGTTCCTAAAATAACTCTTTAGAAAAAAAAAAAAAAAAGGAAAGTGAAAGCATCATACAGACTAGTAGAGGTATCTGATATACTTATGTATTCAATAAATGACTCATCCCTTTACATGTAAAACACTCTAACAACAAATAAATTCAGATAACATCGTTAAAAGATTAGCAAGAATAGAAAAATACTTCACACAAATAAAGGATACAAAAATGGTTAGCTGACATATATAAAGTTGCTTGATATCATTATCAGCTGATAATCACAAATTTAATTTGCAGACCAAAAAGACCAAAAAAACTGACAATACTAAGTTTCAACAAGTATATAAAGCAATTGCAACTATAGTCTATTGTCAATCTGAGGATAATTTTATTCAATAACTTAGAAAAATATTTTGGCATTTCTTAATGAAAGTAAACTTGGGGGTGCCTGGATGGCTCATTCAGTTAAGCAGCTGCCTTCAGCTCAGGTCATGATCCCAGGGTCCTAGAAGTGAGTCCCACATCAGGCTTCCTGCTCAGCAGGGAGTCTGCTTCTCCCTCTCCATTTGCTCCTCCCCCCCCCCATGGTCTTTCTTTCTCTGTCAAATAATAAATAAAATATATATTTTTAAAGTAAACATGCATGTACCTTATGATTTAGCTGTTTCTCTCTTGGATATAAAATATCATAGAATGAGTTCTTATAATCACAAAGGACATATTCAGATAAAATCATAATATCCTTACTCATAATAGCCCACAACTTGAAAGAACAAAATGTAAGAATTCATAAATATATTATGACTCACTCATACAGTGAGCACCAGAAAGCATGGAAAACATAGTACTGAAATGTGCAAGAATGTGATAATCTTATTGATATAATGATAAGTGAATTAAGTCAGGAATGAAAGATTACCTACAGTATAATTTTCTTTATAGGAAAGCAAAATTAATCTATGGTCATAAAGATCAGACTAATGGTTAACATCAGGGGATTACTGACAGATGGAAACAGAAGATTCTTGGAAATATATCATTTTGGTTTATAGTTATATAGGTGTATACCTATCTAAACATATAATTGGTCTGTGCAATTTACATTTATTCAATTTACTATATGTGTTGTAGCTTAATAAAAATAAACATTTAAAAAGCACTTTTAAACATAAGCAGAAAGAATTTGCTAATAATTTGCATTGGGGCTTCTGAGAAATAAAGTAAAAATTATTTCATAATTTTTCCAAAGTAAATGGAAAAATGGAGGTACCATTTATTGAGATGGAGAATATTGGAGGAGGAATAGGTTGAAGCTGGGAAGAGAGATTTAATTAAGTCTGGAGATACCTATTGCACACACAGATGCAGACAATTTAGCAGCCCTGATATATAAGATTGGGGTTTGTCAAGAAGTCCAGACTTAAGATAAAATTTTGGGGGACATCACTGCATTAGAGTTCTCCAGAGAATTAGAACTAACAGAATGTTTGTGTGTGTGTGTGTGTGTGTCCCCTATATATTTATTAATGTGTGTGTATATGTAGAGAGAGAGATTTATTGTAAGGAATTGGCTTACATGATTATGGAGGCTGAGAAGTCCCAAAATCTGAAGTCAGCAAGCTGGGACCCAGAAAAGTGAAAACCTAGCTCCCAGTCCAAGAATCAGGAGGACCAATGATTTGAATTCCAGTCTGAAAACAGACTTGAGACAAAGGAGAAGCCGATGTTTTAATCTGAGTCTAAAGGCCAGAAAGAACCAGGATTCCAGCTCAAAGAGTTATGCAGGAGACCCAACTAACCCTCTTACTCAGCCTATGGTTCTACTCAGGCAGGCTACACACATTAGGGAAGTCAATATGCTTTACTCAATCTATGGATCCAAATGTTAATTTGAACCAAAACACTTTCACAGATACACCCAGAATGTTTGACCAAATATCTGGGCTTTTTGTGGCTTGACTAAGTTGACTAAGTGGGCACATGAAATTAACTGTTGTAATCACCAAAGATTTAAAGCCAGATTAGATGATGTCTCCAAAGAAGTGATGTAAGAACTAAACTCTGGGAAATTTAATGTTTGAAGGCTCTAAAGATTAGTGAAATCCAACTAAAGAGGATTAGAATGTGTCTAGTAAAGCAGGGAGAAACCAAGAGACTGTGGTATCCAAAGGCCAAGTGAAGTGTTTCACAAAATTGAGATTTAGCAACTATGTCAAAAACAGTGAAATATAATGAGGGCAGAGACTTAATACTCAGGACACTGAGATTTGATTCAAAGAGAGGACTGAAGTCCTTCTATTTCTGACCTTAATAGACTTGAGGGGAAAACCTAACAAGACTTAACCTCTCCACCATAAACAACTAAAAACCTGGATAAAATATATTTAAAAAATTGTTTTCAAACATTTAGTAACAGGTATCATAGGGCTGTGATTCCTGAGAAAAGAGAAATAAACCAGGTAATCCTTTCAATTCCATTGGCATTTGGCCTTGAGACAATTTTCAAACAGAAGTGCAAGGACGGAAAACCCAAACAGAGTTGGGAGCAGTGAGATTCAGGACGATCAGTGCAGTTGGAACTATGGAGCAAATACCAGAGAAAAAGTTACCGGACAGAGAACGATCAAAAAGTCTATGTACAATTGAGTCTGTTGTTGAATATGAAGCCATACATAAGTAGTAGTAGGGAAGAATTACCAGAGAGCTGGAACCTGAGCATTTACTGAGATTACACAAAGTTTATCGTTTCTGAGTCACAACTAGCCAGAATGAAGTTTTCATTGAAAACCCAGATCATTCAATATGACCTCGGATGTGTACATGCTTAGCAGGACAACTAAATTAGTTCCTACTGTGAATATGTGCTAACAAAAATTACACAAAAATCTTGAAAGGACTAGTTAATTTTCAAGTTACCTAGTTGCCTTCCAGAATCTGAATAAATGGAGATTATACTATATTATACTATATTATAAATGAGGACTCAATACTGTTGTCTTTGAGGAAGGCATCAGTTTCCTAGTATATCAATCTAGCAGTCCATTTGGCCTCCATTAATATTGAGGAAAGTCATGGGTTTGGGAGAATTGGGGGGAATCAGTTGGGAATTCCACAGTTCATTGAAATATATATTATAGGGAAAGACATTAGGAATAATTGGCCCTTGGGCAGATAGGGACTATAAGACTAAGAGCTTTATTCTTGTTTGTGGCTGGCCTGGTATGACAAATATAGTACTGGAGATATAACATACTGGTATCCGAAGGCCCTTCTTGTGGATGTGAACTATGTACAGCTCTCCTCAGTCTATCATATGGTTATGTATGAGAATTCAATCAGAAAACCAACCCATTATAAGTTTTATGAGAATAAAGGATCTAGAATAAGAAATGAATTCACATGAATGTGAGAGAAATGGGGGGAATAAAGGTCTGGAAGGGGAGTTTGTGTATTGGAGATGTAGTCACTAACCACATCAATTTAGTGTAGGTGGAAAGGGCAGAGTTTTGGTGACTAGGCATGAAGTGGGAGCCTTTACTGTGAGGTTATGGACAAGTCTATGGACACTACTACTTGCATGGAAGCTGTTGCCTCTGAAGAACCTGCTGTCAGTGCCTTGGAGTATGCATGGATAATGGGCTTAGGGTGCTATTGGTTGTGGAGACTGCCAACCTAGAAGACAAACTGGTTGATGAGGAGGAAGTCAAAAGAAAACAAAGAGATAAAAGAAAACGAGGTCCTCCTGGACACATCTGGACCTTCTGGTTATATTTGTGACCCCTCAAATGTCTGATAATAATGTCTTCTGCTCCCCTTCCACTTTCCACATCTGATGAGATGGCTCTCTTGGCCAACTCTAACCTAAATCTATAGCACTCAACTTTAGACAGGAGAAGTGACACCAAACTGACAACATTATTTAGCACAAATGGCCAGACCTTTTGAATGGTATGGAAATTTTTGATGGAATATTTGACAAGAGGTGGAACAATGATGCTGAGTATATATGGAAATAACATGAAATAAAACTGGGGAAGGGTGCTGTCTATGTAGAAATTTTATGATACTTATGTAAGACCTCTGACAATGGACATGTGAGTTGGGCTTCTGTCTGTTTTGAAAGAGTGACAACATAATAGAATAAAAAGTTAAGGTGATAATGATCAGGTCATTTATTACACTTACCACATACCAAGCATTTTAAATGCATTATGTATATTGATTTGCTTAAGTCTAACAACAAACTTTGGAGTATTACTCTTCCTGTTACCTCCAGAGACATGGAGACATTAAGTAACTTGTCGAAAGTAAATGGCTAAACCAGGATTTAGTAAATGGCTAAACCAGGATTTGAATCAGGAAGCAGTGTCAGGACTTATGTGTTAAAAATGATGATAATCTGTCTGATGGAAAAAGGGAAAGGATATTGCAAATGAAGAAACTTTATGCAGTATCAGCTTAGATGTAAGCAGGTATATCAGTCAACAGGATAGTAAATGGACCAGTTTTGATTTGTACTGAGATTCATAGACAACTTGAAGATAGAGAATTTCTATGAAGTTTGAAAAGGGTTAAACAACTGCAGATTTCTGAGTTTAAAACGTGTTTCTTGGGGCCTCTGTATGGCTCAATCAGTTGAATCAAGTTTTTATTTCAGCTCAGGTCATGATCTCAGGGTCGTGGGATCAAGCCCCATATTGGGACTCTCATTCAGTGCAGAGTCTGCTTGTCCCTCTCCATCTGCTCCTCTCCTCCTCTAAAACAAATGAATAAAATATTTTTTTAAAAAGTTTCTCATGATGAAATTATAGGAATTAACTCTGATGCAAAGAAATAGAGAAACTTAGAAAATACCATTAGGGTCCAAGTTCATGTAAAATTCAGCAGAGAGAACATTAAGATGTATTGTTTTAGGAAGAAGTAATGATATTTGATTATCTATTAAAGACTTAGGACTTTTCATATATTTATACCTTTGAAAATGTATGTGCATTCTAATCCCATTAACTAGAACCTATCTCCTTTCCTGGACTCAAAATCAACCTCAAATATGAGCCCCTTCATGAAGTCTTTTCTCCATTCATTAAATTCAGGCATTCTTTCCTCTGGGTTTTCACAGAAAGTACTTTGTTCATTCACACCTCTAACTTAGTGGGTATCATTATATTGACATTATCTGTAAATGTGTGTGATGGGATTCTGTAGTGCACTGTTTGGGTATCCCTCCAGGACTGAGACTTTTATTCTTCTAGCTGGGAGAAGGTTTAGATGTTGACAATTTACAACAGTGTCCCTCTCTAAGAATTGCTCTCAGCTGAATGAAACTCTCTCACCCTCTTCCCCAAGGAATCTCACATTTAATAACTATTTGATGTAAAAGTACAAAGGCCTCGCCCATTTGCTCCAGTTGGGGATAATTCTGAAGGGGCATTGAAGCTTCAGGACACTCTGGGGACTGACTAAGTTTGCTGTTGCAACTGCACTATAGTTTGAGTTCACTTTCTGCCCAGTGCTGATTCCTAATCATTGCAACCAGAGGACTTTCTAATAAATCTGATGCATACAAAACTCTAGTTTCCTAAAAAAAACAAACTTAATGATATGTCTTTCTGTACCACTAGACTCTCTATTTTTAAGAAAGAAAAGACAATTTCCTTTTTACTATGTAATAACTTATACGTAGCTAACATTTTGGGTTCTTGCAATGGATTAGACACTATGATCTATTCTTATTTCAATTCTTGAGATAGGTGGCACCATTTTGAGGTGATGCTAAGACCCACCAATTTGTAACAGTTATTAAGGATGAAACATGATTATATAATAGGTCAGAACATATAATATCTCTGTAAATTACATTAAAATAAGCAGTTTTATTTTTTAATTTTGATTTTTTAAAATTTGAATCCTTCTTTATTGTCAGTTTAAAAAATCTTATGAATGTGTTCCACTCTTAGGAATCATCAGTGATACCCTGATTTTCACAATTCTGTCATATGATTTTTGACAGATTTAACACCTTTCAGGTTAACACCAAATTGATAAACATATTTAAAATATGGGAAGTTTTACTGCATTTTTTAATATAGTAAGATGCATACAATTGGTTCTTAATAGAAATTGCACTTTCCTGAAGTTTAACACTGTATTGGGAAAGTCAGATTACTTATACTGGATCAATGAATGAATGAGAGAATGACTGAATCAATTAACATGAAACTAAGAGATTCCAGACAAATGCCCAGCAAAGATATTTCAGACCAAGGTATGTGATGCTTAAATTCAAAACCCTATAATGTTAAAGGAAAATAAAGTCTTGGATTGCTAGAAATTTGACACTATTCTGGTGATACAAAGAAGAAAATGAAGGATGATAAGTTAAATGTAATTTTTGAAACATTGAGAAAAATAGTCTGAATCCAGAATAACTTGGTAGACTAAATAGAATTGTGTGGACTAAGGAATATTGAGATCTCTTTTCAAGTCTATGCATATTAAATTCAAAACTATGAAAATTAACATATTCACTTGGAAATTTTGTAGGTCAAAATATACTTCCATAAGTATATTTTTAAAAAATGCATTGGTCATACCTGAAAGAAAAAACAATCATCAGAGACTCCTATAGCTTCACCTCTGGGGATTAAAAAGTTAGCTATTCCAGCAAGAAATGCATGGACAAGGGTCCTTAGGCAATGACTTCTTTCAAACTGTGACAGACTATATTGCTGGCATTAATCAGGCATGGGTATCATGATACTTTGCACAACTGCTTAAGGCCTTGAAGCTTTATTTAGAAAATATAAATGTACGTTTAGTTGATATATTTATTTTTTTTTGTATTTTATTTTATTTTTTATTATAATTTTTTATTTTTTATAAACATATATTTTTATCCCCAGGGGTACAGGTCTGTGAATTACCAGGTTTACACACTTCACAGCACTCACTAAAACACATACCCTCCCCAATGTCCATAATACCACCCCCTTCTCCCAAACCCCCTCCCCCCAGCAACCCTCAGTTTGTTTTGTGAGATTAAGAGTCACTTACGAGAAGAATCAATGAAAGAAGATGAGATTGGGAGGGAGATATATTTATTTTTTACTTGTTTCAAATACTTACAACTAAAGGGACATAGTCTCCTAGTGGAACCATATTACTATTTTAACATGAATTTTAATAATGATCTCTTTAGAAGATGATTTTATTATTCCTGACACTTCAATGAAAATAGCCTTATAATCTCATCCAACCTTATTCATAAATTTTGGATTCAAAATCAATCTAGACATTTCCTAGGTAAGATAATATTTATCAGGAATCTTTGCATGGTCAGGAATATTGCACAAGAACCATCTGTGTCCTTGGTATGAGAAATTACATTGTGAAAAAAAGAATTATCTAGAGATTATTGTCATTTACCATTAGTCACAACTTTAATTAATAAATTAATTAATTTTTTAAAAGATTATGTATTTATTTATTTGAGAGAGAGAGAGAGCACAATGCAGGGATAGGAGAGAGACAGAGGGAGAGTAAGAGAGAAGCAGATTCCCTGCTGAATAGGGATTCCCATGTGGGGCTCTATCTCAGGATCCTGAGACCATGACCTGAGCCAGAGGCAAATACTTAACTGATTGAACCACCCAACATCCCTCACATCTTTAGTTTAAATAAATTAAAATATGAACACTTGGAAAACAGAACTATTTTTATATAGTTACATATGAATTAATTCAGCAAAATATAAAGTAGCCTAATCAATAAAACAATCTAACTTTTATCAGGATACACACTTTTAGTCAAGAATGGGAGTTACAGGGGCACCTGGGTGGCTCAGTGGGTTAAGCCTCTGCCTTCGGCTCAGGTCATGATCCCAGGGTCCTGGGATCAAGCCCCACATCGGGCTCTCTGCTCTGCAGGGAGCCTGCTTCCTCCTCTCTCTCTCTGCCTGCCTCTCTGCCTACTTGTGATCTCTGTCAGATAAATAAAGAAAAAATCTTAAAAAAAAAAAAAAAAAGAATGAGAGTTACATGAGTTGAATCTGTATTCCCAAAACTATCTGCTAGATTTTAGGAGAAAGTTTAGTGAACAGACAAGTGCAAGCTAGTGGAAAAGTGAAGGAAAAAAAAAATGACATTCAATTCCAGTTGGACATGGATAAGGAGGAACAACTATCTGATTTTATGGTTTTAAGTAATGATTCAAATTTCATTTTAATTTTTGTCAAAAAGTTTCTAGGGTATAAAGTTAATATTTCAAAACAGACCCTGAAAAATAAATAAATTAATAAATAAAAACAGACCCTGAACAAACATAAATTTGAATAAATTATTTCCCTAGAATTAATGGGAGTAGGACTTACTGTAGGGCATATAGTGATCCTACCATTAACATATCCTTTTATATCATGAAGAAGAAGCATCCTGCTTTGATGCTTAATCATCGTGTCGTGCAAGTAAGGAAAACATCATCATCACATCATCATCAACAACAACATAAGCAATAAAACCACTCCATAAAGAAGAATTCCCAAAAGTCCAATAATAACTTCTAGAAGCTCAAAAAATCTTAAATCTTTCAACTTTATTCTCCTTTAATGCTGACTTACAGACATGAGGAAACTCTTCTCCAATATAATCTAGTGTTCATAAATAACCTCACTGCCCTGGAAAACCTCAAGAATATTGGAGGACCCAAATGCAATATTATGTGGGAAAGCACTGTCATAATGATGTCATGATAACTGGACAGTCCGTTAAGAGTCTGATCTCAGAGATGTGAAATCCAGCCCCACGTGCCCCATGAAGCCCGCTTAAGATTCTTTCTCTTGGGGTGCCTGAGTGGCTCAGTGGGTTAAACCTCTGCCTTCATGTGTCTGTTGGCCATCTGGATGTCTTCTTTGCAGAAATGTCTGTTCATGTCCTCTGTCCATTTCTTGATTGAATTATTTGTTCTTTGGGTGTTGAGTTTGCTAAGTTCTTTATAGATTCTGGACACTAGTCCTTTATCTGATATGTCGTTTGCAAATATCTTCTCCCATTCTGTCAGTTGTCTTTTGATTTTGTTAACTGTTTCCTTTGCTGTGCAAAAGCTTTTGATCTTGATGAAATCCCAATAGTTCATTTTTGCCCTTGCTTCCCTTGCCTTTGGTGATGTTCCTAGAAAGATGTTGCTGCGGCTGAGGTCGAAGAGGTTGCTGCCCGTGTTCTCCTCAAGGATTTTGATGGATTCCTTTCATACATTGAGGTCCTTCATCCATTTGGAGTCATGCTTAGCGAAATAAGTCAAGCAGAGAAAGACAACTATCATATGATCTCCCTGATATGAGGAAGTGGTGATGCAACATGGGGGCTTAAGTGGGTAGAAGAAGAATCAATGAAACAAGATGGGATTGGGAGGGAGACAAACCATAAGTGACTCTTAATCTCACAAAACAAACTGAGGATTGCTGGGGGGAGGGGGTTTGGGAGAAGGGGGTGGGATTATGGACATTGGGGAGGGTATGTGATTTGGTGAGTGCTGTGAAGTGTGTAAACCTGGTGATTCACAGACCTGTACCCCTGGGGATAAAAATATATGTTTATAAAAAATAAAAAATTAAAAAAACAAAAAACAAAACAAAAAAAAAAAAACCTCTGCCTTCAGCTCAGGTCATGATCTCAGGGTTCTGAGATCCAGCCCCGCATCAGGCTCTCTGCTTATCAGGGAGCCTGCTTCTCCCTCTCTCTTTGCCTGCCTCTCTACCTACTTATGATCTCTCTCTCTCTGTCAAATAAATAAATAAAATCTTAAAAAAAAATTGTTTCTCTCTCTCTCTCCCTTTACCCCTCCCCCATGTCTAAAAAATGACAACTAGATAATCACTAACCATCTGCATATTAACCTGTACACTTCTATATAATCCATTGCCTCCCAAAATTGAAACAGAAATTAGATATCTCAATTAAGTTTTTAATTTTTTTAATTTTTTATTTTTTATAAACATATTTTTATCCCCCAGGTTACAGGTATGTGAATCATCAGGTTTACACACTTCACAGCACTCACCATAGCACATACCCTCCCCAATGTCCATAACCCTAAGTTTTTTATTTTGATGTAATTCCAGATTCACAGGCAGTTGAGCAAAAAGTAATAGAGGAATCTCATATATTCTTTACCAGGTTTATCCCAATGGTAACATTTTGTAAAACTAATGTAAAATTTCACAACCAGAATATTGACATTGATACAATCAAGGTACAATTTATTTCTCAAAAGGGGTCCCTCAGGGTGGCCTTTTAAAATTTAACCTACTTGTCCTATCCCCAACCCCTCATTAACTTTTGGCAACCAATAGTCTGTTTTTTTATTTCTATAATTTTGTCATTTTAAAAATGTTGCATAAAAATAACACATTATATGTTAATAAAATTTTTAAAAGTTACATACAGTCTACAATTTTTTGAGATTGGCTTCCACCCCCACCCCCTTCCCCACAGCCTAATCTCTGGAAATTCATACAGGTTGTTGTGTATATCAATAGTTTGTTCCCTCTCATTTAATATTCCATGGCATGGATAGACCACACTTGGTTTAACCACTCACCCATTGAAAGACAGTTGTCTTTTTCTTCCCTTTTTTTTTTTTTGGCAATTATGAATAAAGATGTTATTGAACATTTATGTACTAGTATTTGTGTGAACATCAGCTTTAATTTTCCTAGGATAAATGCCCAAGAGTGCAGTTGCTGAGTTGTGTGGTATTGCTTGCTTTAAGAGAGAGTAAGAGTGTTTGAGAGAATGACGATCATTTTTATTCCCACCCTAAATGTATGAGTGATTAAACCTCTCCACATCTTTGCTAGCATTTGGTATTGTCACTACTTATTATTGTAATCATTTTTTGGTGTGTAGTGATAGTTTACTTCTTAGTTTATAATTATAGTTTATATTTGCATTTTTATAATGGTTAATGATGTTGAATAACTTCTTTTTTTCTTTTAAGTAGTCTCCCTACCCACCACAGAGCCCAACATAGGGCCTCAACTCATGACCCTGAGATCAAGACCCTAGCTGAGATCGAGTCTGTTGCTCAACTGACTGAGTCACCCAGGCACTCCTAATAGAGGATAGTTGAAAGAAAAGCAGACAGGAGCAAGGGGCCCCTGTCCTAAAAGAAAACAACTCAAAAAAGGAAAGGATCCCACCCAGGTCTACATTACCTTGAAAGGAGCCCTCTTCCCTTTTCCACATTAGCAACAACCTGATAGATGAGCACATAGACAAAAACCTGTTTGGGTGACAGGCACATGGAGGGTTAATAAGATTAAAACAGCCCACCAACAATCTCATAAGAAATGCTAAATTTAGATGCCAAAATGGCAACCCTCTCAGGTCCCCTCCCTCTTCAGGAGCTTTGTACTATCACTCACTAAACTTTGCTTTCCTGTCCACCACTCTTCCTCTGGTCTACAACTTCAATCTTTGAACCATGTTGACCAGGAATCACAGGTACTAAAAGAGAAATCTTGAACACCCTGATGTTGAATATATTTTTGTGTGACATCTGATTTATTTATTTATTGAGAGACAAAGAGAGAGAGATGTGAGAGAGTAGAAGAGGGAGAGCAAGAACCCTAAAGTAGACTCCTCACTTAGTGTGGAGTCTGATGCAGGCTAGATCTCACCACCCTGAGATCATGACTCTGAGCTGAAATCAAGAGTTGGATGCTTAACCAACTGAGCCATCCATGCACCCTCTGAATATTCTCTTTGTTGGAATATTTTTACATCTGTTGCCTATTTCTAATTAAATTATTATCATTTTTAATGATGAATTTTGAAAGTTCTTTATGTATTCTGGATACTCAACCTTTGTTGGATCGTAGTCTGTAAATATTTTCTCACATTTTGTAGCTTATTTTTTTTTTACCTTCTTAATATGGTCTTTCTCAGAACAAAAGCTTATTTTTTTAAAAGATTTTATTTATTTATTTGACAGACAGAGATCACAAGTAGGTGGAGAGGCAGGAAGAGAGAGAGGGGAAGCAGGCTCCCCGCTGAGCAGAGAGGCTGATGTGGGGCTGGATCCCAGGACCCTGGGATCACGACCTGAGCTGAAGACAGAGGCTTTAACCCACTGAGCCACCCAGATGTCCCACAAAAGCTTACACTGTTGGTGGGAATGCAGGTTGGTGCAGCCTCTTTGGAGAACAGTGTGGAGATTCCTCAAGAAATTAAAAATAGAACTTCCCTATGACCCTGCAATTGCACTCCTGGGTATTTACCCCAAAGATACAGATGTAGTGAAAAGAAGGGCCATCTGTACCCCAATGTTTATAGCAGCAATGGCCACGGTCGCCAAACTGTGGAAAGAACCAAGATGCCCTTCAACGGACAAATAGATAAGAAAGATGCGGTCTATATACACTACGGAGTATTATGCCTCCATCAGAAAGGATGAATACCCAACTTTTGAGCAACATGGACAGGACTGGAAGAGATTATGCTGAGTGAAATAAGTCAAGTAGAGATAGTCAGTTATCATATTGTTTCACTTATTTGTGGAGCATAACAAATAGCATGGAGGACATGGGGAGTTAGAGAGGAGAAGGGAGGAAATTGGGGGAAATTGGAAGGGGAGGTGAATCATGAGAGACTATGGACTCTGAAAAACAATCTGAGGGGTTTGAAGAGGTGGGGGGGTGGGAGGTTGGGGTACCAGGTGGTGGGTATTATAGAGGGCATGGATTGCATGGAGCACTGGGTGTGGTGAAAAAATAATGAATACTGTTATGCTGAAAATAAATAAATTTAATTAAAAAAAGAAACTTCAAATAAAAATAATTAAGTTAATAATTTTTATAAAAAGCTTATTTTGATGAGATCCAGTTGTTCAATTTTTCCTTTATGGATTATGTTTTTGGTGTATAAAGAGTAACTTCATACTGGAGAAATCTGACAAACATTATCTCAGCCAGTTTATCAAAATCAGCATGAACATGTTGATAGTATATATCCTTAATAATAAAGTGATGAAAATTATACTTTTTCACTGTGGTTCCTTTTCTCAAAAAAACCCACCCAGCTCTTATCATGGGAAAAACAGCTGACAAATCTAAGTTGAGGGATGTTCCACAAAATACCTGTCAAGGTCATCCAAATAAGAGAAGTCTGAGAGATTGTCACAGCCAAGGGAAGTCTGAAGAAACATACCAAACTGAATGCATGGTATCCTGGATAAGATAATGGAGCAGAAAATACATACAGTACATAAGGTAAAAATGAAGACATTATGAATAAATGTTTAAATAAAACATGGACTTTTCTTAATTACAATTGATCAATATTAACCCATTAGCTATAGCAAATGTACCATAATAAGGTAGACTCTTCATAATAGGGAATTTCAAGTGTGGGTTATGAGAACTCCTTGCATTGTCTTCACAATATATCTGTAAATCTAAAACTTTCTAATATAAAATCTTTAGTTTAAAAAAAATACTTATTTTCCCCTAACTTTGTATACTGAAAATGTCTAGAAACAATGAAAAACCCAATAACAAGAATCACCCTAGTACCTGGCAGGGGATAATTTACAGATTCTAAAAATGTGGTTTTTTGTTTGTTTGTTTTCTTTTGTTGGCTGTGTTTTGATAATTCTTAAAGCTATGTAATGAATAAATCAAATTCCCTGTATTATTTTCCTTATTTTATATGTGTTTGAAAATTACAAATTTAAAAATTTCTTAAATTAGCAATATTGCTTAATGAATATTGCCTTTTATGACCTGATATTAGTTATAACTGGGCATAGCTGAAGCAAGATCATCTGCACATTAACCAGGAATAACCACTAGCAAACACACATTCCCAAGCCTGCAGGAGAAACCAACCACTCTCTCTTAGAGACAGACGATCAATCGTGAATTAAATTTATTTTAGTTAATGAAATATCATAAAACTTTCAAGGAAATTATTATACTCAGGGCTGTACTAAAGCCTGCTTCTCCTATCAGATGGTTTTCTTGGTTAGATTTTTAGAAAAGAAGAATCTCCAAAACTGATCTCTACTTTTCTATTATGTAGTCAAAAGTTTACTTTCTGTGGACAAAATATGTAGGTACAGCAAGCTGTTTATAAATATAAATGCAGAAGATTTCAGGCATAAGGTAGGAAAATCGTGTTTTGATTTTCATTGTAGTAGCCAGGAATAGATATGTATGTTATGGCCAGAGACTATGCTGACCGAATGCTGGAGTGAAAGTGCCAGTGGCCCCATCACAGTTTCTCCCTGACTCTTGCAGATGGTCCGACCTTTTTCTGCTCCCATTGCCTCCTATTTGACTCATATCTTAAGGTTATTCATTTTTTCTGAGTTTTCTTAGTTTCATTTTTGAATATCTATATATATGTATTGGTCCTTTGAGTTTACATATTATCAATGCCAATTAATCATTTTCATTTATAACGCCTGCCACAATGGGCATTAAGGTATTTGTTGGTATGATTTGGTCATTTAAATCTTTTCAGTGGTCAGAGCTAGGAAATATTTTCAGTACATTATGGAGTGAGCCTAAACTTCTACCCATAAACCTGGGGAGGAAATTTTGTATGAGACACATGATCGGGTTGGATGTCAGAAAAATTTCATGAGAAAAGGAGATCCCTTTGCACACTATTAAATGCTATTCTTTCAAGGAAGTGTCGTTCTGAAAAAAAAATCCTGTTTGTTACTTCACATTTAATGTCAGGTTGTCTCCGTTAGACAAAATTAATGCTCAAAATGAAATTTTCAAAAGAGAAAAAAGCAAACAAGAATACAAATAAATTTTTAAAAATAGCTGATAAGAATACAAACAAATGCCTGAATCTCAAACAGCACATGCTTTCAATGTCAGATATGCTTTTTGCATGGGGTTCTTCATATGTAAAGAAGACCTCTGAGGTCAGATGATACAGATTTTCTATTTTTCACATCACTGAACTAACAAAACTGCAGATTCCCATTTCATTAACATGTTAGAGCAAAAACACCTTCTCTTTTCTATTCGTTGTATTTTCATGAGGATTGCCTTTTCTTTTGTACTTCACTGAAATATGAAAACCATATTTCTGCACCCAGTCACTATACTGTAGCATGCAAGCATGCAAACCCTAGTATAGTGTGAAATGAAATGATGGAAATGCATTATAATCCCCTCATTGTAATGCGAACCTTTAAATGAAGATTACACAACGAAACCTAGCACATTTGTAGAATAAGAGTAGTTTGGCCAAATTGTATGTATTTCTACATATTTTTGTTGTTTACACGTCTGATGATTTTTCCCCCATATGCTTGGACTGAAGTGTTTATGCATATAAAATTATTAGGCATCGATTATTCCAAATCCTGTCTTTGGGATGAAAGTCTTCAATTAATGTAATACTGTGATTTCCTAAGACATTAATAATATACATATTAAAATTCACAAACAGTTGCCCCACTGAATTGAAAGTTGAAATTGAAAATTAGCCATTGGGAGTCCCTCAGGGCACCAAACCATCAGGCAAAGAAAGGGTTGCTGTATCAGTTGCAGCAAGTTTTCTAATTATCAAGACAAAATTTGACTGTGACTATCTGATATAGATATGTCCATCTTTTCAGAATCCAGGAGTTTTTCTAGGACAACTCTTGGATTTGCATTTTACAATAAAAATATTTAATGACAGGTCTTCCAAAGATGTAGGTTTGGGTGTTCTCTAACCATGTAAAAGGTGCCAGCCAGGTCCAGCTGAAAGCAAAGGGATCATGGAATTACTGATGGAAGCAAAGTTTTTTAAAGACCAATGTGACCTCAAAACCACTAACAGAATGAAGGCTAAAGCAGTAAAGATATTTTCTTTCTATATTATCATGTACATATCATTAACCACAATGTCATCCACTTCTCTCCTATATTATTTTTTGGTGGTGAACAACTTTAAAACTTAATTTTTCTACAATATAATGTTAACATTGGATTGTGACTGAACTAAAACAAGTGTTACTATCACAAATACGAATTTTGGGATTTTGTGCCTTCAGTTTTTGAGGAGAGATGAATGTCTTCATTTGTATAAAATTGACTGTAGTGTATCACCAAAGTGATGCTGTTATTGTCATTGTTGCTATAAGGAAATAATCATTACCCATTTTTATTATTCTTAAACTCAAATATAAAAGAGGGTATCTTGACCTCTAAAAAGGGTTTCACGTGGCTAAATACCAACTTCAAGAAAACTCCTTTAAGAAGTCTACATGCTATCCACACGGCCCTTTTTCTCTAGTTTCCTCAGTCCCAGGAATAGTAACCCCTCATAGTAACTCATCTATGAGTTTCTTCAGCCTCTCTGTGTGGTTCTTCCACCACCCAACATCTTTGTAACCAATTTTCTACATTAAATCTCTTGTGTTTAAAATTCATGGCTGGTTTCTATTTTCCTAATTGGTTCCTGACAAATATACCCACATTGTTGAAAATTCTCTCTAAAACATTTTAGTAAAATTCCGTGTCTTTAACTATATCCCTAGGCATATTGATAAATTCTATTTTTAACAATGTCAGATACAAATGTATTAAGTGAATATTTATCTTCTAGTCATCAAATTATGCTAAATTTATTCTAAGAAGCTCCTTACATGGAACTGCCCCAGAATAATTCCTTTCTTTTTATTTTATTATGTTGTTAGTCACCATAGAGTACATCATTAATTTTTGATGTAGTGTTCCATGATTCATTGTTTGCTTATAACACCCAGTGCTCCATGTAATACATGACCTCCTTAATACCCATCATGGGGCCAACCCATCCCCTGACCCCCGTCCCCTCTGAAACCCTCAGTTTGTTCCCTGGAGCACATAGTCTTTCATGGTTCATCTCCCACTTTGAGTTCCCCCCCTCCATTTTCCCTTCTTTCTCCTAATGTCCTCAATGCTATAGAATAACCCCTTTGAGTTATAAAAACCGTTAGTTCCTTTTTATCCAAAAATTATGTTATCTAATTCACCTATCTTCCTTTATTACCAAACTTGACAGCAAATAAGTTTTGTTATTATCCCCGTCCCCCCAAAATCTCTGCAAATGATAAAGGAAGAAATAATTTCATAGCATACCAAAGATACCATTTTGAAGAGAGTGTAAGTTGCACATTTGTGTGTGTATGCATCTCTATACTCCTTTCCACCTGTAATTGTAAATTAAAGTTAGAATTTAAAATCTAAATGTATTCTATATAATTTCCATTATTAGAGATTCTCATGTGAACATCTCCTTACATCCACACAAAGAGCTCTTCAAAGCATTCAGACAACTTATATATCTCTTCCCTTCTTTAGATTAAGCATTTTTAAACTTCTTTTTTAATAAAAAATTTGTATTGTGGCAAAATATATATAACAGAAGATTTGACCATTTTAAGGATATAATTCAATGGCATCCATTACATTTACAATATTGTGAAATCCTCACTACTGTTTCTGAAACTTTTTCTTCATATTAAACAGGAACTACAGCAATAAAGTAATAATTCTCCATTTCCTCCTCTTCCCAGGTCTTGGTAATCTTTCTAATATACTTTCCCTCTTATCTACCCCTAATCTACTCTCTGGCTCTATGAGTTTGCCTATTTTAGATACTGCATTTAAGTGGAATCATACAATATTTGTCCTTTTGTATTTGGTTAATTTCATTTTGCATAATGTTTTCAAGGTTTATCCATGTTGTGACATAGATCAGTACTCCACACCTTTTTATGGCTGGAATATATTATATTGTTTATATATGCCATATTTGTTTCATCCATTTCTGTGGATGGACCTTTGGATTGTTTCTACCTTGTGGTTATTGTGAATATGCTTCATTAGACATTGATAACAAGAATCTTTTGAGTTTCTATTTTCAATTCTTTTAAGTATAGACCTTATTATAATGTAAATGGAATGAAAATAAAAGATGAAATTATTTATGTTTCATATAAACATTAAAAGGAAAATTGTTTAGATATATTATTAATATGAGAAAAGTAGATGGCAAGGCAAAAAAGAATTACATAAAGAAAGATGCCAAAAATTTTTAAAGTTAAAATTCACCAGAAAGATATAATAATCCTAAATTTGTACAACCCAATAACACAATCCTTAAGAAGATGTAAATCAGTGTGACAAAGTTAAAAGGAAAAATAGTGGGTGTTTTACCTGCAACACTCAATGACATTGAGAATCTTTGCATGTAACTCATAATAAACATTGAATCTTATTGCTTTGGGTTTTGTATTGCATTTAGCAAGTCTTCTGCTCTATAAACATGGGATGTCTTTCCATTCATTTAGGTTTCCTTTAATTTCTTTTTGCAATATTGTGAACTTTTAAGTATAGTATTCAGTCTTTCACCTCCTTGGTTGAATTTATTCCTAGGTATTTTACTATTTTAAATGCTGTTGTAAAGAAAATAGGTTTTTTTAAAAGTCTTATTTATTATTTTATAGAGAGAGAGCATCCACATGTGAGCATGGGTTGGGGGAGGAAGACAAGGAAAGAGAAACAGAGAATCTCAAGCAGACTCCCTGATGGGCATGTAGTTCAATCCCATGACCGGGGGAGAGGATTCAAGATGGCAGAGAAGTAGCAGGCTGAGATGACATCAGGGAGCAGGAGATCAGCTAGATATCTTATCAAAACATTGTGAACACCTACAGATCCAACAGGAGATCAAACAGAAGAAGAGCAACAATTCTAGAAACATAAAATTGGCCACTTTCTGAAAGGTAGGACCGGCGGAGAAATGAATCCAAAGCAATGGGAAGATACACCACGGTGGGGGAGGGGGGCAGCTCCGGGTAAGCTGCAGAACAACAGAGCACAAAATCTGAACTCTTAAAAGTCTGTTCCACTGGGCAAGAATTCCTGCCCAGAAAAAAAAAAAAAAAAAAGTCTGTTCCACTGAGGGACATCACTCCAGAGGCTAAAACAGGGTGAAGCCCACCTGGGGTCAGCATGAGCCCAGGTGCTGTGGGGTCACAAAATGATCGGGGGTGTCTGAGTGTTGCAGAGCTCGCAGGCATTAGAGCAGAGAAGCCAGCTACAGAGAGAGAGCTGAGGAGTGAGCCCTCAACTCGGTGTTACCTTGAACCGGTCACAGGTTGGGTGAGCTTGGAGAGTGGCCGGAAGCCAGGGAGATGAGAGTGATTGAGTGCTTTTCTGAGGAGTGGGGCCCCGAGCTCTCAGCTCCTCTGGGCTGGAGATTGGGAGGCTGCCATTTTCATTCCCGTCCTCCAGAACTCTACGGAAAGCATTCAGGGAACAAAAGCTTCCAAAAGCAAGTGTATTACTTAGCCTGGCACCTGGTAAGGGTGGTGCAATTCCGCCTTGGGCAAAGACACTTGAGAATCACTACAACAGGCCCCTCCCCCAGAAGATCAACAAGAAATCCAGCCAAGACCAAGTTCACTTACCAAGGAGAACAGCAGAATTACAGAGGAGGAGAAAGCAAAGCATGGAATTCATGGCTTTCTCCCCATGATCTTTAGTATTGCAGTTAATTAACTTTTTTAATTTTATTTTTTTTCTTCTGCTAATTTTTTTTAACTTTTACCCTTTCCTCTTTTAATATTTTTTAACTAGTTTATCTTAACAATATCTTTCATTTAAAAAATTTATCTTTTTTATTTTTCATTATTATAGTCATATTTTATCCTTCATTGTATCTAACTTTATTTTTTGTATACACATAGGGTTTTTTCTTCTAAAAAATTTGGGGTACAACTTCTTCTAATAGATCAAAATATACCCTAAATCTAGCTCCGGGCTTGTTTAGTCTCCAGCCCGAGCAAATTCTCTCCACTTTCTTTTTCTTTATTCTCCCAAGCAACTTACTTTATCAACTCCTTTTTTAGAAATTAAAAAAAAAATTTTTTTCATCTTTATAGGCATATCCCATCCCTTCATTGTGTTTACCCTTATATATGTTTTTCATTCTTTAAAATTTGAGGAGGTAGTTTCTTCTAAGAGACCAAAATACTTCCAAAATGACTGTTCTAGTCACCAGTCTAATATATATGTATGTGTGTGTGTGTGTATATATACATATATATATATATAAATATAAAAAAGAAATATATATATATATATTTCTTTTTTTTATTTTTTCTTTATTTGTTTTCCTTTTTTATTTTTTTTTCTGAACTTCTTTTTATCCCCTTTCTCCCTCCCACGATTTGGGGTCTCTTCTGATTTGGTTAAAGCACATTTTCCTGGGGTCTTTGCCACCCTTTTAGTATTTTACTTGCTCCTTCATATTTTCTTATCTGGACAAAATGTCAAGGTGGAAAAACTCACCACAAAAAAAAAAAAAAAAAAAAAAAAAAAAGAACAAGAGGCAGTACCAAAGGCTAGGGACCTAATCAATATGGACATTGGTAATATGTCAGATCTAGAGTTCAGAATGACGATTCTCAAGGCTCTAGCCAGGCTTGAAAAAGGAATGGAATATATAAAAGAAACCCTCTCCAGAGAGATAAAAACCCCTTCTGGAGAAATAGAACTAAAATCTAACCAAGTTGAAATAAAAAAAGCGATTAATGAGGTGCAATAAAAAATGGAGGCTCTTACTGCTTGGATAAATGAAAGCAGAAGAAAGAATTAGTGATAGAGAAGACCAAGTGACAGAGAATAAAGAAGCTGAGCAAAAGAGGGACAAACAGCTACTGAACCACCAGGGGAGAATTTGAGAGATAAGTGACACCATAAGACAAAACAACATTAGAGTAACTGGGATTCCAGGAGAAGAAGAAAGAGAGAGGGGAGCAGAAGGTATATTGGAGAGAATTATTGTAGAAAATTTCCCTAATATGGCAAAGGGAACAAGCATCCAAATCCAGGAGGTACAGAGAATCCCCCTCAAAATCAATAAGAATAGGGCCACACCCCATCACCTAATAGTAAAATTTACAAGTTTTAGCGACAAAGAGAAAATCCTGAAAGCAGCCCAGGACAAGAAGTCTATAACATACAATGGTAAAAACATTAGATTGGCAGCTGACTTATGCACAGAGACCTGGCAGGCCAGAAAGAACTGGCATGATATATTCAGAACACTAAATGAGAAAAACATGCAGCCAAGAATACTATATCCAGCTAGGCTATCATTGAAAATAGAAGGAGAGATAAAAAGCTTCCAGGACAAACAAAAGCTGAAAGAATTTGCAAACACCAATCCAGCTCTGCAAGAAATATTGGAAGGGGTCCTCTAAGCAAAGAGAGAGCCTAAAAGTAGTAGATCAGAAAGGAACAGAGACAATATACAGTGATAGTCACCTTACAGGCAATACAATGGCACTAAATTCCTCTCTTTCAATAGTTACCCTGAATGTTAATGGGCTAACTGCCCCAACCAAAAATCGCAGGCTCTCAGAATGGATAAAAAAACAAAACCCATCAATAAGCTGCCTATAAGAAACTCATTTTAGACCTGAAGACACCTCCAGATTTAAAGGGAGAGGGGGGAAAGCAATTTACCATGCTAATGGACATCAGAAGAAAGCTGGGGTGGCAATCCTTATATCAGATTAATTAGATTTTAAGCCAAAGACTATAATAAGAGATGAGGAAGGACACTATATAATACTCAAAGGGTCTGTCCAACAAGAAGCTCTAACAATTTTAAATATCTATGGCCCTAACATGGGAGCAGCCAACTATATAAACCAATTAATAACAAAATCAAAGAAACACATAGACAATAATACAATAATAGTAGGGGACTTTAATACTCCCCTCACTGAAATGGACAGATCATCCAAGCAAAAGATCAACAGGGAAATAAAGGCTTTAAATGACACACTGGAACAGATGGACATCACAGATATATTCAGAACATTCCATCCCAAAGCAACAGAATACAAATTCTTTTCTAGTGCACAAGGTACATTCTGCAGAATAGATCACATCCTGGGTCCTAATTCAGGTCTCAACTGGTAATGCCATGACCCCGAGATCATGATCTCAGACAAAATCATTGGATGCTCCATGGACTAAGCCATCCAGACACCCCTAAATAAAATAGTTTTTAAAATTTTCTTCTCAGATTGTTCATTGCCAGTGGATAGGAACAGAAGAGATTTTTATGTATTGCTCTTGCACCCTGTAACTTTGCTGAACTCTTTTATCAGTTCTATTAGCTTTTATCTTGGATTATTTGGAATTTTCTATGCCTAGGGTCATGTCATCTTTGAATAGACAGAGTGTGACTTCTTCTTTTATAATTGGGATGCCTTTTATTCCCTTTTCTTGCTCAAACGTTCTGCCTAGATCTTCCAGTACATTGTTGAATAGTAGTGATAGATGCAGACATCCTTGTCTTGCTCCAGAATTTAAGGGAAAGTGTTCAGTCTTTCATCATTTAGTATGACAGTAACTAAGGTTTTTTCATAAAGGTCCTATATTTATAATTCTGAGGAAACTCCCTTCTGTCCCAGTGTTCTGAATATTTTGTAGCATTAGTGTGCATTGTTTTTCTGTGTTAACTGAGATCATTGTGTGTTTTTTTTTCTTATGTTCTATTAATAATGCATATCATGTTGGTTTTCTTCTGTTGAAATACCTTGCATTCCTAGAATAAATCCCACTTAATGATAGTACATAATCCTTTGGTTTCAGTTTGCTAGAATTTTGTTTAAAAATTTTTAATGTATATTCACAAAAGATATTGATTTGTATTCTCTTTACTTGTAGTGTCCTTGTCTAGCTTTGGTATCAGGGTAATGCTAGCCCTGTAGAACGAGTTAGAAAGTGTCCCCAACACTTCGTATTTTTTGAAAGAATTTGAATATTGGGGTTAATTTTTTTTTTCATATATGATGTTTGGTAGAACTTACTAGTGATACCACCTGGTCCTGGAATTTTCTTCTTTGGGAGATTTTTTATTATTAATTCAATATTTTTAGTTGTCATAGGAAGTTTCAGATTTTTTATCTCTTACCCACTCAGTTTTAGTAATTTGTGCATTTCTAGGAATTTGTCCATTTTATCAAAATTATCTAATATGTTGCTGTACAATTGTTCATAGCATTTCCTCATAACCGTATTTTAAAATTTTTGATTATAAGGTCAGTAGTAATTTTTATACATTCATTTATAACATTCATTTCTTGACTCTCCTCTCACTTTTTTTCTTTTTTTTCTTAGTCATTTTAGTTACAGATATTTCAATTTTGTTGATCTTTTCAAAGAATCAACCTTTGGTGGTGTTGATTCTCTTTGTTTTTCTATTCTCTGTTTTGTTTGTCTCAGCTCAAATCTTTATTATTCCCATCTTTCTGCTAGTTATGGATTGACTTGCTCTTCTTTTTCTAATTTTTAATGGGTACTCTTAGATTATTGACTGCAAGCTTACTTCTTTTTTAATGTAAGTATTTATAATACTCCAGTTTCTCTTCAGATCAAATAAATCTTTCACTTTTTTAGAGTAAGCATTTATATCTATCCATTTCACTTTGAGCACTTTCTTTGCTTCAATCCAGAAGTTTTGGTATGTTCTGCTTCATTCGTCCCAAGGAATTTTCTAATTTTCTTATCACTTCTTTTTTGAGCTATTGGATAATGTTTCAATCTCCACATATTTGTGAATTTTCCAGTTTTACTTCTCTTATGGATTTCTAATTTCATTGGATTGTTATCAAAGAAGGCACCGTCTATTATTTCAATATTGTAATATCTATTGAGACTTAATTTATGGGCCAGCCTATTTGTCTAGGGAATGCTTAATGTGCATTTGAGAAAAATATGTGGCCTGCTATTGTGTTGAGTGTTCTATATGAGTCTGTTAGGTCTATTTGGTTGATAGTGTTGTTTTCTCATTGGTTTTCTATTATTGAAGGCAATGCATTGAAGTCTCCAGCTATTATTGTAGATATGTCTTTTTTTTTCCTTCAATTCTGTCAAAATTTGATTAGTATATTTTGGGACCATATTCGTAATTATATCTTCTTGATAAATTGACCCTTTTTCAATATAGAATGCCTATTTTATCTCTTGTAAAAATTTGTGACTTAAAAAATATTTTGTCTGAGGGATGCCTGGGTGGCTCAGTTGGTTAAGCGGCTGCCTTTGGCTCAGGTCATGATCCCAGCATCCTGGGATCTAGTCCCACATTGGGATGCTTGCTCAGCCGGAAGTCTGCTTCTCCGTCTGCCTCTGCCTGCCATTCTGTTTGCCTGTGCTCACTTTCTCTGACAAATAAATAAATAAAATCTTTAAAAAAAAGAAATATTTTGTCTGATATTCTAACTCAGCTCTCTTTTGGTTTCTATTTTCATAGAGTATCTTTTTCTAGCCATTCTAATATGAGTTTGTTGTAGATAGCATAGAATTAGAACATACTTTTTTACTTTTTATTTTCCCATTCTCTGCCTTTTGATAGGGACATTTAATCCATTTACATTTAAGTAATTATTGATAAGGAAGTGCTTACTTCTGTCATTTTGCTATTTGTTTTCTGTATGCTTTATTGTTATTTTTTGTCCTTCATTTCTTCCATAATCAATTTGTTTTGTGTTTGTTTTGTTTTTATTATGATAAACAACACATAACATAAAATTTGACATCTTTTTTTTTTAAAGATTTTATTTATTTATTTGACATACAGAGATCACAAGTAGGCAGAGAAGCAGGCAGAGAGAGAGAGGAGGAATCAGGCTCCCCACGGAGCAGAGAGCCCAACGTGGGTCTTGATCCCAGGACCCTGGGTTCAGTAGTGTTAAGTATATTCATGTTGCTATGAAATATATTTCCAGAACTTTTTTATCTTGCAAATCTGAAATTGTACCTATATGCAAAATTCCTTTCTTCCTCTCCCCCTAGTCTTTGGTAACCAGCATTCTACTTTCTTTTTCTATGGATTTAATTACTTAATTTACTTCACATAAGTGAAATCATATGGTATTTGTCTTTTGTGACTGAATTATTTCACATAGCAGAAGTCCTAAAAGTTTATCCGTACTGTAGTCTTTTTAAAGCTGAATATTTCACTATATGTATATAACACATTTTGTTTATGCATTCATCTGTCGATAGACATTGGGTTTGCTCCCACCTCTTGACTAATCTGAACTATGCAAATTCAGCAAACAAGTTCACAAGTGTGAACTTAGCTAGTGGCTGCCATGAACATGAGAATTAATTGATTTGTTTGTGCTGTACCTTATCATTTCCTTTTGTGCATACTTTTCTTAAAAAAGATTTTTATTTATTTATTTGACAGAGAGAGAGATAAGTAGGCAGAGCGGCAGGCAGAGAGAAGGGGCAGGGAGCAGCCTCCCTGCAGAGCAGAGAGCCTGATGTGGGGCTTGATCCGAGGACCCTGAGATCATGACCTGAGCTGAAGGCAGAGGCTTAACCCACTGAGCCACCCAGGTGCCCCCTTTTGTGCATACTTTTTAGGTATTTTCTTAGTGGCTAATACAGTGACTACAATTAACAGCTTAAATTTGTAACATTCTAGTTTAAATTGATAGAAGTTCGCTTAAATAGCATATAAAAACTGTGTCACTGAACCAATCCTACATGCCTCCTTTGTGTTTTTATTGTCACAAACTATGTCTTTATAGAGTTTGCTGATTAATAAAGGTTTACAATTTTTTTTGCCGTTTATGTTTTAAAATTATAAGAAAGGAAAAGTTACAAACCAAAAATGCAAGGATCCTGGCTTCTGTATTTACCTTTTTTGATGTCTTTACTTGAATATTCTCTTTCTTTATGTGACTTCAAGTTATTGTCTAGTGTCCTTTTATTCCAAGCTGAAGAATTCCCTTTAGCATTTTTTGTCAGGACAGCAATCAACAATAAACTCCTTCAGCCTTTAGTTTTTCTGAGAATGTTTTATTTCTCACTTATTTTCAAAGAATAGTTTTGCCAGATATAAAATTCCTGATGGGTCTTTTTTTTCCTTTTCTGTACTTTAAAAATATTACCCTACTGCCCTTTGATCTGTTCTGGTTGTAATAAGAAGTCTGTTCCCTATTAAGGATACCTTGTACATGACAAGTCACTTCTCCCTTGCTGCTTTCTATATTGTCTTTGTCTTTGGTTTTTGGCATTGACTATAATGTGTCTTTTTGTGAAATTCTTAGCATGTATCTTTTGTGGAGTTTGTTGAGCTCCTTGGATATGTAGATTTGTGTCTTTTATCATTTTTGGGAAGTTTGCCAGTATTTCTTTGAATATCCTTTCTGCCCCTTAGTCTCCTCTCCTTCTGGGATTCCTTTTATGCATATATATCCCAAATGTCCCTTAAGCCCTACTTATTTCTTTCTAACCTTTTTCTTTTCCTTTGAGTTCACAGAGTGAATAATTTCAGTTGACCTATCTTTAAGTTTGCTAATTTGTTTTTCTGCCAGCTCAAATCTTCTATTTAAACCCTCTAGTGAGTTTTTCATTTTATTTATTGTACCAGCACAAGAATTTCTATTTAGTTTCCTTTTTAAATTTATTTCTCTTTATTCTCTATATTTTCTATTCATTTTACTTTTAACTCTTTGAGTGTATTTAATATAGCTCATTTTAGTTTTTGTTTAGTGAGTCCAATGTCTGTGCATCTTCAGATACATTTATCTGTAAACAGTCCACACCGTCCTTTTTTTTTCTTTGCATGGTTTACAATTTTTCATTGAAAATGGAACAGGTTTGAGTACTAATGCAGGTAACTCTGAAGATCAGATTATTCCCCTCCCTAGAGTTTGTTTTTGTTGCCTACTATGTGCTATAGCTGTTTGTTCAGTGTTTTTTAATCTACTTTTATAGAGCCCAAATTGTTTTACCTACATTCTCTAAAGACTTTGTCTTTTTTCTTTTAGCCTGTGTTCTGTTTGTGTTTTCACATAGGTCTGCTTCATCTTCAGGGAAAGAGAATGAGAGCAAGAGAGAAAAGAGAGAGAAAGCAAGGAAAGAAAGAGGGAAGGAAAAAAACCTCTCAGAGTCTTAGCATATTGACTTAGTTCTGGGTCAGTCCTTCAGTACTTAGACACACTCTTCACAACGCTGCTTTAGCCTTTACTTCCTATTTCCAGTGAGCCTACAAATAAGCCAGAGGGAACATTCAGGGTCTTCTCAGTGCTTTTCTGAGCATTCATTCTGCCCTGGGAGTGTACACTGCTTTCTGTATCCCCCAATATATGCAAACAATTTTGAATGCCCTAATATCTCAAAGAAAGCCTCTCCCTAGCTTTTCCTTCTACGATTTCAGCACTCTATTGTTTACAACAATTGTCATATTTCACCACAGGCAGCTGCTGAATATTTATTTGTCTTACATTGTTTTTTGAGGAATACTACTGCTGTTCTGCCCTTAGTGATTTGTGATAGGAGAAAAAGAAAAAAAAAAGGTAAGTGCCTTGCATCAGTCTTTCATGTATACCTCATGAATGTTAGAAAGGATAAACAGAGTTCTTTGGGAAAAGAACCAGATCTACTCCTTTTGGAATCAGGTATCAGAGGCACAAACTGGTAACATAGACTTCCATCTTCAAGACTGCCGCAATACCAGGGCGGGCACCTAGAAATGTCACAAAGTTTCCTAACATTTTTAAGTTGTCTCTTTCTTGATTAAGCTTCTCTTTGTTGCTATAAGTCTTTTACTGTTTTCCAAAATTCTGACAATGCCGATTCTTACAGTTATTTTACTTGATTTTTAAGTTTTTTTTCCTGTGGAGAGATGGACCCTTGGAACTACCTAGTCTTCTATTTTTGCTGATGTCTAATTTATCTATTTTAAAAATGTATTGTATTTGTAGGGAGTCTGCAGTTTGTTGTACAAATGCTGTCATCAGAACATTATTTCCCAGCTTCCAGGAATGTTGGCTGCGGAGGGTTTGTAGCTAAATATCGCCCCAAGAATTTTTGTTAGCTGAAAGGAGATGTCTTTCTCAATGTAATCCCTCTCTGGGGACAGCTCATATCTACTTACTGGTGAATAAGAAGGAATAAAAACCTGACCCTTTTGTCAGGACATCTGATAATTCAGGACAACTCCAAGAGTTCACCATACCTTAAAATCTTTATGGAATTGCTGAGTTTTTTTTTGTAACTTCATTGACATTATTCAGTCCCAATAATCTTCCTACCCAGAATCTGAGGAAGAGGAAATAACATAATGCTTACATTAAATGTTAAAATAGAAAAAAGAACCTGAAGAAAATGAATTTAGTTTGTGATAACTTGCACTTTTAAAATCCTTCCTTGTTTCTGACCATTACCAATTATGTTTCCTGATTTCTAATGAATACTATCTAATGTTTTTATAAAAAGTTCCTAGTTATCAATTTTTGCAATTTGTTATTCATTTTCTCTTTTTGAAAATAAGGAAGAATTACCTGTATTTGTTTTTTATAAATTTATTCCAAAATTCCTCAGTGATTACTGATACATGGAAGTCATCTAATTGCTGCCTTCTCTCAGGCCCTGGCAAGTAATTGGTCACTAGATGAGATTTAACTTTTTTAGTGTTAGGGATTGCAAAGGTTGCAGTGAAATTGCTCTATTTTTCCCTACATAAAATCTCATGCCAAGGCTCACTATATGAGAAAACAAGAAAAACAAATTGTTAGCATCATTTTATTTTTAGAGTCCACATCATTTTCTCATCCTGCAGGCAATTGATGAAAAACATAAAGCTATTCTGATTAATACAAACACTTGAAGTAAGAGCTTATTGGTGACAGTGGTAGACTTATTTCAGCCTTGCCATTCAATTTATTTCAACACTGCACAAACAAATCCAAACCATTGAAATAAAAATATATCTTCCAACCACAGAATATTGAGCTAAAAAATTAAAATTAGATTTATATTTTTCTGATTCTATTTCTAGATTTCATGGCAGGGCACATGATCCAGATAGGCTTTTTACCAAATTGAAAGATCTCATTGTGATGATCAAACTCAGCAAAGTATGGCAGGTGGGCTAAGGGATCCACCTGCTTTGGTAAGAAGAGATGCATTGCAATGACAAAATTGAACAGTTATGACAGAGGCCATATGGCCCCTAAAGCCAATATATATTTATTATCTATATCTTTACAGAAAATGTTTGCCAAACTTTGATCTAACTTAAAATACAGGCTATGAAACATCTGCAAAATTTGTTTCAGTGAAACCAAGAGGTTACCTCAAAATAATAAGCAGATATACACCAGACCAGGTGAAGTTGAGGTATAGGAAGAAAGAAAGGAGTGTTTTAGCAAAGAGATCATAAATTCCAAATCAAAACGTATAAAGACAAATACTTCAAACTGCAACATTTTTGGATCAAGCTGCTTTCAACTTGGGAAAATCCAAGCACTAACAGAAAAACTGTAAAATATTGTATAATGATTTTATTTAATATATAATGGAATAAGATGAGAAGAGTAAATAAGAATATTATAAAAGAGATGATCCAAAATATACACTAAGAGCTAAACTTGCCCCTGATGGCAATATAGATTGGTAAACATGAACTTGGGCTCTAGAGTCAAACTGCAAGTTTACATTATGATTCACCATTTATATGTAGCTTACAACAGTGCCGTGTACAAAGTAAGCAGTCATAAATGTTTGCTCTTGCTGTGATTTACTATTTTAGCTGATAATTTGACTTTGTATCAATATTCTCCTAAGATATATCAAAATTTTGTGCCTTCCCCTCATCTAGGAATTAAATGAATGCTATTTAGTTATACTCCATGCTAAATTTTCATGAACTAACAAATGTCTATAACTGGATTATCATATACGTCATGTTCCATAGCCTAGACCTCATCACTACAAATTATGCAACAATTTAATCCTTTCTGAACGCTCATTCCCATTAATATCCCAAACTCCCATAACCCATTAGTTTAAAAATAAACATTTTATTTTATTTTTATTTTTTTCTAAAGATTTTATTTATTTATTTGACAGAAATCACAAATAGGCAGAGAGGCAGGCAGAGAGAGAGAGAGAGGAGGAAGCAGGCTCTCTGCTCTGCAGAGACTCGAGATCACAGAGATGCGGGACTCGATCCCAGGACCCTGGGATCATGACCTGAGCCTCAGGCAGAGGCTTTAACCCACTGAGCCATCCACGTGCCCAAAAATAAACATTTGATTTTAAAACAGTTTTAGATTTATAGAAAAATCTTGGAGGTGGTACAGAAAGCTATCACACGCCATACAACTAGTTTTGCCTACTTTAATGTTTACCATTAGTAAAGTATATTTGCCACAACTCTTGAACTAATATTGATTCACTACTATTAACTAAAGTTTATATTTTATTCAGAACTCCATGACTTCCTCCCAATGTTTTTTTTCTGTTACAGTATTCCATCCAAGATATCATATTATGTTTAGTCTTTATGTTTTCTTAGACTCCTCTGACCTGAGAGAGTTTCTCAGACTTTCCTTGTTTTTGATGACTTTGACAGTTTCAGTAAGTACTGGACAGGTATTTTGTAGAATGTCTCTTGGTCGTGATTTGTCTGTTGTTTTTCTTATGATTATATGGGGCTATATGGTTTTAGAAGAAAGACCACATAGTTGAAGTGCCAAGTTCATCACTTCATATCAAGGGTACATGTTGTAAACACTTCATATCACTGTTGATGTTAACTTTGATCACCTGGTTGACATAGTGTCCGTCAGGTTCTCCACTATAAAGTTATTCTCCCCTCCCCATTTCCATATTGTACTCTTTGGAAGGAAATCACTATATATGGCCTGCATTTATGGAGGATAAAGCTATGTGTCAATGGTGGAATATCTACACAAAGTATTTGGAATTCTTGATGAGAAATTTGTCAATTTTCATCCTCTTCATTCATCACTGCTTTCTATCTATCAATATTGGTCCATGGATTTTATTCTAGAATTCAAGTTATGATTCAGTTTAGTTTGTTGAGCTTTTTTTTTTTTTTTTTAGTTTTAGCCATTGAGATCATGTTCAGTTAAGTTCTGTATCCCTTTGACATACTCATCATTGGGGGTTTGGGGGATTTTTAAAAATTTTTTGGCATTATCCAAGCTCATCTTGTATATTTCCTCTGACAGTCTTAGAACAAGCATTTCTTCAAGGAATTTTAGTTTCTTTTATTGGGGAATGGTATTAGAAACTAAATTCTGAGTGCCAGCTGTGTTTGATGCTAAGATATTTTTGCTTCTAGGCCCTATCAATGAACAGAACATGGAGATGATCTGTGTGTATACGAACACTGAAAAAGGGGGATTTTGTTGAGCCTGTAGATGGCTTTAAATAGTATGTTCATTTTAATTATATTAAAGCCTGTAGATGGCTTTAAATAGTATGTTCATTTTAATTATATTAATTCTTTAGATTCATGAAAATAGAAGATATTTCCATTTGTGAGTCTTCTTGAATTTCTGTTAGCAAAGTTATATGGTTTTTACTATACAGATCTTTCCTTTCACTTCCTTGGTTAAATTCATTCCTAAGAATTTCATTTGAATGATAATAAATTGTAAATGGGATGGTTTTCCTTACTTCTGTTTCAGATGCTTTATCATTATGTAAGGAATTCAATCAATTTCTGTATGTTGGTTTTGTAACCAGTAAATCATGAATTCCAACTTTTGTTTGATTCTTTGGGATAGTCTATATATAGCATCATATTATCTGAAAATAATGACAATTTTACTCTTCCTTTCCAATTTGGGTACATTTTATTTCTTCACCTTGCTTAATTGCTCTAGCTGGGACTTCCAGTAATATGTTGAATAGGAGCTGTGAAAATGGGTATCTTTGCCTTATTCCTGATCTTAAGGGAAACACTTTCAATTTCTCTTCATTGAGTATAATGTTAGATGTGGGTTTGTCATATATGGTCTTTATTAGGTTGAAGTATGTTCCTTCCATTTCCATCCTGTTAAGGGTTTTTATCATGAAAGCATGCCATGTTTTGTCAAACACTTTTTCTGTGTCTATTGAGATGATTATGTGATTTTTATTTTGAATCTTATTAATGTATTACATTAATTGATTTGTGTATGTTGCATATGTTGCATCCCAGGGATAAATCTCACTTGATCACGGTGTATAATCCTTTTACTGTATTCTTGAATTTGGCTTGATAATATTTGGTTAAAACTTTTGCATCTATATTCATTAGAGATATGAGTTTTCTTTAACTTTCTATAAGTTTTCTTTTTTTGTGAGGTATCCTTGTCTGGTTTCGGTATTAAAGTAATGCTGGCCAAGTAGAATGTTTGAAAGTCTTCCCTCCCTGATATTTTGGAAGAGTTTGAAGAGGATTGATATTAATTGTTTAAATGTTTAGTAGAATTTTTCAGTGAAGCTATCTGGGTATTGTCTATGATGGGGGGGGTTTGCTTGATTACTGACTCAACCTCTACTTGCTATTGGTCTATCCAGATTTTCTATTTCTTCTTGATTCACTCTTGGAAGGTTGTGTGTTGCTAGAAATTTATCCAATTCTTTTAGGTTATGTAATGTTTTTATCATACAGTTGTTCTTAAAATCTATTATAATTCTATATATTTCTGTAGTATCAATTGCAATGTCTCCTTTTTTAAATTTTATTTGAGTTCTTTGAATCCAACTGAATCTACTGAAACATCTATAAATTTTATTTGTCTTTTCAAAGAACCAGCTCTTAGTTTCATCAATAATTTCTATGGTTTTCTGGTCTCTCTTTCTTTTTTCTTTTTATCTTTTCTTTCTTTCTTTCTTTCTCCATTCTAATCCTTATTATTTTCTTCCTCTTTCTAACTTTGGGCTTAATTTCTTTTCTTCTTTTTCTTGTTCCTTGGGGGTACAAAGTTAGCTTGCTTATTTGAGATTTTCTAAATTCCTTAATATATGCATTTATTGCTATATGAATACTATATTAATATTATATTAATACTATATTAAAATTATTGCTATAGTAATACTATATGAAAACTCTCTAATGGTGTCAGTTGGTTCTCACAGTGTTTTTTCTTTGTAAGAAAGAGAGATTTTTCTTTGTAAGAAAGAGAGATTCTTTGTAAGAATCTTAGTTCTATCTCTTTTTCCACATGAACCATTTTTATATTCCTAATCTCCAGCTTGTTAATTTTCTCTTTTATGTGAACTGTTCTATTTCTAATGTACTCTCATGCATTCTTCTTGTTTGATGAGTTCTTTAGCTCCAGAACTTTTGTTTGATGGAAACTGCCACTGTCACTACATGTGAAGTAGTGAAAACCTTTCTTATTTAGGTGAGGTTTTATTTAATTTGACTAATAATTCAACAGGTTGGTAGTTAGAAGCCTTCCTTTTGTTTTCCAGAAATTAACACTATCGCATAAATTTTTGTTGCTAAGATTGGAAGTTACTCTAAGGTTGGAAGTTGATACTAAGGCTGAGAATATGCACATTAAAAAAAAATAAAAAAGATGAGAGAGAGAGGGTAAGTATGTCTTTAGCACTAGACAGCTTTAGATATGCCCATGGCCCAGTGTGGGGACTCTCAAGGGAGGTTTCTAGTGGTCCTCTTGCTTCCAGGGGCAGACAACAGGTGACACTTTGCTTCGGTTCTCTCTGTTTGCCTACTTCTCTTTCCTTTCCCACCTCCCAGTTACTGTGGACTCTTCAGAAAGAGCAACTGGTCTTTGCACCTTTAACACATGTGACAGGCCGACCCCCACTTGCTGCCTTAACCTTCCACTTCCTCTACTAGAAAGGTCTTGCTGGTTCTCTGTTGGACTGGCTTCTTTGCCACCACAAAATCTGCTGATGCAGGCTACACCACCATTTTCCCTGCACAAATACAGAATAATCTCTCCATTTATTTAGAATCTTTTATTTATTTCACTAGTATTGGATAGTTTTCTGCATTTAGATTCTGTATATGCTTTGTTAAACTTACACCTAGGTATTTTATTATTTGGAGCTTTATACCAAATTGTATTTTTTAAGGTGTTAAGTATTTATTATTAGTATACCAGAAAGCAATTCATTTTTATGTACTTAATTAGTACCTTGTGGCCCTTCTGTACTCACTTATTAGTTTCAGATTTTTTTATTAATTTTCTTTTTTATTTTCTACATAGACAATTATGTCACTGTGAATAGAAACAATTTTATTTCTTCATTCATAATCTTTATGCCTCTTTTTCCCTTTGACTTGTCTTATTGCATTCACTAGGAATTCCAGTATAATGTTAAATGAGAGTGAGAAGAGAAGACATTTTTGCCTTTGTCCCAATTTTAGTTGGAAACTGTCCAGTTTTCCACCATTAAGTATCCACTATTTAAAGCTGTTGGGTCTCTCCAGCCTCCAGAATTCTCTATATTTCTTGTTAAATTAATCACATGTATTTTATTTCATTTAGTATCTGTGTTCCTGAAGTAGAGTGTAAGCTCCACAAAGAAAAGATATCGGTTGGGGATATTTGTTTACTAAATCCATACAACCAAAAATAGTGCATTTATGGATGTTTAATAGTATTTGTCAAATAAAGTAACAATTGAAAATAAATATGCACAGATACATTGAGTTTAAATATATGCACAGAGATGGGAAATTATTATTTATTTATATTTTTGCTCAGATACACACATATAGGATGTGAGGGCGATCTGGCTGTGACATCTGTCACCCCATTGATCACCGGGGTTGATTCGGCTGATCTGGCTGGCTAGGCGGGTGTCCCCTTCCTCTCTCACTGCTCCATGTGTGTCCCTCCCGAAGCTGCGTGCTTGGTCGAAGAGGATGACCTTCCCTGATAGAGGAGAGGACCGTTCTTCGGTCAAGGGTATACGAGTAGCTGCGCTCCCCTGTAGAACCTCCAAACAAGCTCTCAAGGTCCATATACACACATATATTTCCATATATAGAGAAATGGATTATCAAGGTCAGCAGTTTCGATATCATTAAGTCATATTCACATAAATTAAATTTGTTCCAGTAATTATAATTCACATTCATAAAGCAGTTTATGTTTTTCAAAGCACTATCATATAGTGTTTCATATGACCCTCATCTCCACTGGTATTATTACTGTAAGTCTTCTTTTCATGTAGAGAAACTGAAACCCAGTTTCTTGCCAAAGGGTATGCATCATATGAGTGTCAAAGTCTAAAATTAACTCCAGATCTTATTATTTCAAGTCTATTTTCCTTCTTTTCACACAGTGTCCCTGTGTTTTTCATTATTTATAATGATTGTAATTATACAGTACATTTCTATCAATTTCATAGGATTAGTTGAAACCTGTCATATACAGAAATACAAAATGATCAGTGGATGAATATAATTGACATGCTTAATAACTAAAAGTATTCAACAATTAAAAAGCTAAAAAAAAACCCTTTATATTCTCAAAAACTTTATTAGTGCCTTATGAAGAGGTTTTGTTCCATGTCCTTAAGACTGAAATCAGAGTAAATGATGCTATATATATCCTCCCTACATAGATTTTCATTGTTTTTTAAACTTGACCATGTTTGCTTTCCTTGTTCTTGGCATCAGTTTCCACCAAAATAAGATACCTGAAAAATGTACTTAATTTCTACTTCTCTTAGCCTTATAAGTATAACCAACTAATGATAAAATTCTGTTAATTTTACTTAGCAAGTGTTTCCAGAATATGTATATTTTCCAATTCTCCTTTCGCTGTAATAGTTCAGACTCTCACCATCTTTCACCTGATCTCCAGGGACAGCATCTTAACTTTTCCCCCTTAAATAATCTCAGACAATTCTTCAGTACATCAGTTTGCATAATGGTACTTTTCTACCCCAACCCCATGTATACTCTTCTGTAAAGGGACAGATAAATATTTTAGGTTTTAAAGCATATGGTTTCTGTTGCAACAACTAAATTCTACTATTGTAATGCAAAAGTTGATATAAACAACATATAATTGTGCAGCTGTGTTTCAATAAACTCTTATTAAAAAAAAAAAGACTGTGAGTCAGATTTGGCCCATGGATGTTAGTTGCCAATTCCTGTTCTTAGAGAATATGGCCTTTGTTATAATCCATGCCATCAGCATCTGGGTGCTCAGCACTTAGTAGAAGTGAAAAATGATTCAAAAAAGGAATAGATAGTGCAGTGACCAAAAGTCATACATCTACCTCAAGGGACATTAGTTATAAGCTGCGGAACTGATTTAGTCACTTAGAAATTGTCCATGAGGGATAAAAATATATAACTTTCCATTGTATATAATTAGTTTCAGATCTTCATAAATTAGCTAATGTATTTGGTTGGTTCTGGGCTGAAAATGTAAATTTTGGAGGTAGTAGCATAGCAGTAGCATTTAAAGTCATCGCTGTGAAGTAGCTGAGTATTAAAGAAGAACCAAGGGTGAAACTAGGGAGTACCAAGGACATAAGTAAGGAGAAAATCAACTTTCAAAGAGCTAATAATGATAGTAGATTCTACCTAGAGAGGTCTGAGATATAGCCAACACAAAAGAAACAGTCCTGAAGATTTACTTTTATGAGTCAGGGAGAAAAGTATTTAAAAACTAAATAAGTAAGCAAAAATGGTGAATGCCACCAAGATATTCAGTAAAATTAATCCCTGAAAGATGCTCAGGAATTCAGAATTAAAGTCACAAATCATCTTATCAATCTAGAGCAGTGAAGCTAAAAGCTAAATGCTCATGGGCTTATTAGTGGATTTGAGGTAAGAAAGAAAAGATAAATTAGTGACTTTAAAACGAACAGGGACACCTGGGTGGCTCAGTCATTTACGCATTGGATTCTTGGTTTTGGCTCAGGTCCTGATCTCAGAGTCATGAGATTAAGCCCTGCATCAGACTCTGCACTCAGTGTGGAGTCTACTTGAGATTTTCTCCAAGCCCCTTCTTCCTTCCCTTTTGCTTCTCCACCTCCTGTTCTCTTTTTCTCTTAAATAAATAAATAATTAAATAAATAAAATGTTGAAAAACAAACAAACAAAAAACACCGTAGAGCTATTGAGTATGCCATATCATGGAAGAGTTTGTTTTAGGTTTATCTTGCTTATTTATGAGGTTCTGTAAGATGGAAAAGCATTGTGCATATCTAAGTGACTAAAAGGAAGCAATATGTAAGACTATATTGAAGAAATATAAAAATCTCAAGAGAAATAATGGACAAAGTTCTTAAAACTGAAAATGACAAAAATAGCTAGAACAGAGTTGGCCTAAGGGAGCAGAGGAGACATATCTTCATCTGAAAATATGGGAAGAAGTTAAGGATAGAAGTAAACAGAAACGTTTCAGGCAGAGAAGAAAGCTGAGAGTCAAAAAAAAAAAAAATACAGTTGATTTTTCATGTGGAAAAAAATGTAACAAAGTAAGTCCATAGCTGAGAAAGAGACAGAAAGAATTGACAACTTAAGGGAGTTTCAGAAAGTTTTGAGAGAAATGGGAGGTATTAATCATTAAGTACATGTAAAAGGATTCCAGGATAGTATGGAGGGCACAGCCATAAGTAAATCTTGAATCTCTAATGGCACAAATATGCACCATTAGTTTTCTTTTTCTTTTATTTTTTTTCAATATTCAGCAGCCAGTGTGGGTGTTGAGAAATGAGATGCTGAAAATTATCCATCATTGGGCATTTGTATAATCCATGAAATCAAAGAGCAATGCAGTAAACAAAGGAGGATGTAACCAATAAATAGTAATTGAAATTATATTGCATAAATTGTCATGTTATAGTGATAGGATCAAAGTTACAAGGAAGCTGGTAGAAATGGACATCTGTGACTGCAGATCACTATGAAGTTTGGGAAAGGTCTTCTGAAAATGAGTGAGAATACCAGAAAGGTAAGAAATTGTGTTCAGAAATGAGATACTGGAATTTATACCTCAAAAGCAGAAAAGTTCTTGGCAATGAGAAGAACCAAATTATAGTTACAGTTTTTGTAGGCTGATGTAGAATACAGGTAAATAGAACTCATGACATTATGGAATGTGAGGTGAGGGTGTTGTAATTGCTATCTCCTGGAGCTGACACTGCAATGCCCTGCTCCAGTCCTTCACCTGTACCAATTACCAGCCTTGCATCCTACTGCCAAGCCCCATGCTTTTTTCTCCCCACTGAGGGTTTCTCTAGTGTCTTGAGACTTGCTTTGCTATCTATGAGATAGAAAAGAAATGGTGGAGAGTTAATATATTCCCTTCTCCCTAAAGCTCTTAACCAATGATGGACCAGCTCCCTCAGCCTTTGGTTGGGATAACACTCAGTGTGTGTTTTGCTCTAGTTCAAAGAATTCCTCGAGTGGAAATAAGTTTCCGTATTCAGTGGTAGCTAGTTTGAAAGCACTCTTTCCTGGTTCCATTTTCTTCCTTATCTATCTTGTTACTCTAAACTCAAATTCTTCCCTTTGGGTTCTTTTTCCACCCACACTATAACATTTATATAAATCCTGAAGTTTCTTACAGTGATGCGGGCAGTGGAGGGTGGAAGCAGCAGATAAAACAAGAGTCAGAGGTGATGTCAATGAAAAGAGTTAAATAATATGTATTTATACACATGGATTGAAGTAAAACAACTTAGAAGGCAAATGAGGAGCTGTAAAGAATGGCTGAGTCTCTTATCCCAGTGACATCAAGGCATGATAATCATTCTCAAAACATGATTCAAGAACAAGTCCATTTAACAAACATTTACTGAATTTTTATTATGTGGTAGGGTAAACTGGGTGTCAGAAACACAAAAATAAATATTACCATTCATGACCTTAATGTGTTTGCCTACTATTTTGGTGTAAACCTTTAATCAGAAAATTCTAACATAGTGTAAAAATGATGACTATACATAAAATATACATTATATGATGTTGGCGTAAATACAAAAGATACCTTAAGATCCAGACATATCAGAAAAGACTTCATGGAATAGATGATTTCTGAACTCAGTTTTAAAATTAAGTAGATGTTGGGGCACATGGCTTGTTTATTCAGTAGAGTATACAGCTTGATCTTTTGAGGTCATGAGTTTGAGCCCCATATTGGGTATAGAGATTATTTTTTTAATAAAATTAAGTAGATACTAATAAGCAAAGAGGTAGAGGCAGAGGAGTAGAGATAAAGCAGTATCTCAGGATGAGGGGATGAACAATGTTACAGAGGGTAAAAATAGCAGAATATGTGTAAAAAAATTACAAGAAGATTAGTGCTTTTGGAACTAAGAAGGAGGAAAAAAGGTGTTAGAAAGCCAGGCAAGGGACAGATCATTACTTATATGTTCACTCTTGGATATCTTATCTTACACAATGAAGTATCATTGAGGAATGTTAAGTAGGTGAAATAGTTTGCCAACATTTATACCTGAAACAGAATAGTGTGTGTGTGTGTGTGTGTGTGTGTTATGAGATTGAGAGAAGTTAATTAACACAAAAATAAATAAAAATCAGAAAAATATCAGAGATTGGTAGAGAACTTATCTTTGATGAGATACTAATGCATGGATAATTTCTGTAGATGCACTAGCTTAGTAAACCACCTATAAAAAAGCAGAATTTATGGTGAGATTTAAATAATTAGGAGCCAGCTATGTGAAAATAGAGTAGGGCATATTGTCAGAGAAAATAGCTAGTGTGGAGGGCCTGTGGTAGATTTAGTTTGTCCTGACTGAGAATAGAATATTCTGGCTGAGACAGTAGTACAAAGAGAGTAATAAGAGATGGATATGGAGATAATAAGAAAAGCCTAGATAAAGTAGGGTTTTAGAATCAAAATAAAAAAGTTTGTGTTTTATTCTAATGTGATGCTATGTGAAACAGAATAATAGACCTCTGAAGAGATCCACATCCTAATCCCTGGAACCTGTGAATAGGTTATATTACATGGTAAAGATAATTAAGGTTGCATGTGGAATCAAGTTTTTTAATCAGCTGACCCAAGATAGGGAGATTATCCTGCAATACCTGCTTTAATAACAAATATCCTTGAAAGTAGAAGAGGAAGCAGAAGAAAGAGTCAGAGGTAGATATGGCCATGAAAGAAAAGCACAAAGAGATTCAGTGTTGATGGCTATGAAGATGGAGAAAGGAACCTTGAGCCCCGGAATGTCAGTGGCCCTTAGGATCTAGAAAAGGCAAGAAATGGAGCGCTTTTAGATCCTCCAGAAAATGTAGGCCTGCCTACATTTTTAGTCCTGGAGAACTCAGGTTTCTTACCCTGAACTGCAAAGTAGTACATTTGTATTATTTTAATCCACTCATTCTGTGATAATATATTATAGCAATAGTAGAAAACTAACCTATGATACATAGGGGGTTGGCAAACAAGGGGATTACAATAACTGCACATGATTTTAAGACTTCTGTCATTGTGTGGATGGTGGATTATGACACAAGGACAAAAGTGAGGAAGTCAGTTATGAGTAGACTCCAGTAATCTAAGTGAAAGATGATGGTAGGTTGGACACAAGTATTAACAGTGAATATAAAGAGAAGTGAGCGGGTTTGGGATATGTTTTGGAATTATAATTGAGAGAAGCTGCTCTTTGATTGGATTTAGGGACTGAAATAAAAGGGGCTATTGAAAAAAATGCATACATGCCCATCTGGCTGATTGTGACATCACTCACAGATCAGGAGAAGAACAGTGCAAAAGTGAGTTGGTGTGATAAATGAGGAGTTCTGAGACCATAATGCTATGTTTTATCCTTGTGGTTGTGTCAAGTAATCAGTCAGATATATAAGTCTGAGTTTTGGGGGAAGGTCAGACATGTATGTTGAGATCTGGGAATCATAAGCATGGAGGTGCTCTTTAAAGCAATCAAGGGACTCATCAAGGGAGAAAAAATACATATCAAGAGAAAAGGAAATGAGACATAGCGAGGTGCCCTGAAAAAATGAAGGATAAATGACAATACAATAAAATGAAGAACCTAGAAAGAGTGGTCAGGGACATAAGAAGATATCAGAGTGATATGATATCACAAAAACCAAGGCAAGAACATTTTTCTAGAACAGGTCTCAGATACTGCTGTGAGGTTAAACAAAATGAGTCAAACAAAACAAAACAAAATTTGAGTTAAAACCATTAGATTTGGCAACATGGAAGTATGTAGAAATCTTGACTAAGTCTCCGGGATGTGCCAGGAGGGGCCCAACTGAAGTAAGTTGTGGTTAGATTGAAAGACCGGGAAACATAGGCAGTGATTTCATGGTAATCATTTCAATAAATTTTTCTGTAAAGGGAGGCATCAAAATGGGTTAGTGATTATAGTCAGGTGTTTTCCTTGTCAGCATAATAACTTTCCAATAAATTGACACAAAGTGAATGTTTTATACGTCGCTTTTCTTCCTCCCATCTCATCCTGAAGCATAACCCTTAATAACCCTTAACTTACTTTCCACTTCAAGTTCATTTCTTCATGATATAGTCATTTGTCTATTTTCTCATAAATTCTCAATAAATGTTTACTGAGAGCCTACAAAGTAGAAGACACTGAGATACTATCTGGAGAGAGATCATATCTGCAAGTTTAGATCTGGAAGTCATAAGCATAGAAAAGACATATAGATATAGATGGCATCTGGTATCTAAGAATAATGATTTAGTAATTTCCCTTAGATTATAGTTCTTCATATAGTAAAGGTATATAGATTAGTTGTCCAAGACCATTGTCATGAACTATTCATGGCTCTATTCAAAACTGCCTACCATCCTTAAAACCATTGCTTTTTTTTTATAAACATATATTTTTTTTATCCCCAGGGGTACAGGTCTGTGAATCGCCAGGTTTACACACTTCACAGCACTCACCAAAGCACATACCCTCCCCAATATCCATAACCCCACCCCCCTTC
>NC_081557.1:166892650-166926332 GCF_022355385.1 Mustela nigripes | reverse complement strand
CTAAGTTCTTTATAGATTTTGGACACTAGTCCTTTATCTGATATGTCATTTGCAAATATCTTCTCCCATTCTGTCAGAAGACAAACTATCACTCTTCTGCAGATGATATGATACTATATGTGGAAAACCCAAAAGACTCCACTCCAAAACTGCTAGAACTTGTACAGGAATTCAGTAAAGTGTCAGGATATAAAATCAATGCACAGAAATCAGTTGCAGTTCTCTAGACCAACAACAAGACAGAAGAGAAATTAAGGAGTCAATTCCATTTACAATTGCACCCCAAATCATAAGATACCTAGGAATAAATCTAACCAAAGAGGCTAAGAATCTATACTCAGAAAACTATAAAGTACTCATGAAAGAAATTGAGGAAGACACAAAGAAATGGAAAAATGTTCCATGCTCCTGGATTAGAAGAATAAATATTGTGAAAATGTCTATGCTACCTAAAGCAATCTACACATTTAATGCAATTCCTATCAAAATACCATCCATCTTTTTCAAAGAAATGGAACAAATAATTCTAAAATTTATATGGAACCAGAAAAGACCTCGAATAGCCAAAGGGATATTGAAAAAGAAAGCCAACGTTGGTGGCCTCACAATTCCGGACTTCAAGCTCTATTACAAAGCAACTCTATGGTCAACTAATCTTCAACAAAGCAGGAAAGCATGTCCAATGGAAAAAAGACAGCCTCTTTAATAAATGGTGTTGGGAAAATTGGACAGCCACATGCAGAAAAATGAAATTGGACCATTTCCTTACAGCACACACAAAAATAGACCCAAAATGGATGAAGGACCTCAATGTGAGAAAGAAATCCATCAAAATCCTTGAAGAGAACACAGGCAGCAACCTCTTTCACCTCAGCCGCAGCAACATCTTCCTAGGAACATCGCCAAAGGCAAGGGAAGCAAGGGCAAAAATGAACTATTGGGATTTCATCAAGATCAAAAGCTTTTGAACAGCAAAGGAAACAGTTAACAAAATCAAAACCATTGCTTTTTTAATGGACTATTACGCCACTTCAAACACATACTTTGTATTTTTATATCTCAGTGTTCTATATTTTCCCAAAGAATATTTTCTACATCAGGTCTGCTCATAGAAATAGTAGTCATAGAAACTGAGGACTTACTCAATATTTTACTTCTTCCAAAGTCTTCAGAAGAATCAACTATCCAGCCATAGGGATCTTTTTGCTTTGAAATATTGTATCAGTTGTCATACATACTGTATGTATGGATTTATCATAGTGTTTTAATTTGCCTGTGGGAAAGGGGCTCTTTTGTTACTTTCACTGTGTTCTCAAAAATATCTTTCCAGAGCGCTTAAACTTAGTAACTCTTAATGAATATACATTAAATAGATATGCTGCAGTGCTTCATGAAATAATTAGGGGAACACAACACAAAACTGAGTTCACAACATGCTAAAAATGATTGATTCAGCCCATATTCTAGCTGCTGTATTTACTAGTGGCTACATACAAGCAAATCCCTCCAAATCTAGCTTAATGAAACAAGATCCTACAAATTCTCTAAGGCATTTATTATTGATGTGTTATTCTGTGAATGCTACCTGCTTCTCTTTCGTATTCATTTGATAGAAGAAATAGTGAGTTCATTTTATAATGAATTCAGATAGTCCCATTCAAACCTTCTTTTAACCTCATTACAGTCAAATGGCATGACAGATACTGAATGCTGAACTTAAATTTTGAGAACTTATGTTAAATAGATGAATGCCTCGTCAGCAAGGTCTTTCATCAGCAATTGATTATTTTAGGCACTGAAATATAAAAAGTACTCTTGAAAGTTAGAGGAAAAAAGATACAGTCCCCCCACCCCCAAATGATTTAGATTGAAATAATTCTGTGTTTCATTTTGGAGAAAATTGTAAAAGATCAGACTTTTCCCATAGGAATTATAGTACTTCCAGGTTTGAGTTTAAGTTATAAATATCTCAGAAACTGCCTTACTCATGGTGTTTCAAATTATTCCCAGTTGTGTCTCTTACTGAAACAAAGATGCATGACTATACTTGTATATAGTGGGGGGGCGGGGGGGAAGTTCCAACTCTTTGAAAAGGTTACATCTAGTTCAAATTTGGATCTGGCCTTTCCACGAGCTGAACTACTTTTTCAATAATCACAAAAAGAAAAGGATTCTATGATACTCTTCACTAGTGTGTGCATTTTATTTCATCTGAAATTGATTGTATAAATTGATTGTTGGAGGGGAGGGCATCCATCCACATATATAAGAGTAATTAAGGTGAATAGCAAACATCCCTCTGTTTTAGTATCTACCAAAAGTCCAAACCACACTGTGACATTATATTAAAATAAAACTTTCTCTGTATTCTGTCACATGATATGAAAACCTCATAGTTATTTCTCATTTTTAAATCCTTAAGTTGTATACTGTATGTTTACTTATACTATATATTATATATTAATAAAAGCAGGAAGTCAAATGAGAGGATGACAAAAGTCAAATGATGGCAGTCACAGGTAAAAGAAGAAAAATATAGAATTTCTAGATAGTCTTTGAAAGAAGAATCCTTATAAAGAAGCTGTATTTCATAAGTAGGCAACATATTCGTAGCCTGAACCCCAAAGGCACTGTCTCTGAGATTTTTGCTGTAAATAAAATTGAATCAGCAAAGGAAAATTCATTTGTTTTATGAGTAAGTTAATAGACAGTGTTAGCAAAATGTCAAAAAAATAAAATTAAAACAGATTTATTTTATTTTTTAAGCATTAGAAAATTTAAAAATTAAATATTCAACCTCTTTATAAATTCTGAACTTCCTGTTCATATAGTCATTATTTCATTTCCTTGATTTATAAACTGACATAGGTTTGTTTCCTTCTCAAAAAACTCCTTCATACTAAAGTTATAGCATATAATTTCAAATGTAAGGGATCAAAAATTGTATATCTTGGAATGAGGAATAGGTATTGAATTCTTTCTTTTCAAGTCTAGTCCAAGAAATATCAGAAGTTATTAGCCACATTCAATCCCGCTGGTGGTTATAGAGCAATTAGCAGTTTGCCCGTTCCCAGTTCCACACAAATTAAAATTTAAGAACCTAAGTATTAGGGAACAAATTTGAGAAGTGCAATGATTTTAAAGACACAAAACGAGCTAGGTACCTTAAAGAGAAATTTTATCTTCCTAATTCACAGATTAAGCTCCTATGGCTTCTGGTACTTCCTTCCAACAGTGTTCACACAAGCTACAATATAGATGAACCCTGAAAACAGAACTGCCCCGAGTTTAACTAAGCTACTCCATGGTATTGCTGCCTTGACATTCATTTTGTGCAACCAGTTGGTCTGCAAGGACCTCACACTAAAACCAGTCCTTCACACAGTGCATGCCCTAGATAAAAGCCTGCGGTCACATACAAATATAAGTTCCTTGTGAGCAACAGTCCTGCTTCCAGGCTCTTCTCCTTATTCACCACTTAGGAAAGCCCTCCCAAGGCCTCATCAAGAGTCTATTCTTTTGGTTTGAATGGATCAATTCAGCCTCAGCCCAAGAACCCCCAGATACTCTCTCTGGACCCTAGTAAAGGCATAGAACACAGGTCCTCTTGTTCTCTCTGTCTGTGCCCTGATGGCTCCATGAAGCCAGCTTGGTACTTACTCCAAGACTGAGTAATAAACTTCTCTGTTTCAATTTCTCTTGTGGTCCATTATGAAACCATCCCACATCTGTGCTGCATTTAACAAACATGAATTTGACAGATTCATAACAACAATAGTAGGTGAGAGAAACTAGTCACAAAAGAGCATATATTGTATGATTTCACTTATATGAACTATCTAGAACAGACAAACCCATTAGGCAGAAAGTGCATGAGAAGTCACCAGTGGGGAACAGCAAATTACGATTAATGAGCTTGGACTCTCATTTGGGGAATGAAAGCTTTCTAAAACTAGATAGAGCTAATAGTAGCATAATTTTAAGAATATACGAAAAGTGAAGAAACAGGATTGTACACTTAAAAAAGTGTGAGTTTTATGATATATAAGTTATACATCAATAAAACTGTTGTAAAAGTCAGTGTGGCAAATTTTGGGTATGCACTCAATGATCTACATATCTTTTTTAGTTGGAAAACTAGACTATACATATTAATACTATCATGTATTTTAAAAACTTTCTACTTTTATACAGTTTTACAGAATACACTTTTATATACATTAGCTTTCTTAAACTCGCAATAACCCTGTTACTGAAATAAGAGTTCTCATTTTGAGGAAGAGGACTTTAAGACATAAAGAAAATGAATGATTTGCCCAGTGTTAAGGGATCTAGTGAGCTACATATTCAGGACTCTTCTCAGGTCAAGCCTTGCCATCTTTCCTGACATTACAGATGACTCTTTGAAGATTTACTGAGAGCAACACATAAATGGATGGGAATGAAATGGGAGAGTCTGGATTCCAGAGAGGACTGCTTTAGTCATAACTACTCTCTCTAGAGAAAATGCGGATGGTGCAGAGGGGAAAGTCAGCAGCAATTTATTGTTTGATTTCCATGTTCCCAGCACTAACATAAAAAGAAACCACTGAGTATGGGGTTATGGTTAGACAGGGGATGCTGTTTTATAGGAACATTGAAAATAGAAATGATTCAGTAAAATTTAAAAGTAGGAACTTGGAAATGCCTGGGAAGAAACAGAGCAGAACATTTCTAGAAAAATTATTATTATTAGAGCTATGAAAAAAAGCTATTTGTGATCATCAATATCCTTATATTTCTTTATAAGGGCCATTTGACTAGTTCTGGCAAAGGAAACATGAACAGAAGCAAAGAAAATACTATCTACACAGAGAAAATGAAAAACCCATGTCCCTCCTTCATCTTGCTTTCTTTCCAGTGGAGCTGTCATACTCCAGGTTGTATAACCATAGATGGACTGATACAATGACTCACATTAGACTGTGAGGTGAGAGAGATATTTTTTTTTCTTTTAAGCTACCAAAATTGTAAGGTTTGCTTGTTCTTGCAGTATAGCTTATCTCATCCTTGTTAACTTGAAGCTGAGTTCTGTCCTTTTTTTTCTTTCTTTAAATATGTGGTGACACTAATGTAGCAACTGTCGAAAGTAAGGGGTGAAAAAAAACAATTATGTGGAAGTTAAAAAGTAAGCAATCTATATTATGCCCACACCAAACAGTACAATATTTCGGGATGCAATGTGCAAGGGAGACTGCTTTGTATGTTTATTATTCACTGGGCTTGGCAAAGTATTCAAAATAAACATCATTAAGGCAGAATTAACCAAGTTGTAAGCAGAAGTAGAAAGAAATAGAGTCATTTCAGCTCAGAGGCTCGCCCAACTGGAAAACATTTCTAAAAATAGGATAAAAGAGCATTTGAAAAATAAAGACCCATTAGGCTTTCTTAGTTGATGTAATCCAAGGACCCAGGTAAGGGTATGGTTTTTTCTTCCAAGCCTGATATCCTCAACACGGCCATCGGTAAAGAGGTAGGGGTTTGAGGGTAAGCAAGTGAGAAAAAGCAAAGGCAGCAGATCTGAAACAGATGTCTCACAAAGATTTGGGGTATGGATATTGACACATTGAACTGACTGGAAGAAAAATAGATTCAAACACTCATATTTGAAGAAAATAGTATTGATAAAACGAATTTGAGTATTTAAGACTTAAAACAAGCCTTAGGCCTTTAATCATTCTTAAGTGGATATTGGACCTAGAGAAAGCTGTTTATTCCCCAAACAGATCATATTTAGCCTTCAGATGGAGTCAGGAATGACAATGGAAAGGAAGAAAGCTTTCTTAGGAGCTATGGAAAACTGTGGACAGAAGTGTTTCTAGATAGCCGAATAACAGACTAATAAAAAAACCTCCTTAATTACCAGGGTTAGGGACTTCACAATGCTTTCTATGCCTCCCATTATCTTGTTTTCTGATTAAGAGCTTCATTGTGGTTATGTCCCTGCTCTATTTTTTTTTTCTTTTGAAAGTGTTCGCTTTTTAGTTCATATGTCATGACGCCAATAGGAAATACATTTGGAACTAATGTTGAGGGCCATGTGGACAAGTCTCCCCCAGTTGCTTTCGAAGGAAGTAGAGGACATTGGACATTAGGAGGCAAACTGTAGTGTCATCCCATTGTGTAACACCAATTAATATGCCCTTGACAGCAGTACCCAAGAAAATCATTCATTTATTTGCTATTTTGCACTGAATGTAATTAACATTAGCAAGGACAGTAAGGGGATTAGATCCATATCCTGCCTTTTAACAAAAGGGATATTTATATATTCCTATTTATATACTGTTCTTTTTTTTAAATTATGGTAGTATATAGGCAAATGGAGAACTTTAAAGTGGTGTAAAAAGACTTATCTTTTCTCACTTTAAGCTCTGTTTAGATTATATGTGTTATTTTTATTTGCTCAACATCCTTTCTCTCCATCTCCCGGTGGCAGATCTCTCCTCCATGGCTATGTTTCTAGGCATATCACCCAAACAAGTCAGACATAGTAATTCAGTTTCTTTGGTCAAAATGACTATTTCAGAGGCTGAGCACATGGTCCTATGCCTTATATTTTATATTATTTCAGCCAGTGGTCATAAGTTCATACAGGAGTAAACCCAAACATTCAAGTGATAATGTTACCCTGACTTTTGGATAAAGTTGATTTGATGTAATTATGTTAATATATGAGAAAGTATCATTTTTTTTTAAAAAGATAAGCAGAGGAAATTCTGGGTGGCTTTGACTTTCTGTGATTTCAAACACTCCTAGGCCTAGCACCACATTTGCCTTTTTCTACTGACAGATTTATACATTAATGAGAGTAACATTCCTCTTTTCATTTAACATAGGTTGGCTTAGATTTTTGTCACTGTAATTAAAAGGACTCCTAATTAATTTACTTCTAGCCATACCTATAACTGGTAAATAGTTAATACATTCCTTGTATATTGTCCTGGAATATTTCCATACATATGTATACTTGATTATCTATGTATAGCATATTTTACATAGTGTATTGTGCAACTTTATTTTCACATGACAGTAAATCATCATTCCATTAGATTTCTTTGCTTACTTATTCCATAATTTCCTGTAGTCTCAGGCAAGTTGAGTGCACTAGACAAACTAGAATAAGCTACTGTAATCAAGTAACTAAAATGATAATCAGACCTGGGAAAATGCTTTTCGGGGTGGTCCAGAAATGAAGGATCTAGCCGTAAGGATATCAAGAGGAAGTGCATTTGGAATGGTCAGTGCAAAGCTCTAAGCTGAGTATCGTAGAGTACTGGAGGACAGCCAAGTGAACACAACAGACAGTAATAAATTAGGGTCACAGTGGTTGTGGAAGCACCTGTAGGTTAAGGGAACCCCTAGAGTGTTTTGAGCAGAGAACTGAAATGATCTAATTTAGGATTAAAAAGAACACCGAGGGGCACCTGGATGGCTCAGTTTGCTGAGCATCCCACATTTGGTTTTGGCTCAGGTTGTGATCTTGTGATTGTGGGATCAGCCCTGCATGGGCTCTGTCCTCCCTTCAGGGTCTGCCTCAGATTCCCCTCCCTCCCCCTCTACCCTCCCCACCACTCTTGCGCTTGTGTGCATGCTCTCTAAAAAGATAGATAAAATCTAAAAAGAAGAAGAACACCACCATTCAGGCAGCATTAAAGAAAATAGACCAGAGGAGAGCTACAAGCAATATGGAAACCAACTGGAAGGCTATCTCCACAGTCAGAGCAGAAGATGATGGTAGCAGTGTTGACAGTGGGTTAAGTTCTGAATGTATTTTTAAGGAAATTGTGAGAAAATTTGCTGATGAAACAAATATAGAGAAAAAGAGGAGTCTGACTCTGAAATTATTGACCCAAGAATTAGAAGAATGAAGTTACCATTTATTAAAAAGGAAAAGAAGGAGGAGGAGTAGATTGTGCGAGTAGTGGACAGCAATCAAAAGGGTCAGTTTGGGAAATATTCATTTTGAGATATTCAAAAGGTAAGTGGAGTATTGGGGATCTGGCCACAGAAATGAGTTTTAGAATTATAACATGAGACTGTGTAGGTAATAACCACAAATAGAAAAAGGAAGATGTCCAAGAACTGAATCCAGCTACATATCAATATCAGAGACTAGGGGAATGAAAAGAGACAGAGAAGGAGTATGCTTTTGGATGGGGCAGAAATCCTAGAAATAAATGAAACAAGTGTTTCAAGAGAGAAGTGATCAAGAGCACCAAATACTACTCACAGGCTGAGTGTTATCCAGAGCGAGAACTAAGGCTAGGATTTGATAATTGAAAGTCACAGGTGAGGGGTGCCTGGATGGCTCGGTGGGTTAAGCCTCTGCTTTTGGCTCAGGTCATGATTTCAGAGTCCTGGGGTGGAGCCCCGCATCAGGCTCTCTGCTCAGCAGGGAGCCTGCTTCCCACCCCCCCTGCCTACCTGTGATCTTTTTCTCTGTCAAATAAATAAAATCTTAAAAAAAAAAAAAAGAAATTCACAGGTGATCTTGTCATGAACAATTTTAGTGAAAAAGCATAAACAAAAGCATGGCTGGAGTAGATTCAGGAGACAAAAAATGAGAGGAAATGGAACCATGAAGTATGGAAAAATTTTTCAAGATATTTTCATATTTAGAAAAAAAAGTGAATAGAAAAAAAAAAAACTTGCTGCCAAGCAAAGAAATTTAAAACTATTTTTTGGAAAGATTGAGTATAATGGAGATTATTTTTTTATATGGAAAAATTGATAATACAGAAGACAGAAAGGAGGACAAATGTCTTTTAATAACCAAAGACAGTGTAATCCATTATATATGTAAGTGAAGATTTTGGCATCAAAATGGAACAAAATCTTGGAAGAAAGATTAACAGGTACAGAGGCCAGTAAGCTTGTGGATATTTGTGTGAGCATGTGGGTATTGTATTCTTAAGATTGTTGCCACTTTTTCAAGCAAAATAAAAAGGGCATCATCCAAGAAAAAAGAGGAAGTGGTGTTGGAGGTTTGGAAAGCAAGGAGAGAACAGATACAGTCATTGAGAATGTGGGAGAAAAAATGTACAATGATAGCACTAATGGTCCACCCCAGGTTTGTGATAATGAACACAAAGTATAGCAAGTTAGGATGATGGTTTTGAATCCTATTTAGTTACATTGAAGATTACAGGTGCTAGGTCAATAGAGTATTAGATTTCCCAAGATTTGAGGTTTTCCCAGATAGGTGCACTGGATTAAAAAAAAAAGTCAGGGGAAGCTCTATTCATGACCCTGCAATTGCACTACTGGGTATTTACCGCAAAGATACAGATGTAGTGAAAAGAAGGGCCATCTGTACCCCAGTGTTTGTAGCAGCAATGGCCACAGTCACTAAATTGTGGAAAGAACCAAGATGACCTTCAACGGACGAATGGATAAGGAAGATGTGGTCCATATACACTATAGAGTATTATGCCTCCGTCAGAAAGGATGAATACCCAACTTTTGTATCAACATGGATGGACTGGAAGAGACTATGTTGAGTGAAATAAGTTGAGCAGAGAGAGTCAATTATCATATGGTTTCACTTATTTATGGAGCATAAGATATAACATGGAGGACATAGGGAGATGGAGAAGAGAAGGGAGTTGAGGGAAATTGGAAGGGGAGGTGAACCACGAGAGACTATGGACTCTGAAAAACAACCTGAGGATTTTGAAGGGGCGGGGTGTGGGAGGTTGGGTGAGCCTGGTGGTGGGTATTATGGAGAGCATGTATTGCATGGAGCACTGGGTGTGGTGCATAAACAATGAATTCTGTTAAGCTGAAAGAAATTTAAAAAAAAGGGGGGGTGGGGAATAAAGGATGAAACCAGAGGAGCAGTTCTAATGAGGGATTGAAGCTGGAAAATTATGGGAAGAAACACACGAAAGGGGTGAAGGACAGAAAAAAATGTAGCAGATCAGTGGAAGAGAGACTCTAGTGATGCAAAAAAATTTGTTTTTGAAGTTTGAGTATTAGAGAATTGATCAGGAAAGGCTAGGAAATTTGAAAGTGAGAAGCTTGAAATTCTGATTGCAAAGGGCTATGAGGTTATTGGAAATGTAGATCTAAGAATGACGAGAAAAAGCTAATGAAATGAAGACCAGGTTACAGAAGGGAACATCACTATGGATATTGAAATTATCAAGAATTATGATAGAAGTATTGCAGAGAGAGAGAAAGAGAGAGAGAAATAAGGAGAGAAGAAAGGAGGGCAACGGGTGGGAGGAAAGGAGGAAAAAGGAAGGACAGAGAGCCCTCTGTGGTAAGACATTGAAGGGACATACAAGGTCACACAGAGTGGGTAAATGGCTGCTACAAGTGGAGATAGTTCAGGGCATTGTACGATGACAGATTATTTTCAAAACCCCCTCCCCTTTCTTTGTTAATGGCTGCATTGAATACATTGTATTAATATGTAACAGTTTATGTTGAAACTAGAAGAGCAATTGCTAATTTAAAATATGTGTTTCTTTGAATTGAGGTAATATTTTTTCAAATTGACCCCCCAAGTTCTTTGAATATTGCCTTTTTCACCATGGCTTTAATAATGTTAGGGGTGCTTGGGTGGCTCAATTGGTTAAGCTTCTGCCTTCTGCTCAGGTTCTCAGGGTCCTGGGATTGAGGCCTGCATTCCTCTCCTTGCTCAGAGGTTAGTCTGCTTCTCCCTTTCCCTCTGCCTACTGCTCCCCTATTTGTGCTCTCTCTGTGTCAAATAAATAAATAAAATATTTGTTAAAATAAATAAATAAAGATTTTCTAAAATGATTCGATCTTTGCCCATCTGATATATAAGGAAAAAACTCTTCTCTTAAAATAAAAACAGATTTATGGGGGTATAATTACATAACTTACAATTCACCAGTTTAAAATACACAATTCATTTAACTTTGATATATTCACAGACTTGGACAACCATTCACCACAATGGATTTCAGAACATATTTATCACTTCACCAGAGAAAACCCATGCCTACCAGCAGTCACTCATTCTCTATTTGTCCCCAAATCCCACAGCTTAGGAAAAAGATTAATATAGTCTGTCTTTACAGATTTACTTGTTCTGGACCTTTCATATAACCTAATAATGTAACATGTGGCCTCCTGTAACTGGCTTATTTCATTTAGTGTAGTGTTTTAAAGGCTCACCCGTGTTATGTAGTATGTATCATTTTATTTATTTTTATAGCTTAATATTATTCCATGTATGGATATATTTTATTTGTCTATTCATCAGTTCATGGGCATTTAAGGTTGTCTCCACTTTTTGGTTGTTATGAGTAATGCTACTAAGAACATTTATGTACAGACATTTTTGTGTTGACATATGTTTTCATTACTCTTGAGTAGATACCTAGGAGTAGAATGACTGGCTGCTGTGGCAATTCTGTGCTCCACGTTTTGAGGAATTGCCAAACTGTTTTGAAAAGCACCATTTTACATTCCCACCAGTAATGTTTAAGGTCCTGATTTCTCTACATCCTTGCAAAGCTGGTTATGACCTATCTTTTTTATTATGTACATTCTAGTCAGTCTGAAGTATATTTCATTGTGATTTTGATTTGTAGTCCCTCATGGCTAATAATGCTGAGCATTCTTTCATTTTATCATTGGTCTTTTGTATCTTTAAAGAAACATCTATTCAAAACCTTTGCTCATTTTTTTGATTGGGTTATCTCTTAATCATTGAGTTGTAAGTTTTTTACATATTCTAGGTATAATTTATATAATTTGCAAATATTTTCTTCCATTCTATAGGTGATCTTTTTACATTCTTGATAATATCTATTCATGCATGAAATTTTTCAATTTCTATGAAGTCTAATTTATTTTTTCCATTGCTTATACTTTGATGTTGTATGAGAAGAATTGCCTAACCCAAAGTCAAGATTTATTCCTACGTCTTCTTAAGTGTTTCATAGTTTTAGCTCTTATATTTAGTCTTCTGATCCATTTTAAGTTAATTTTTGTGTATGGTCTAAAGAAGGGGTTCAAAATAATTTTGGTCAAGATAAAACTGGACAGCTTGTGGCTATCCTGTTGTCCCAGTATTATTTGTTGAAAAGATTATTCTTTTCCCATTGAATTGTCTTGGCCTTTTTGATAAAAAAAAAAAATCATTTGACTATTAAAAAGAGAAAGAGAGAGAGAGAGACAAACCAAGAAACAGACTCTTGACTATAAAGAACAAACAGATGGTTACCAGAGGGGAGGTGGTGGGGGGATGGGTGAAATAGGTGATGGTGATTGAGAGTACACTTTCTGTGATAATCACTGTGTAATATATGGAGATGTTAAATCACTGTATTATACTCCCGAAATGAATATAACACTGTATATAAACTACACTGGAATTAAAATTTTTAAAAATCATTTGACCAGAGCTGTACCAGTTCATTTCTGAACTCTCAACTCTCAATTTTATTCTGTTGATCCATGTCTGTCCTTATGCCAGTAGTATGCTGTTCCATTTACTTTGTGGTAAGTTTTGAAAACTGGGTAGTATGCATTCTTAATTTTAATTTTTCCAAGAATTTTTTTTTTTTGATTATTTGGTGCCACTTGAATAGGCACATGAATTTTATAATCAGCTTGGGAATTTGAAAATGATTGCATTTAATGTACAGGTAAGTTTGAAGAATATTGTCATCTTAAAGATAAGTAAGTCTTCCAACCTCTGAGCATGGTATATCTTTCCATTTATTCACATCTCCTTTAATTCCTTTCAACAATTTTTTATAGTTTCAAAGTATGAATTTTGTGCTTCTTTTGTTAAACTTATTCCTAAGTTTTATTTTTTTATGCTATTATAAATGAATTTTTTTTTCTCAATTCCATTTTGAGGCTGTTAACTGTTGGTTTAAGGAAATGTAATTAAGTTTTGTGTTTCAATCTTATATTCTGAAATTGGTTATTTGTTAGTTATTTTTTTTGTAGATTCCTTAGGGTTTTCTATATGTAAGATCATATTCTCTGCAAATATAGTTTTACTGCTTCCTTTCCAATCTGAATTTTTTTTTCTCCTTCCTCCCTCCCTCCCTGCCTTCCTTTCATTTTTTTCCCTAATTGTCCTGGCTAGAACTTCCAGTGTTGAAAAGAAGTGGTAGGAGTGGATATCCTTTTCTTATTCCTGACATTAGAGGGATAACATTCAGTTTTTCATCATTAAGTATGATAGCTACTGAGTTTTTTTAGGAAAGATTTATTTCTTTATTTATTTGAGAGAGAGAGCATGAGCATGAGAGTGCACAAGAGTGGGAGGAAGGGGCAGAGGGATAGGGAGAAAGAATCCTCCAACAGACTCTCTGCTGAGCATGAAGTCCAAACGACTTGGGGCTCAAAGTAGGGCTCAATCTCAGGACCCTGAAATCATGACCTGAACCAAAATCAAGAATGAGATGCTTAACGGACTGGGTCACCCAGGCACCCCCTACAGTTGCTGTTTTTTGTTCTCGTAAATGTCATTTGTAAGAATGAAGAAGTTCTCTTCTGGTGCTAGTCTTAATGTTTTTATTTTTAACTATTAGGTAGTGTTGTATTTTTTAAATTTTTTTTAAAATTTATTCAGACACTTTTACATAATTTTTTTCTGCTATATCAGTTCCAAATTCTTCCCTCGGTAAACTGGTAAAATTAAAAAAATATATATATATATAAACATATATATATATATATAAATATATATATATATATATATATATATATATATATACACACACACACACACACACACATATATTCTTCTTTATTTGTTCTTAATAAAAGTAGTTTTTCTCTCAGGCTACATTTTTAATTTAAACATCCTTTCTTTTATCAAGAAATTCAAAATTTTGATCAGTTCTTTTTTTTTTTCTTCTTCTTTTTCTTGGTGTGAGAACTCAAGTAAAGATCCAACTTCACTTGGTTTTATCAACTACCACTTTCTCCAAACTAAAATTTTTTTGTTTCCTACTTTTTTCACAGAACCTAAATCAAAACATGCCACAGAGCAGGCTCTCAATAGCTATTTGTTGAATCAGTGAGAGAAAACAGATTATTGTGTTTGTTTAGACTATATTTTACATACAAATTAAATAGTAATAACTAAAACCACAGAAACAAAACTTAGAAAATAATTTGATGTTACCTAAAAATTTCAGAATATTAGCTACATAACATCTATATATATTTCTGTGTGTGAGTGTACGGGTTATTTTCATTGACTTTATAAATTTTTGTTATCAATTTTGGGTAGTTCTACTAAAAAGTTTGCTTACAAATATATAGTGACATTTTTCAGGCATAAGCTATGGAATATAAGTGATCAATATATGAGAAAGCTTAAACAAACTACAAGGAAACATTGAGTGCATATAGCAAAATAGATGTAAAATGTGTTTGTGCAAAATTTCAGAATAGAAATATGTAAGAAGTTATTCAGAGGAAACCTTTAACTGAATAATAGATGTTTTGAAACAGTTTGAATAAGAAATCAGAAGAGGCCTCTGACAAGGAAGTAACATGGCTTTAACCTACAAAAATTAAGAAAAGTATTTGGGAATATAAATAGGAGGGTATTAGAAATGATTAAAGGATTGGACATCAAGACCTAAGAGGTATGGTTTATGGAATTGTAAATCTTGAAATGAGAGAGAGTGTATTCTTAAACTTCTTCCTCAATGGGCCCTTAACTTCACCCTAACTGAGTGGTTTGAAAAATATTATAGAATGCTCTCTTTTGTCTGTATTTAATTTCATTTTTTTTTCTTAGTTTTCACTCACCTTTATGATTAGAATGACACCAATTGTTTTTTTTTTTTTAAAGATTTTATTTATTTATTTGACAGAGAGAAATCACAAGTAGATGGAAAGGCAGGCAGAGAGAGAGAGGGAAGCAGGCTCCCTGCTGAGCAGAGAGCCCGATGCAGGATGCGATCCCAGGACCCTGAGATCATGACCTGAGCCGAAGGCAGCTGCTTAACCCACTGAGCCACCCAGGCACCCCACACCAATTGTTTTTAAGGGAAATTTTAAACATAAACACACACACACACACACACACAATTGTTTTTAAGAGAAATTTTAAACATATATATCTATGTGTAGATATATATATATTCAGTAAACATCAAATAATTTACCAAGTTTTCTCCATGTGTTTTTAGTTACTACTGTTTAGTTTGAATGCATAGTTTAGTCTAATACAAAACACAAAAATCTCTTTTCTTTCACTAACTTAACAAATATTTACTGGGAGTCATATAATATATAACATAGTTTTTTAAATTATTCTGCTTCTTTAGAAATTGAAGATGGGGAATGAGCTAATTCTGGGTCCAAGTTAGAAATTAGCTGGTCTTAATTAAATTCATCTCTTTGGTACATCGAAATACAATGAAATCAGTAACAGAAAATGGATATAATCCATTCAGATTACTTTACATGGAATAAAATTGAGAGCCCTATGACCATTTACAATCCGTGAATGTTGTACTTTTGGTTTTAGAGAATTCAGGACTAACTTAAATCATGCTCATTTGGAAGTGTTTGTGTAAACTTTAGATCATTCAAATCTGGATAATAATTATTAGATCATCTGCTAGACTCTTCAACTTTGTTTTTGTTGTTCTTTGGCTTTATTTGTTTCATGATTGTTTTTCTGTTCAGATAAAACCGAAATAAGAATTTAAAAGAAAATATTGATTCTCCCTTCATTGTTCCCACTGGCTGGCTTAGTGTAGTGGTTTAAAGCTCAAAAGACTCTGTAGTGAGAGCCATTGGGTTGGAAGCTGTATTTCCCCATAGCTAGGTGATTTGAGCAGGTTAATTAGTCAGACTGTGCCTCATATAATTATACTATCTATGACATATGATTGTCATGAGGATAAAACTTGTTAATATTTTTAAAGCACTTAAAATGGTATCTGACACACAGTAAGCAAATGATAAATAATTCCTCTATGCCTATGGAACTCCTCAGGAAATAACCTGTGGATTGCTTGCTAGCCATGAAAGAACACCTCCCTAGGATTAATGGAAAAACACCACGGTGCTTTTGGTGAATGGACGGTGCCCAGTCAAGCACCACAATTAAAAAAATAAATAAATAAAACCAAATGTATGAAAATTGTCTTCTATTTCTCAAAGGGCATTAATATAATCACATATACAAAATGTGTAAATACCAATACCTTAGAAACATCTCCCATACCAAGCTGGTATACATTTACCTTGTGAAGTAAAAGAACTGTATATAGTTGTAAAAGATTTTACATATATATATGTGTAAAATATATGTAAAATATATAAATAAATATATATATTAGTACTCCAGTTTCTTTTGCACTCCTAAGTTTGGATTTATATCTTTTTTTCTTATTCTTCTTCTTCTTAGAATGGAGTTATTTAGTCATTTAATAAAGGGAAACTTTCAAAGTCTTTCTGTCTTCTTTTTTTATTATTTCATAAACACTAGGTTTTTGTTTTGTTTTTTAATTTTTAAGTGTTTTTTTGTGATCCATAATAGTCTCTTTCTTTCTCTTTCTCCTCCCTCTTGACTACATTGAATTTTCCCATTTCTTTGGACATTTCTCCTTGCAAAAATTTAAACAGTTTGTTCTATTTTCTAAAGTCTTTCTAAATGTTGTCATTTTAACATTTCCCAGGGACAAAGGCAGAGTGCTCTGTTCTAGTCCCCACCAAAGGAAGGATTTGTACTACTCTATTCTGACAGGAACTTTAACAATTTAAAGCCAAATGGCTTAGCTCTCTTTACTGTATCAACTCAAAACTAAGGCGATATTTCTTATTACCAGTGTTATACACCCCTTCAAAAACACTTGTTCTGAGATTTAAATATCCTGAGTGCAGTGAGATCACAGTGGATTAGAGGAACTGCTGAGCTATAAAGGAAGGCACTCCCACAGCCTCCAGGGTGAAACCTCAGAGGGTGAACTAGATTTCCTCCAGGGTAACTAAGATCTCCTCAGAAAGGTAAGCAATTCCAACTGCCCCCTGGCTATCAGGGTGCTCCTCCCTTCTCTAAAGCAGTCAGTGTGTCATGGGAGAGACTCCTCACAGGATAACAGCCCCACCGCTTCCCATATACACCTATATTTAAGTTATGGTCTTTTTCGTTGGGGAAAGAAAAGACTAGCACTTACACCTGGGACTGGGTGTAAATTATAATTTCTTGAACAGCAATGTTGATGGTTATGCTAAAGTCCACAGCTGCAGGCATATTCTGATGACTCTGTCATGCTCAGAAGATTCTAAAAACGGAATCCAAGGATGCTTCTTTGGTAAAGGTTCCTTCTTAAAAAAAAAAAAAAAAAAAAAAAAAATGTGTGAATGAGGACAGCCTGCCATCAATAGGACCCAAGTCATATGACTTGGAATCACTGACTGAATTGTCTGTGATTTTGCGCTATTCTTTGTATAATGTTGCCCCTGAAATAACAGTACATTCAACAGTCTCTTTCTAAGAATTTGGAAAACCAGTCTGGGATTGAAAAAATTTAAAAGGGCACTGAAGAAAGGACTTGTAAAGACCTAAAATAGCAGATGAGAGGAAGAAAAGTGTTTGAAAGAAGTGGCAGGAAAACCAAAGTATTTTTCTCCTCAAATTTTGTTTTTTCAAGTGTATAATTGCCTTGATGGGCTCAAAGCATTAAGAATATTCTTGCAAAGAAGTTTTAGTTAGAAATGAAGTGCCTGGGTACAATAATCATATGTATGATTATAATATATAATACATATTTTATATACATATCTATCTATCTATCTAGATAGATAGATCAGCAAAAGACCACCACAGAATGTTAAAGGGAAACTGTTGGTAATTTGGGGACAAAAATGAATAATTTTAAATTTTTAGAATTCTAAGCAGTTACTAATATAAAGCTGAAAAATAAGGAATAATGACAGAATTACTTTTTTTTTTTTTTTTTACTCACATATAGTCAACATTTAGCAACAGAGTGACTTCCGTAAGGTTGTAATTTGGAGAAGAGACCTACAACCTTGCTGTCTGTCATCTCTAGCATTCAATTAGCAATTGCTAAGAATGAATAAATGTAGAATGTTTTTTCTTCAGATCAACAACTAGTTTTAATAATGTCACAGATTTCACCTATTGTTTAAGTGTCATATAACATAGACTGGATATCCATAATTAATAATTTGAATTATAACATGCCTTACTCTTTCTTATGTACTTAGTGATGTTGAAAGGTAAGTTTTAAAATTAAAAATTGTACCACTGTCATTGAGTAATGAGTTTTTAAATAATATATACAGTAAAATATTTGCAATGGAGTAATATACTTAATATGTGAGATGTATATATTTCTTTATGGACTTTTTCATCCCACCAAATATATTAATATAATTATAGTACAGTTAATTAACATATTACTCTATACTGTTTATGATCCTAAAATTCCCAAGGATTTTATTTGGCTTTGTATCCTCCAAAGAACATTTTATCAGAACTATAATAATACCATAAATAATAATTTTTGACCTTTTTTATTTTGCAACATTAGTATATTCCTAGGTAGTATTAATAATGTGAAATGAAAGATAGTATAAATTGGATATCAACCACTGGCCTGATAAGACCAGTACGGTCTACCTGCCTCATCTCTTCATTATCTATATAACTTATACTGTCACACAGACAAACACATGCATATACCAACATTGATCCACACCATTCTCCATGCGTAAATCATACAGTGAATCCAGTTCTGTATAGGCAAAAAAAAAAAAAAAAAAAAATCCCTGAAGGTTTTGTATTTAAAATTAGAGATCTGAGAGAGTAATTCCCTTGTTGAGATACCAGAAATGTCACATTTAAGGCATTAGATGATCATTAAAGGAATTTCAGATTAACAGAACAATTTGATTTACTAATTAATTTTTCATTCAATTCTAATCTTTCTCTCTTAAACATTTTTATTTAATTTAATTATTTTATTTATTTTGCTTATTAGCATCTTCATAATTGGGAGGAAAAATTAATGAAAGTTATCTTATTCTTTTATATTTGAACTATTTAATTAAAGATTTTTTTTAAATGAACCTAAATCACACTTAGTGTTTTAATCTATTTTTCCTCTCATTTTTAATAACCCAAGTTGTAGAGATACTATTATTAAAAATACATTTCTGGAAACTCTAAACTCCTTTCATTACTTGTGTTGAATTTATATGATTTAGTAGACTGTGCAGAGAGTCTAATGGTGAGAATATAGCCTTTCTTTTCAGGAAATCTGGAGAAGTAGAAACTCTGCAAATGCCTCCCATTGAAAGAAAACCAGATTCTATATAAACTATGCTTTCTAATGCATTTCTGGGGTCATAAAAAATCTCCTAGATTCATAAATAAATGAAAAAAACCCAAATCATTTAATAAAACAGAAATATTTGAGCTTTAATCACTGTGGGAGCCTTGAACCTTAGACAAACATGAAAAATAGACAAACTTCAGACAAAATATTATATTTGGTAAGCTTTGGTCTTTTGAAGCAAAAGTGGGAGCTAGAACTGTAACATTGAGCCTAAAACCTAAAATTAACCCAGACTGATACTGTTTTTTGGCTTTTTGAATAAACAAATGTAATTTTTTTAAGAATGAATGTAATATAGCTCTGAAGATTCTTATTAGTTATGGTCAATCAATATGAGCTTACAATCAAATATCACAAATACTTATAGCAAAGAAGAGATTAGAATCCAAAGATTTCAGGCATTGTAATTGTATATGCAATATAAGACAAAAATGTGTAAAATGCCAGAAGAAAAATAAAAATGGGTCACAAAATGAGAAAGGAAAATATGATTATGAAAGGCAATTTTATTAAGGCAGATTGAAAGAAAAAATAGAAATTTAGAATTAAAAATATAATCACTGAATTAAGTTTATTGACTGACAGTGTAAAGATTAAAGACAATTGAAGAGAGTATTTTAAGTAACTGTTATTGCACTGTATTATATTGTACAATGGAATAAACTTAGAAGTTACTGAAAAAAGCAAAATTAAAATTTTATAAAGTGATAGATTTTAGAAAGTTACCCACATAGCTTTAAACAAACATAAATCATATCCAAGATCAAAAATCATTAGTATCAAAAAATAATTTAAAAAGCTACATATTGAAATTAAAAAAAACACAAAAATAATAAATGAATTACATGTTTTTATTAAAATATAAGAAAAGTTACATATTAATGAATACAGAAACTGACTCAAGATTTAAAAAATATAAGAACTAGTCCAAAAAAACTAGACTGTAATAATAAAGGTCTGAATTTTTTAAATTTTATTTTATTTTATTTTTTATTTTATTTATTTATTTGAGAGAGAGTGATAGCATGAGCATGAGGAAGGACAGAGGGACAAGTTGACTCCCTGCTGAGTGGGGAGCCCAACAAGAGGTTCCCTCCCTGAACCCTGAGATCATGACCTGAATTGAAGTCAGACATGTAACTGACTGAGCCACCCTGGCACCCCTGAAATTTTTGAAATAGTAAACATAAAGCATAATTACTAAACAATACAAACACAGTCTATAAAACAAGAAAAAGACAGGGAAGAGTCAAAACAGAAAGAAGAAATAGACATAAAAAAAAAAAGAAGAAATAGACATAATAACAATTTCAATAAGGACAAAAAGTGTTAGAGAATAATATGAGAAATTTTCTGCTAAAAATAAATGTGAAACTTAAACAAATTAGACAAATTATTAGTAAAGTATAACTTATTAAATCTGAATGAGGAGAAAACAAAAAGCCTGAATAGTTCAAGAATGTCAAAAGAAAGTATATTTAATACATTTTTTTCCTTCAAAGAAAAAACTAATTCTGTTGTTTTACAGGAAAATGCTATTATAATTTTAAAGAACAAATCATTTCAACTTCCTAAAAATGTTCCCAAAGAATAAACAAGAGAAATATTTAATTCATCTTATTAATTTAAATTACAAAAGTAGATAAGAACAGTATGAGAATGGAAATTTCAAGACTCTATTAATTCATGTAATGATACAGCTATGTTAAAAATATTAACAAATAAAATCCAGTAATTTTTTTTATTAACATATTATGACTAAGTTGGATTTATTCCAGAAGTTCAAGAGTAATATAAAATCAGTAAACTGATACATTTATTAGACTGCATTATAGAATGGGGGAAATTATGATCATCTTATTAAATGCCATAAAATACATTTGAGGTAATTCAAAACAAAATCACAATAAAAACTATTTAAAAATACAAACACTGAGGAAGTTTCTTCCTCAGATATACCTCAGAAACGGTGTATCTGCCAAAAACTGCAGAAATGATTACTGAATTGATGAAATGTTAAAAGCATTCTCTTTGAAATCAAGAGCTACACAGATTGTTCGTTATTAACTCTTATTTTTGCAATGTACAAGAAGTCTACGAGTCTCAGAAAGACTAAAAAAGGTCAAGAAAGAGGGACATACACTTTCCAAGGATTAAGGATTGAACAGGGAGAAACTGATGAGATGAATGCATACAGAAAACAGATGAATTGTTTGAAATAACAAAAGCAGGTTTAGCAAACTGGAGATCAGATAAATATATAAGAATTGATTGGATTTTATACACAGTCAACCACCAATAAGAGAACATACCACTTCGACTACTAGTAATAATAACGGGAAATTTCTAAGAACAAATCTAACAGAAGACTTGAAAGAAAAGATGAGAATTTTATAAAAACCTTCTTGAAGAGCATTTTTTTTAAAACCTACATAAAAGGAGAGTTGTATCATGCTCATGGATTAGAAGAGGTAATATAAAGATATTCCTTCTCCCCTAATTGATCTATATATTCAATGCAAGTTTACTAAACTTCCTACTATGTGTGTGTGTCTAACTTGACAAGCTAATTCTAACACTTATGTGGAAGAGTATGAGAACAAGGGATCTATAATCGCCAAAATAGTCCAGAAGCAGAATTGTCCTTATGAGATACCTGTGCTAGTCCATTTGGGCTGCTACAAAAAAATACCACAAACTGGGTATTAATTGGCTTATAAACAGTGGAAGTATATTGCTTATAGTTCTGGAGGCAGAAAATCAGAGATCAGGCTGCCAGCATGGCTACATGAGGACCCTGGTCCAGGCTACAGACCCTCCTGGTGAGAGGTGATAGGGAGCTCTGTGGGATCTCTTTGACATAAGAGCAGTCATCCCACTTATGAGAATTCCACTCTCATGACCTAATCACTTCCCAGAGGCCTCATATACTAATATCATCACCTTTGGGGGTTAGAATTCCAATAGTATACATTTGGGGAAAGGGGAACCCAAACACTGAGACCATATAGCATTATAAAACTTCTCATACAGATAAAATAAATAAGGTATTGTGGAATTGATTCAGGCATACTGACAAATGCAGAAGGCTGGAGATATTCAAAATTGACCCAAACATAAAGGCATTTCTCAGTGCTCTATTTCTATCCCCTAGAAGTTTACCTGCCACACAGTAAGCACTTGGCAAGTAACAGTTGGAGTTCATTAGATCTGTGACTATGAAGCACTGCTGAAAACTGGGAGAAAGATGCCATAAATTATTCTGGAATGACTGGTTACTCCTGTATAGTGAACTCCTTGACAATTCCTATATAGGAGTAAGATCAAGATACTTTGGATATTTAAATGTGAAAAGAAAAAAAAATAATTGTGAAAACACAACACTGTAATTTTGCCTTTATAATGTGGGAAAATATGATCTTAAGGAGCATTCTTAAACAAGATATTAAATGTTTTAAGCTTTAAAAAGTTAAAACATTTATACATATTGAAATTAAGAAATTCTAGGGGTGCCTGGGTGATTCAGTCAGTTAAGTGTCTGCCTTCAGCTCAGGTCTGAAGGTCCCCGGGATAGAGTTGCACATCTTCAGGGTCCCTGCTCATCAGAGCGTCTGCTTCTTCCTCTCCCTCTGCCCCTCCCCCAGCTCATGCTTTCTCTCCCTTGCTCTCTCTGTCTCTCTCAAAAAAATAAATACAATCTTAAAAAAAAAAAATTAAGAAATTCTATTTTTCAAAAAGCACGATATGAGATATTTGAATACATACAACTGAGAAAAATAATTATACTGCATATATAAAGAATTCTTATAAATCAATAAGAAATAGATAAATAACCCAATACAAAATTGAGCAAACAACTTAAATATTTATTAAACCTGAATAGTAAATAAAAGTATCGAGACATGCTCACCTCCCTTAGTTATCAGAGAATTCGTAAGTAGTACTATAATGGTCTACAATGTTATACCCACCAGATCACAAAAATTATGATTGACATTACAAGTTTTGGTGAGGTTATAGATTAATGAGAACATTTGTATGCTGCTAGCAGGGTTGTAAAGTAGTACAGCTCTTTTGGAAATTAATTTGGCATTGTTGTGTGAGTATGAACATTTTCATTCCCTACAACTCAGGGATTCTACTTCCAGATCTGTACCATAGAGAACCCTTACACATGTGTATCATGAGATCTGTACAAGGATATTCACATTATTATTTTTCTTAATAGCAAAAACTTAAGACAACTTAAGCATCTATCAACAGGAAAATTGAAAAATAAAATATGGAGTAATCATATGTTAAATTAAAGAATGTTAAATTGTAACGAAAATTACTGAACTACAGTCTTTTGAAACTGTAGGAATGAATTTTTAAACCTACAGAGTGATATATCACCAAACTGTTCTTTAAAAGCAAAGAAATGGTAAACACAAATTTAAAGAGGGAGCTACCTGTGTTGAAAAGGTAGAAGGATGAGATTAAGGAGACACATACCCATTGAGAACACAATAATAATGATGCTCTTGTATTGACGGACTCATAAGTGTCTTTTTTATTTTACTTTTGAACCTGTATCAATATGTATCAAATGTTACATAATTAAATTATACCTACCTAATACATTTTAGAGTAATCATTAAAGCTTCACACAAGGACAAAAATAAAGTCATCCAATATAGAATAAATTCTTAACTACTAGACACCATGACACACTGATTGCTCTATGTTCCTTCCAAATTAGTGATAAAAATAATTGCTTTTCTGTATTGTTTTGGAAGAAAATCTCATCTGCAAGTACCAATAACAAAATTTAAAATTTATATTGCAGTAATGACACAATATATTACTGAGACAAACATCTTGGCAATTAGTACTACTAAATGAATAGGAAAAAATATGAGAAAGAGGAATAAAAGAATCTTGGTGATACTGTTAAGATGGAATATGCTTTTTCAATGGTCCCATCCCTACTGATATTTCAGAGAGCGGTAAATGTGAGCTTTCAAAATGACATGCTGTGGCCTTTAGAATATTGTAATTATTTTCCAAGGAAGTATCCCTGAAAGCAACATCATTCTATATATAGAAATATAATATATAAATATATTAAATATAAGAAAAAGGTAAATGTAAATATTTTCCCAAAGATATTAACCCAGATTTTCATAAATGGGAAATTGTGAAGAATAAGATTTAACTATTATAAGCAGACTGGACACCACAGACTTCTAAGTATTTTTAACTTTCTTATTTTTTATTTATAGATACCCAAAGTTCTTTAGAATGGATTTGTACTCAATCACAAATTCAATAAGTGCTCATTAAACTTCTGTTGATATTAATTATGATTTGAATTATGTAAGCTTGCTGCTAAAAAAACTCTTGGGTCTTTTTCCTCAATAGGATCACTTTCGACATCATGATGTCACCCTGGCTCTCTAACCCTCCACACAACTCAGCAATCATGCCTCATCATTTAATAAGAAGGATGGCCTGGCTGATCTCAGGGGTGAGTACATCTCTAAACTTAAAATCCAAGAGAAATCCAATAATGGATAAGACAATACATTTTACCACTTAAAAATTTAAGAGGAGAAGGAAAGAGGAAAAGATGATCAAGGGTTTCTGATTTGGGCACTTCAATAAGTGAACCATACACTGCGAGAGAAATAGATGAAACTAGATAAGGCAAGATTTTAGGATGAGGTCATTACTCAGTCGGATTATGAAATATCTCAGAGATGAACCAGAAGGCAACATCTGATATTCAAAAGTGAACTCTAAGCTGGAGATGCAATTTAAGGAGGTATTGGTGTATAGCTAAAGCTGTTTAAGTATGGACAAGCTTTTCCAGGGAGACAGTTAAACCTGAGAAGAGGCCTAAAGAGAATTGTGATGAGCATAAATAGGGACTCCGTTGAAACGGCTGGCTCAGTACCACAGGTCGGGGCTGAAACCTAGAGACTTGTATTTTTTTTTTTTTTAAGATTTTGTTTATTCATTTGACAGAGACACAGTGAGAGAGGGAACACAAGCAGGGGGAGTGGGAGAGGGAGAAGCAGGCTTCCCGCCGAGCAGGGAGCCAGACGTGGGGCTGCATCCCAGGACTCTGGGATCATGAACTGAGCCAAAGGCAGATGCTTAATCGACTGAGCCACCCAGGTGCCCCTCAAACTTGTATTTTTATCAACTAAATATTCTTCGGATCATACCTTAAGAGAGGCTAAATAACAAGGAGGGACTATTCCTTGGTTTCCTTGAGTTTTGTTTATGTACATGCATCATGGCTCTTTTTTTCCAAAGTAGTGTCACGTGTCTTTATTACACAAATGAGGGAGTGTTGAAGGGATATGAGGACATACAAAGGTTGCAAATAGCTTCAACTATGAAAGAATATACTGTGTAAAAGAAAATTATATCTGACTATATGCCTGAAAAATTATTTCCCTGAATAATGAGTGCAACTCTGAATATTGTGGTGAGAATTACACCCATTTTGTGAAGAGCAACTCTATGGTTACTCAAAATACAAAATCACTTATCCAAATGATAGGACTAGATGACCAACTTATCCATTCTTCTAATTTTGGTGGATCTGAATTGCTCCTGAATAATCCAGCAGAGAGAATCAGCTTTTGAAGACAATGCTAAAAATATCTTTATTGAAGAGTGCATTATCCTAGTCTGGTTTGGCTAACTTAAAAGTTAAATATTTTGAATGCATTGATTTTACCAAGATGGACATTTCAGTAAGACTTTAATCTTTTCACATCTTAAAAACTTGAGTTTTCTTATTGGAAATAATTGTATATTCATGATTGTCGTTCTTCTGCTGTTAATAATATGAAGGAAATAGAATAATGAGGTAAAACAGAAATTGAATTCACACCCAAGTAATAAGAAGTCATGGTGAGAATAAAATATTAATAGCGACTAGATGGAATGTAGCTAGATTTCTCATTTCCCTAATAAAAGATTCTAAAATCTGGTGTATTTTAGAAAAGTCCTTGATTGAGGCATTCAAAATTACAAAGGACACTTTTTTTTTTTTAACCTTGTCCCATAATAAGATGAGGACAAGGAGATACTTGATAAAAATAAGAGGCAGTAAATTCAGAACAAATTGAGGTAAATAATGCCTTATGAATGTGTATAGTCAACCTGTGAAATTCATTGACCGAAGAGGTCACTGAGTCAAATACTATGGTTGAATTTAAAAAACAGCTGGGTAATTTTATGACCACTAATAGCTTTGGGAGCTCTGCTCAGCAAGCAGAGATAATGATAAGGGTAATCAAATCTCTTGTTTCGGGATGTAAGTTACCAATGGGGGGTTGTCCAATTCAATGCCTTCCTTTTGTCCTCTGGACATTTCTCGTAAACACCCACCTTCAGGGAGGTGCACGGATGGATACTGGTGATGTTATTCAGCACTTTTATGCTTCAGTTTATAGATGCCTCTGTGTTCTTTCACCTTCATCAAAGTATCTATAATATAGGCACAGCAAAAACTGGTTTCGAAATAGTATGCTCCGTAATGATTGTCAGGATAATCAATGGTTTATATTTTTCGCGGATGCCTTAGCTAGCTTTCATGACTTTTCAGTTTATCAAACTGAAACAGCCTGAAACTGAGCAATCATTACATTTTGAGAGTATGAGACTTAATAGTGCAATTTTTGTATACCATCATGCAAAGTGGTATTAGTGAAGTTACCATTCCTTTAACACTTCACTCTAAATATGTTACTTTTTTTTTCTTTAAGATTTATTTATGTGAGAGAGAGTGAGAAGGAGCAGAAGGAGAGAATCTCCAGCAGACTCCCTGCTAAGAGCAGATCCTGGTCCAGGGCTCAATTTCACCATCCATGAGATCATCACCCCCACTGAAACCAAGAGTTCTTCACTTAACTGATTGAACCATACAGGCACCCCTAAATGTGTTACGTTTTTTTAAAAACAACATGCCATGGAGTTTTCAGCTGTGCTCTTCTTTAAAAAATCTATTGACTGAATTATGCTACCTTTTATCTTTAATCGTATCATAGACCAAGTCTTTTTATGTAATTTATTTTTATTCAATTGAAGTCAAAATTTAAGATTTATTATTTGAAATAATTTTTCCAAAGTAGAAAATTTTGCTGAAAAACATATAAAACCTAAAATCACCTGTAATCTTAAAATTCAGCATAACTATTACCCTATGTATACAATTACACACATATCACACACATAATCAAATATATATATATATTTTTTGCTAATTGAGTCATACAAAATTGTGAGCATGTTATATATATTATTCTGTGGTTTATCCTTTTAAAGTAACAATTCTTCATGAACAATTCACAATTAGGTTAAATATTTTTGAAGTCTGCATATCATATACATATACTATAATTTATTTTACCAATTTCCTCTTTGGACATTTAGATGGGGTGCAATTTTTCAGTGTCATAACTATGAGAACATCTATGATTATTTTTCTATTACTGTTTCAAAGAAATGCACATTACTTTTGTAGATTTTTTTTTTTAAGATTTTATTTATTTATTTGACAGAGATCACAAGTAGACAGAGAGGCAGGCAGAGAGAGAGGAAGGGAAGCAGGCTCCCTGCTGAGCAGAGAACCCGACTCAGGGCTCTATTCCAGGACTCTGGGATCATGACCTGAGCTGAAAGCAGTGGCTTTAACCAACTGAGCCACCCAGGCGCCCCTACTTTTGTAGTTTTTGATTCATATTGCCAAATTATTTTAAGGAAATTGAAAAATTTTACACAGTATCAGTTTATGAGAGTATAATTTCCTTGAACAATCAAGGAATAATATATATATGTGTATATACGTATACACATATTAATCTTTACTAGTATTATTCATAAAATAGAAAAAAAGGGTATCTCATTAATGATTAAATTTTTGAATCTTTAATTACTTGTACTTTAAACATAATTTCATAAATTTATTGATTATTTCTATTTCTTCTTTTGTGACTTGTCAATTCAAGTGCCTTTACTATTTTTAAAACTTGAGTGTTTAACTTTCTCCCATCTGTTTGAACATCCTGTTGTTATTAAAGGTATTACTAATTTGTTTAAATAAATTTCCCAGTTTGTTGCTTACTTCTGATTTTACTTAGGATGTGTTTGACATACAGAAGTTTTTTTCTATCGTTATTTCCATCAATTTTTATTTATCATTTTTCATATGAATAAACATTAATTCTGATATTATTTACTTCTATTTTCTTCTGCTGCTTTTTATTTTGTTTATCATATTGAATTTCTTGAAAAGGTGATCCTAAATTTGCTCTGCTTTTTCATAAAATACAATTATCTGCACATGCTTTTTACTTTCAGTAACAAAGAATTTCCAGATTAATTAATATTATTTTCTTTCCCCACTGATTTAAAATCATATCTTCATTGTGTGTCATTAATGTCAATAATTAGCACCTGAGGTTTCTACTGATTTTAACGTTTTCCTGCATTTCACATTATTTAATTTTATATTATATTTAAACATATGAGAGTAAATATATCTTTTAATTATTATTTTTCTGAAAATGTTGGATTAATCCTTTGTTTCCTGGTGAAATCTTAAATTATTTTATTTTAAAGACTTATTAAATAAACACAAATTTTTATTTTTAAATTTTTTAGAACTTCATCTTGTCAATTTTTAAGTACACACACCAATAGCTCTCCATTTCTTTTGTTATTTTGCATAGTTTAGTAGCTGTATCATCATACTGTTTGTGTACTTTATAACGTTTTTACTGGAAAATTTATATTTTTGCATTTACTTAGAATAAAATATTTTTTCTACTATATTTTCTAATTGGATATTAATGATAGAGAACCTCTTGATATTGGTCTTGTTGAATTTTATTGCTTTTCTTCTGTCTGTTTCATTGATTTCTTCTCTAATTTATTGCTTATTTCCTCCTACTTACCTTGGATTTCATCTGCTCTTTCTTTTGCCTTGGTTTCCCAAGATGGAAGCTTAGGTGGTCAATTTTAGGTCTTCTTTCTTTTCTAATATATGTATTTAATTTCCCTGTAAACACTGCTTTCACTGCATTCCACAAATTTTGATAGTTTTATTTTCATTTAGTTCAAAACATTTTTAATCTCTCTTAAGATTTCTGCTTTGACTCATGTTTTATTTAGAAGTGTATTGTTTACTTTCTATGCATTTGGGGATTTTCCTTCTATCCTTCTATTTTTAATTTCTGGTTTGATTCCACGATGGTCTGAGAGCATTGTATGATTTTTATTTTTATTCTAAATTTTTAAGGTGTTTTATGGCCCAGTGATATATATACATACACACACACACACACACACACACACACACACACACACACACATATATATATATAATATATATATATACTCTCCTTTTAATATTTATAACTTTCCTTTTTCTTCTTTACTTTTTCTTCCTTTCACTTTTTTCTTTTTCTTTTCCCCCATCTTTTCTTACCTTCCTTTAGCAAATTTAACCATCATTAAAAGCCACCTTTAATTGGTGAATTCTTTCCTAAATATTTCAATACTTAATAGTTATTTAAGTCTGTGGGGCTAAAAGATCATTTTATCCCAAATCCTTTCATAAACTGAAGATATATTGCTTGAGTAGCTCAGCCCTTTCTTAATTTATTGGAGGACCTTAAGCAAATTGAAATTCTATTTTCATAGCCTTGTGATATTCTTCTCTAAATACTGAGAAATTTTCTTCAAGAAGTGGATGAACAAACATTTAGAACAGAGAATATGGATTCTCTTATGTCAGATTTTATGACACTTTATAAGTTTAATACTAATTTCCTGGAGTCAAAAGAAGCCAGAGCATAAAAATACATGCTGGGAACTCAACTATGTTTTTGTGCAGGAGTGAAGTTTCCCCAAGTGATTCATGAGAGACATAGCTTTTTCCAGGACCACTAAGGTGAAGTTCTAGGAAACTTTAGCAAAATGTGGGTATAACAGGTACTGCATTCCTTGCACTCGTCTTTATGGAAACTCTGACCTTTGAGAGGCTTTCATTTAGGAACTTTTACCTGGGTTCACACTGGGTGTATAAAGCTGATTTTTGTTCTTGGGCACCGGTTCGTTGCAGAAATCGAATGATCTAGCTTAGTAAGGGAATGGGAAAATACAATGGAAGGCTTTTCACAAATTCTCAATATGAGGAAAATTGCTCCTTAGATGTTTATGAGGAACAAGGTTAAAATAGTTTTTATCTATTTTACTGTTGAAGTGTCTAAGAAAAAAAAAATGAGTGTCGCATCTCTCAACTTAACTTATATAATTTCAAATATATTTAATTATTCATACCTATCTCTTATTAAGTGAGATTATATCATTCACAGTGAAAGTCACCTCTTAGGTCCTGATATTCCCTTGGATTTCCTAGGACGATAATAATCTAACTTCTGTTTTCTTCCGTAGAGCCTTTCTAGAGAGGTTCCGTGAGAAACTATGGTGGACAATGAACCAGACTGGTTGAAGCTACACCTAATATATGTATACTCCAAGGATCCCATTGCTTATTTCTTAGTGATGGGGGGGGGAGAGGAAGTATTTGAAACATTGCTTTATATATTTTTATCAATTTTCAGATTTATATTATATCAGAAAAACTTGAAATTATTTCTCCAAGGATCCCATTGCTTATTTCTTAGTGATGGGGGGGGGGAGGAAGTATTTGAAACATTGCTTTATATATTTTTATCAATTTTCAGATTTATATTATATCAGAAAAACTTGATATTATTTCTCCAAGGATTCCATTGCTTGTTTCTTAGTGATGGAGGGGAGAGGAAGTATTTGAAACATTGTATTATATATTTTTATCAACTTTCAGGTTTATATTATATCAGAAAAACTTGAAATTACTTCTTATAACAGAAAAGAATATTCAGAAACGTTTTTGTCAATAAACACAATCTTTAAGAAGCACTGCTAGAAAATGAAGTAAATATAATTCTAAGAAGTAAGTGAGCAGGATCTACTGACCCAGTAACACAATGAAAAGGAAACAAAAATTGATGAAGGTATTGTTGTCTATACATTTACATTTCTTTTTTTAAAATTTTTATTTATTATAAACATATATTTTTATTCCCGGGGTACAGGTCTGTGAATCGCCAGGTTTACACACTTCACAGCACTCACCATAGCACATACCCTACCCCAATGTCCAACCCCCTTCTCCCAACACCCCTTCTCCCAACCCCCCTTCCTCCAGCAACCCTCAGTTTGTTTTGTGAGATTAAGAGTCACTTATGGTTTGTCTCCCTCCCAATCCCATCTTGTTTCATTTATTCTTCTCCTACCCCCTTAACCCCCCATGTTGCATCACCACTTCCTCATATCAGCGAGATCATATGATAGTTGTCTTTCTCTGCTTGACTTATTTCGCTAATCATGATACCCTCTAGTTCCATCCATGTTGTTGCAAATGCCAAGATTTCATTTCTTTTGATGGCTGCATAGTATTCCATTGTGTATATATACCACATCTTCTTGATCCATTCATCTGTTGATGGACATCTAGGTTCTTTCCATAGTTTGGCTATTGTGGACATTGCTGCTATAAATATTTGGGGGCATGTGCCCCTTTGGATCACTACGTTTGTATCTTTAGGGTAAATACCCAATAGTGCAATTGCTGGGTCATAGGGCAGTTCTATTTTCAACATTTTGAGGAACCTCCATGCTGTTTTCCAGAGTGGCTGCACCAGCTTGCATTCCCACCAACAGTGTAGGAGGGTTCCCCTTTCTCCGCATCCTCGCCAGCATCTGTCATTTCCTGACTTGTTGATTTTAGCCATTCTGACTGGTGTGAGGTGATATCTCATTGTGGTTTTGATTTGTATTTCCCTGATGCCGAGTGATATGGAGCACTTTTTCATGTGTCTGTTGGCCATCTGGATGTCTTCTTTGCAGAAATGTCTGTTCATGTCCTCTGCCCATTTCTTGATTGGATTATTTGTTCTTTGGGTGTTGAGTTTGCTAAGTTCTTTATAGATTTTGGACACTAGTCCTTTATCTGATATGTCGTTTGCAAATATCTTCTCCCATTCTGTCAGTTGTCTTTTGATTTTGTTAACTGTTTCCTTTGTTGTGCAAAAGCCTTTGCTCTTGATAAAATCCCAATAGTTGATTTTTGCCCTTGCTTCTCTTACATTTGGTGATGTTCCTAGGAAGATGTTGCTGTGGATGAGGTTGAAGAGGTTGCTACCAGTGTTCTCCTCAAGGATTTTGATGGATTCCTTTCTCACATTGAAGTCCTTCATCCATTTTGAGTCTGTTTTCATATGTGGTGTAAGGAAATGGTCCAATTTCATTTTTCTGCATGTCGCTGTCCAATATTCCCAACACCATTTATTGAAGAGGCTGTCTTTTTTCCATTGGACATTCTTTCCTGCTTTGTCTAAGATTAGTTGACCATAGAGTTGAGGGTCTATTTCTGGGCTCTCTATTCTGTTCCATTGATCTATGTGTCTGTTTTTGTGCCAGTACCATGCTATCTTGATGATGACAGCTTTGTAATAGAGCTTGAAGTCCAGAATTGTGATGTCACCAACGTTGGCTTTCTTTTTCAATATCCCTTTGGCTATTCGAGGTCTTTTCTGGTTCCATATAAATTTTAGGATTATTTGTTCCATTTCTTTGAAAAAGATGGATGGTACTTTGATAGGAATTGCATTAAATGTGTAGATTGCTTTAGGTAGCATAGACATTTTCACAATATTTATTCTTCCAATCCAGGAGCATGGAACATTTTACCATTTCTTTGTGTCTTCCTCAATTTCTTTCAGGAGTACTTTATAGTTTTCTGAGTATAGATTCTTTGCCTCTTTGGTTAGGTTTATTCCTAGGTATCTTATGGTTTTGGGTGCAATTGTAAATGGGATGGACTCCTTAATTTCTCTTTCTTCTGTCTTGTTCTTGGTGTAGAGAAATGCAACTGATTTCTGTGCATTGATTTTATATGCTGACACTTTACTGAATTCCTGTACAAGTTCTAGCAGATTTGGAGTGGAGTCTTTTGGGTAATCCACATATAGTATCATATCATCTGCGAAGAGTGATAATTTTACTTCTTCTTTGCTGATTTGGATGCCTTTAATTTCCTTTTGTTGTCTGATTGCTGAGGCTAGGACTTCTAGTACTATGTTGAATAGCAGTGGTGATAATAGACATCCCTGCCGTGTTCCTGACCTTAGCGGAAAAGCTTTCAGTTTTTCTCCATTGAGAATGATATTTGCAGTGGGTTTTTCATAGATGGCTTTAAT
>NC_081557.1:166870265-166892250 GCF_022355385.1 Mustela nigripes | reverse complement strand
GCAAATTCTTTCAGTTTTTGTTTGTCCTGGAAACTTTTAATCTCTCCTTTTATTTTCAATGATAGCCTAGCTGGATATAGTATTCTTGGCTGCATGTTTTTCTCGTTTAGTGCTCTGCATATATCATACCAGCTCTTTCTGGCCTGCCTGATCTCTGGCGATAAGTCTTCTGCCAATCTAAAATTTTTACCATTGTATGTTACAGACTTCTTTTCCCGGGCTGCTTTCAGGATTTTCTCTTTGTCACTAAGACTTGTAAATTTTACTATTAGTTGACAGGGTGTGGATTTTGAGGGGCGTTCTCTGCACCTCCTGGATTTTGATGCTTGTTCCCTTTGCCATATTGGGGAAATTCTTTCCAATAATTCTCTCCAGTATACCTTCTGCTCCCCTCTCTCTTTCTTCTTCTTCTGGAGTCCCAATTATTCTAATGTTGTTTTGTCTTATGGTGTCACTTACCTCTCGAATTCTCCCCTCATGGTCCAGTAGCTGTTTGTCCCTCTTTGGCTCAGCATCTTTATTCTCTGTCATTGGTCTTCTATATCGCTAATTCTTTCTTCTGCCTCATTTATCCTAGCAGTGAGAGCCTCCATTTTTTATTGCACCTCATTAATAGCTTTTTTGTTTTCAACTTGGTTAGATTTTAGTTCTTTTATTTCTCCATGAAGTGCTTTTATATCTCCCAAGAGGGTTTCTCTAATATCTACCATGGCTTTTTTGAGCCCAGCTAGAACCCTGAGAATCGTCATTCTGAACTCTAGATCTGACATATTACCAAAGTCTGTATTGATTAGGTCTGTAGCCTTTGGTATTTCCTCTTGTTCTTTTTTTTTGGTGAATTTTTCCACCTTGTCATTTTGTCCAGATAAGAGTATATGAAGGAGCAAGCAAAATACTAAAAGGGTGGCAACAACCCCAGGAAAATACACTTTAACCAAATCAGAAGAGATCACAAATCATGAGGGGGGAGGAAGGGGATAAAAAGAGGTTCAGAAAGAAAAAAGAAAAGAAAAGAAACAATTAAAAAAAGAAAACAAATAAAGAAAAAGTATAAAAAAGAAATATATATTTATATATATTAGATAAACTAGTTAAAAAACGTTAAAAAAAAGGCTAAAAGTTAAAAAAAATTTTAGCAGAAGAAGAGAAAAAAAATCGAAAAAGGAAAAAAAATTAAATTAACTGCAAGACTAAAGTATCATGGGGAGAAAGCCATGAGTTCCATGCTTTGCTTTCTCCTCCTCTGGAATTCTGCTGCTCTCCTTGGTATTGAAACTGCACTACTTGGTCGGTGAACTTGGTCCTGGCTGGATTTCTTGTTGACCTTCTGGGGGAGGGGCCTGTTGTAGTGATTCTCAAGTGTCTTTGCCCCAGGCGGAATTGCACCGCCCTTACTAGGGGCCGGGCTGAGTAATCTGCTTGGGTTTCTTTCAGGAGCTTTTGTTCCCTGAGCGCTTTCCGTAGAGTTCAGGAGGATGGGAATAAAAATGGCAGCCTCCTGGTCTCCCGCCTGGAGGAGGTGAGAGCTCGGAAAACAGCGCCCAGTAACTCACGTCTGACTGACCTCCCGCCGTGCTCTGAACTCACCGAGCCTGTGACAGGTTCAAGGTAACCCCAAGCTGTGAGCTCACTCTCGGCTCTGTCTCTGTAGCTGGCTACCCTGTTCTAATACCTGTAAGCTCTGTGACACTCAGACACCCCCGATCCTTCTGTGACCTTGCGGGACTAGAGGCCACGCTGACACTGCGTGGGCTTCACCCCGGTTTAGCCTCTGGAGCAATGTCCCTCAGCCGAACAGACTTTTAAAAGTCCTGATTTTGTGCTCCATCTCTGCCACTTGCCAGGATTTGGCCCCTCCCCCTGGGGTCTATCTTCCCATTGCTTTGGATTCACTTCTCCACCAGTCTTACCTTTCCGAAAGTGGTTGATTTTCTGTTTCTAGAATTGCTGTTCTTCCTCTCTTTGATCTGCCAGTGGATTTATAGGTGTGTTCAATCTTTAGATAAGCTATCTAGCTGATCTCCTGCTCGCTGAAGTAGTCTCAACCTGCTACTTCTCTGCCATCTTGACTCCTCCCCCCATTTACATTTCTTTGACCTCAGTGCCCTTTAAATGCCCTCTAGTTTTCATAATACTATGCTTGGTACAAAACGTTGGAGGAGGGCTGTTGAGGTAATTTCCATTCCATAAACATGTAAAAATTCCCACAATCCCCAAGAATCTAGGTGTTAGGGTGGAAAAAACTTTTGAGAAAAATTTATCAACTAATATGTTAATATCAAGTAACTGTGTCTTTCATTGTCTTTTGCATCTCACTTTAGTGCCTGGATTGACTGATTCATTGCTAGCAGGATTATAAGTCAAATATGGATGCTTTTCTATTGAATCTAGATTTGCAAAATGTTTCTATGATTTTTGTACTTTCATAACAACAAAACTACCACCACTACAACCAATACCAACATCTACTACCAATGATAATACAGTCTTTGAGTTTGTGCTATGTTCTAAGCACTGGTATAATTACTATGTGTTAGTTCATTTATTCGTTATAGAACCTCTATGTCTAGGTACTAAAAATTTAGGAATAACTGAGAGGATAGATACATTGTAGCCATAAAAATATTGCATATTTAACAAACATTTTATGGATAGTACACAGTTCAAGAGCGAAATATCATCCTATCCTTTTTTTAAACAATTTTTTTTTATTAATTTGATAAACAGAGATCACAAAGAGGCAGAGAGGCAGGCAGAGAGAGAGGGGGGAAGCAGGCTCCCTGCTGAGCAGAGAGCCCGATGTGGGGCTTGATCCCAAGACCTTGAGATCATGACCTGAGCTGAAGGCAGAGATTTAACCCACTGAGCCACCCAGTCTCCTTTGAACAGCAAGAGGGATAAAGTGAGAAACAACTTCTCTGACTGTCTCCTAGTTATGTTAGGGTGTTTTAAAAGCAGAACCTAAAAAGTATTCTGAGGTCAAGTAATACCATTTGGTGGGATAGTTTTACTAATATATATACATATATACTTTTCAGGGAATCATTATTTTCCTCCAGCACTATCCGAACTGTGAGATTTTTTTTCTGTGGTAAATAAATAAGTCCTTCCATGATGGGAGAGAGAGAGAGAAAGAAAGAGAGAGAGACAGCAAGGGAGGGAGGGAAAAAGAAAGAAAGAGAATTGCTTAGGAGTGGTATATTTCGGTATGGGAGTCCAGCAGGACACAGTCTTTGGGGGATGGGCTGTTAAAGGGCCCTAAGTGGCTGTGGAACAGAAAAGGAAGTGGAGGAAGGAATCACAATGAACACACATGTGAACCTATATTTTATTGTAATGCATAAGTCTGCCTCAAAAGGCAGCTCACATAAAAAAAAAAGTAGCAGCAGTTCTTGGACTGGCCTTTAAGGGTTTAACAGCTGGGAAGACTGGGAAGAGAAACTGCAGAAGAATTTTGCTAAATATTATTTAAAATAAAGAATATAAGGAGAAGACATAGAACTTTTTGAAGACTTGGTGACAAAAATAGAAAACCGGAATCCATAGCATGTGTGGTGATAATAGCTAGTATTTAGTACTTAATATGCATAAGGCACTGTGCTAGAGACTCCACATAGGTTATCTTATTTAGTTCTGTGAAGTAGGTGTTATTGGTGGTCAAGTAAGACGAACAATGGTAATCTGCCCAATACCAAACTCCCTGTAAGGAGAAAGCCATAGAATTGAACTTGGTCACTTAATCCCAGAGGCCATGTTCATTCTAACTAGGAAACACAAGCTGCATCACACACACAGAAATAGGAAGAGAAGAAAAAAAGAAAAGAAAAGAAAGAGAGAAAGAAAGAAAGAAAAAGAAAAAAGAAGGAGGGAGGGAAGGAAGGAAAAAGAGAGGAAAGGAAAGATAAGAAGGAAAGGGAAGAGAGGAAACTAATCCAAACAGTAGGACTTAGCCAAGGTCCTGTCTATTTCTAAGGAATATTTATCAACCCACTGTTGTCATTATTCACTTATGACCATCCCTTTTCAAAAAAGAGTGAAAACGGCTTTCTTTGAGGGTGTCAGGAGGGGCGACAATAAATCTTATGAACTTTAGCAATTGATAATGCTCTCCAGATGATAAAGTTAAAAATTTAGTCATTAGAGGTGATAAGTCACCTCTTATCTCTTTATTGCTTGTCCAAGTTTGAGAAGTATACACTAAAAATGTTTACTCTGAAAAATCCAAGAGAAAATCTTATAATCTGGTTATTGAAATGGAGCCCATAAAGGGATATACAGTCCCACTGATTATCTCTTCCCCACCTCCAGCCTGCCTAACAGAGGAGAAATAAGAGCAGTCACATATTTGAAGCCCACAGCATTTGTCTTGTTATCAGAAATTACAAAAACTGTTCTTTAGATAATGGAATATACAAGCACTAAAGAAATAGTGAAAGGTTAGATAACTCAATGTCATCTTCCTAGGAAGATCAAGATATTAAAATGTTACTAATCAGGAAGAACTTTACAGAAATAAATGTCTCCCATAAGTAAGAATAACTATCTGTTTTCACTATATTTTATGGCTCAAAATTGTATTAAATTACCTAAAAAATGTTAGTGCCATCAGTTACCAGTGAGGGATGATTCATTTCCCCATTTTGAATCCAAGCAAGTGAAGTGTTTTGGGTTCTTTGTTTTTGTTTTTATTTTGCGAAGGGTGGGTATTTTTCCTTTTCTTCTGATTTTTCTTATTCATTTTAGCACAGTAATTAAAAATCTCAGCAAGATTTTTAGGTTATCTTTTCAGAAGAATTTTGATTTGTTTTGTTTTATTAGTTTGTTATGGAAGAAATGGATGGCCTGCTACCTGATTTTTCACTAGGAAATGGCCAGTTTAGTGATATACTTTTTCTATTCACTCATGACAATTTTACTGAGGGCTTTTTATGTGATAGGCCTTGGAGACACAGAAGTGAGTAGGTCAAACGTTTTTCTTCACTCATTGAGTTTAGGTTCTATCCAGAGAAATAGATCTTAAGCAAGTATGTGCACGAATTAATTATTTTTATTACAACTGTAATAGGTACCATAAAGGAGCAGAACCGCACGTTTCTAGCAGTGCAAACTAATCTAGACTGATCAGTGAGGTGGGGGTATAAGTCAGGAAAAACTTTCCTAAGGAAGACATTTTTAATGCAAACTCTGAAAGATAAATATCTCCATGCAGAAGAGGTAGGGAGCAGTCATCTTCTGGGGAGAGTGCATGCAAAGGTGAGGAAGGCTGGCAGGAAGCCCAGAAGGCCAATGCTCCTGGAGAAAACACAGCAGGGGAGAACCTGGTAGTGGAAGAAGCTGGTCAGGCTGTGTCACTGTAGTTACTGGAGTTACTAGTAACCGCAAAGTAGAGAAGGGGCTAATCCTTAATTTAAAGATCTCTGCTGGCAACAGTGACCTTGAAAGCCTACATACTGTGCTGTTAATTGACTGCAAGAAAAAATTATTTGCCATCTAGTCCCACCTCCATTTTATTGTTCATCAAGCCAAATTTTATTGAACTCCAAAAAGAAAAAGGAAATTTAGATGTGAACTGTACTGTGTTTTCGTAGGAATCAGCTTACAAAAGTACTTGAAGAAAGCTTGAAAATGATGTACTTTTCATGTGGTGGAGTTGTAGACATATTTCTTAGAGCAAAATGGATTAAAATTAAAGGGCTAAAACCTGAAATGAGGACAAGCTTACCAGCATGCCAGTTGCTTAGGTTTAGAAATAGTACCACTACGTGCAGAGCAGCTTGAAGAAATCTAGTTACTTAAATTAGGATGCACCAGTAGACTTTAAGATTTTAGATTGTGTTTTTTTGTGGTTTTTTTTCCCTATTAAAGAATGTTTAAGTGTTGGAGGTAGAAAATGAGTCCTAACATAAAACCAGCTTCAACCTTACCTCTATTGTAAGAGCATAAGAGCCAGTTGTATTTATCTGTCCTGCCAACCAAAAAGTGCTTGGATTTTATTCCAGTAGAGTTAGAGCCTTTCAAGTAAATCTGAAACCTCTTTAAGCTTGGGGAAGATAAGGAACACATACAAATATTGATTCATTCTAATTAATATGTTGAATGCCTATCATGTGTTGATCACTTTTAGGTGTTGTGGGAGATAGATGAGAGAAACAGTTCCTACCCCCAAGATATTCTGGAGAGGACTTTCTTTTCTCACATGGAAAATATCAGAGATGACAAGATATGACAGAAAAATTCCGTACTAGATCAGACGAGGAAAACCTCAATCAAAATACAAAATGAGGTGAGGAACCCTCAGAGAAGGCGGCATTAAAATCACCTTTACAGAATGAATCAAAGCATTAATAATAATATCAAAACAATGCAATAGAAGATATGTTTGTTGACTGTTATGTACTAGTTCCTTTACATGCATTTTCTCATTCATTCCTCAAAAGAATTCTTTGAAATAATACTGTTATCCCCATTCTTACTGATGAAGAAACTGAGAGAGCGATGAAACAGCCTGCCCTAAGGTTATAACGAGGACATTTAAATTCAGGTGTCTTACAGTAAAACTTGCCCCATTATTTACTTTGCATCTCAGGTGGAGGGTTCAGCAAGCTGCAATGATATAAAAAATCAAAGCATATCCTGAAATACTGTTTGTCCTATTTATCAAGGTAGGGTCTGGATAAGAAAGCAAATCACGAAAGACCAGAAGTCCTATTTGACAATGTACGGTACCTTACAGCAAGAAAAACAAGCAAAGATGGAATTTTACAGGGCCTTTTATGCCAAGCAAGGGATGTGAATAATATTTGGTAGAGCATGGAGAAAACTTAAAAATCTCTGATTAGAAGAGTGATAGGATGAACATAGCGTTTATTAGGATGAGTCTAGCTGTGGTATGAAAGGTATATTCGAGCAGAGAGAAAACACTTCAGGATTCCAGAGGAATTATTGTCAGAGTCTGAGTTTAGGGTGGCAGCAGACAGAATAAAAAGAGAAAAATATATATGAGAGACAGGGAAAAGTAAAAGGAGGAAATAGCAGTGAGAAGCTTTGAAAGGTTTTTAATTCAGGAACCCATTATTTTTTAATGTTTTGGGAGACATAAAAGGTCTCTAAGCAAAAAAAAAAAAAAAAAAAAAAACAGAGAGAGAGAGAGAAAGAAATCATCTTCTAGGGTTTTTCTTTCCCATCTAAAGATTCTCCATTTACAGAGTCGTCCACTTTTATTTGGGGGTAAATGTCCACTTCTGTTCATGCCAGGCTTGTGCCGGGCTACCTCATTACTGCTCCAGCCTTCGTGCTTCGAATGTTCAGATGGATGGCTTTTTCCATCATATATCATCACCACGACAGCACAGGCATGATCTACTGCAGCAAGCGCCGTAGCCCTGATGATGTCGAGGGTAGTAATAACACAGCCTACTCAGGGGAGCCAGAGCAGCGAGGCTTTTTTTTTTTTTTTCCTTAAAGGTAAGCTGGAAAGGTGGAAAAGGAAAAAGTGAACTCAAAAATTAAACAGTGCCTTTTCAGAGATTCAAAATAACTGCTGCACTGTTGGCAAGTGGCAATGTGATAAGACGGCATGGAGAACTAGAACGCTGTGGATAATACTGAAATTCACTCTGGGACTTGCAGTCGTAGAAATCAATTTTAAGATTAAAAAATTGAATTGGTAATTTTGACCCACACTGCGATTGAATTATGTGGATCGTGGATCTTAATTAGAGTTGCATGCCTATCAAGTAAAACCCTCGGGTGTGTATGAAGCAAAAGAGCATTTCAATGCCTTTTAAAAATAAAAGTCCCTAACTCTGCCTCAGAAAAGTTATTTTTCGAAGAATTATCTTACTTTTAGTTTTTATTTTTCAGATCATGAAAATATTCCAAATTCAGACTGATAATTAAAATATTGTTCAGCATATCTGAACTGAATACCAGTCATGCAAATTAATAATGTTATGGGTCTCAATTTTGCTATCTGAAACATTGACAAAGTCAGATTAATATTTTAGGATAAATGCTGTGCTCTCTAATGGAGTCTTTCTACATACCTCCTAAGCTGATTTGGTCTCTCCCTTAGCAAAACAACCTAGATTACTTAATGTTCAGATTTACAGCTGTGGCTTGTAAAGAGTTTCTCTTCCCTCTCTTATACACAGATCGATTCCCCTTGGGTGCTGGTATCTTAATCATATAATCATTTGGGTTGGAAGGACCTATGCTAGGGCACTAATCTATCCCCGTGAATCACAGCAGGATTGATTTTATTATTACTAAGTCATTCCTGATCAATGGGTGTGGGGTTTCTGCCTTGAATCTCTCCAATGATGACGATTCCACAGCTTCCCCTGGCAGCTCGTGCCATTCCCAACTATTCATATTGTTATAAAGTTAGTCCTTATATTTAACCTAAATTCTCCCTTGTGGAATTGAAGCCTATTGCTTCTTGTTCTGTCCTCATTGACTAATGAGAATTAGTCCCTCTCCTCTTTATAACATCCCTTAACGAATCTGCAGACAGTTATGTCTCCCCCCAGTCTTCTCTTCTCCAGACAGAACATGCCCGCTTCCCTTAACCTTCCCACATAGGTCTAATTTTCCAAACCCTTTATCAATTTTGTGGCTCTCCTCTGAACTCTCTCTATTCTGCCTATGTCTCTTTTGAAAGGTGATGCTACAACCTAAATGCAGCATTTCGCTGGAGGCCAAAACAACAGAAGGAAGCACGGAATTGTAGCTTTTCATTGTGTATGAAAATTTGCATTAACTACTTTACTGCCATAGTAGAAAGAGTAGAAATTGAACCCATATGAGTAGAATTTTGAACAGGTCCTGCTGAATGTTAGGGCTAAGGCAATTGCAAATCCATTGGTGTTTACTCATATAATCCCTTAAGCAGGCCATTGAAGTCTTGTTCTGCAATAGAACCATCGACATGGAGAGGAGGTTCTCTGGACTTGCATTCTTTTCAGTGCCCAACTCTCAGCAACCCCCACACCAGCAATAAAGAGGAACAAAATAAAATGCTCAATAAATTAAGTTCTTAAATATCACTCAATTTTAGCATAGTATTAAACCTGTCTTTGCACATAATCAAAGAATCAAAAAAAGAAACCATATAAGACAATGGGGGGAAAAATCAACATGTATTTTTTAAAAGGCAGGATAGTTTTAATATTTCCCATCCCAGCTGACTATTTATGCATTAAAAGCCTAGATGTAGGCTTTTAAAAATCCACGACTTGATACAATAACAATTTCCCCCAGAATTCCCCTTCATAAAATAATAGCAGAACTCACAGAATGTTAGAATATCAGATCTGGAAGAGGTCTTAGAAATAACCCTCTCAGTCAACATTTAATAAAACTTACAACTTAGTGACATTAAAGGAATTGTTTAAGATTGACTCTTAAGACTGATTCATTACTTAATGAACTTTTTAAAACAAAAATGTAATTTATACCTATTAAGTACTACTCAAGAATCTTAGCACATGAAATATAAAATCAAATATGAGGTGTGTCTCATGCTAAAGACTAGTTAGTTGAAGTTTCAGGACCAAAATCTATGTCTCCTGAGTATCACAATTTACTGTTACAGAAGCCTGCCTGCCCTTGTACCAATGGCCTTCCATGCTCTTCAAAACACAAGAAGATTTCATTGCCAAAGCACAACTACCAAATAAAGGTCACATCAGCTGTATTTGAATAGAATCAGTTGAAGTTGCTAGTAGGACTTCAAGAGCCGTCATTGATTGTGTACTTTCATTACAAGCAAAAGACAGAATTTCATTTTGGGGAACAGGGCTGGTCTTTTAGAACCACATAATTTAACTCATGTCTCCATAATCCAATGTGTGCTTAGTAGTTTATGCTCAGAGGTCATTTCTTTCATTGGAAAGACAGATTGGAGGGATAAGAAGGAAATTCTGTACAATAAAATTTAACATATATATGCAACTCCAAGGGATCTTGCTAAAATGCAGGTAATGATTGAGTAGGTCCAGGGTGGGATCTGAAATTTTGCATTTTTAAAAAATTTCTAGGTGATAACAATGCTGCTTGTCCTCAGGCCACACTTAAAATATAAAAGGTTCTAGAGAGAAATTAATTTAAAATCTGTATGAGTTGGACTGGATTCCAACCAGTAGAATTATCAATGCCCTGAAGAAAAGTAACCAGATGGACACAAAACTTTCATAGGCCTTTCCAAGGTCTGATGTTCCAAGTCACATCATATCTTCTCTTGCTCAACATGCTGTTTCAACATGTGGCTAAATAAGGAATTTGAGTAAAATGGGGCTTTTCTATATCTGCCTTAAGAGAAAATTAAAACAGCTGAATATCTTTCCCTTATCCAAGTGCAATAAGCAAAGCATAATACATCTTGACTGATTTCATGATTGGCTTCTTAAGACATCATTAGGGTCATTTTTATATATTTTATGTAGAGGCTATACACTGATTTATATAAATTTAAATGTGTACATTTCTAAATCAGATGAGTCTTATAATGCTTGTCCTTGTCACTTTTAATTTTACTGGTTTTGTCCATGTGAAAATCACTCCATGATTTTATGCCATCTGTTATTTTAGATATTTTTATAAGATGAATAATAAACCCAGTCAATTCAGTCAGTCCAGTCAACAAGCCACTCAAATGGGGGGAAAAAAATCAATATATTGTGCTGTTTTGCTCAATTTCCAACGCATTTTTTAAAGTTTACAAGTTGGTTAATTAAACCAGATTATTGTCTACTCAGTAGACTCTGACACAACAGAATATACTGTTCTCTGGAGCCAAACATTCATCTAAAGATTGGATAAAAGTCACGCAAAAGTTTTCCTAAAATGTCTCATTTTTTCTTAATCATCATATATAATGGTAAGATATCTACTGAGTCAGAGATTTATTATATTTTTAGCTTTAGTTTTAGTAATAGAAACAGCCATTTAAAAATTGTTTGGTAGACATTTGAAGTTACCTGAGAGTATATAATTTTATTATGGAAGAATCAGAATTGTAACAACACAGTGTTTGGCTTCACAAAGACTAGACAGACTCTCAGCAGTTTTCTCACATATGCAACCACTGCTATGTAGAAACACTGCAAAAGTATCAAGGAGAGCTAAATGATAAGAAACTCTAATGTCAATTGCTCATTTCATCTTTTCTGTTAGATAATTTTTAGATTAAAAATTATAAAAAAGTTTTCAAAATATAATCAAATTCTATGAAATAAGCATAATTTAGTAATCCTGAAATTTCTTCTACCTAAAGATTGATTTAAGTGTGGATTGAATTTCATATCTAATCTTCTCCAAAAGACCATTCATTTCTGAGGAATAGACTCCATGCCGTCCTTGTTTAATACAATATCTAGATCCAAGTACATGTCTGCATATAAAATAAATTGTTGTTGAATGGACTAATAATTACATCACAGTCTTTTTTGTCAATTTTATTGCCAACAATAAAGTTCAGGCTTGCCTCAGAAAGTATAGTTGTTTCAATACAGAAAGTGCAGAATATTTAGATCATAATAATATTAAATTCAAGATTTCTAGGACAATATTCCAAAATTTGAAAAAGAACTAAATGCAGTTGTCAGGTGGGGGAAGTGAACAAATGACTTAGGGTTTTGTTTGTTGCTGTTGTTTTTCTCTTCAGTAGTAGATACTACAAGAAAGTTTGATTCACATTCATGATTCATCATGATTCATCACTGATGTAAGGAAGCCATCTTGGTAAGTATACATTTTTCTTCATTAGTCATACCAAGTTATAATAAGAATTATTGACAAAAGAAACTGGCAGGTGTGGTACCTAGTTGTTTCACAGTATCCACAATGTGCTTCCCTCCGTCATGGTCTGGAGACACTTGATATCTCCACTATCAGCCTCATCTTGTCCCATTTTTACTTTAGTAGAAAATATTTTAGTAGTCCAAAGTAATACATTGTTATCAGCATTAAATAATCTTGTTTTTTTTTTTTACCTGATATTTACTTATAAATATCAGTTGCACTTTTGACTTGTTTTGAGACATAATCTAAATTTTTTTTTAAAGATTTTATTTATTTGACAGACAAAGATCACAAGTAGGCAGAGAGAGAGAGGAGGAAGCAAGCTCCCTGTGGAGCAGAGAGCCCGATGCGGCGCTCGATCCCAGGACTCTGAGATCATGATCTGAGCCGAAGGCAGAGGCTTTAACCCACTGAGCCACCCAGGTGCCCCCATAATCTAAACTTTTATAGCTCAGGGCCATTTGTTAAATTTTTTTTAATTTATGTTTTTCTAATTACATTTGTAATACATATTAATTACATGAAATGTTTAAAAAGTGTATAAGTAGAAAGTAAAAATTGCCTGTAATTCTAGCATTTATGCCCAGAATTTTTTCCTTGTGCTTAAATATGTCTTGATAACTAGACTAATTCTCCACTCATGTTAAGAAGGGGTATTGCCTATTCTTAGTGACTGAGAATAGCTCTGTATTTTTAATATAGTTCTTTTATCCCTAATCCCCATTAAAATACTTCTGTGAAGTTGCCTGCCTGTGTCTGAGTATAAACTGCTTTTATTTTTTTTTAAGATTTATTTATTCATTTGAGAGAGAGAGAAACCCTTGTGTTCAGGGGGAGGGGCAGAGGGAGAGAGAGAGGCAAAGTAGCAGACTCCCCACTGAGTGCACAGCCCAATGCAAGTTTTGATCCCAGAACCCTGAGATCATGACCTGAGCAGAAATCAAGAATTGGACACTTAATGGACTGAGCTACCCAGGTGCCCCTATAAACTGCTTTGACATTCTCAGTCTCCAGATTAAGTTTGTTGTAATTTTCTAAACTCCTGCAATTTTTCAATATTGTCATCCTAGATTTCCACAACAATCTACTAATATTGTTTATTAACATATTATTTTCCCCTCTGGGTTTTAAAACCAGAATGGACAACTTTTTCTTAGAACCTGTCCTGTCCCACTTCTTTGATAGTACTCTCATCTGAATTGTTCAGGGTCCTGTCAGGAAATAGAATTGATGCATTGGAGTTGTTGGACTAGCTATAAAGCATATTCTAAAGCATACAGAGATAGTAGTTCTGTGCAACTATCCCTAGGGCTGATGCTGAGCACCCTAGTAAGGAACATATGTGGAAGAAGTACAATACCAGGGCCAAGATCCAGACCTACTTGAAGAGGATACAGCTTGGCCTCCTGGAGAGTAGAGAAGTTAATGAAGTACCATAACTCCAGTATTTACTGGAAAGCTACCCATGGGGAAGTGTCATGCTTTAGAATTCATTGTGAAGCCACCTAACTCATCTTGTCCATGGGGAGATACCACTAGAGTAGAACTCACTGGGAATTCATTCTTTGGGATGACAGTGGAAACGGCCCACAGGGAGTATAAATCTTGCCAAGAATAACATACATCAGAATGCCTAGTAATGATAAACTTAATATTATGCCAGCTGGTGGTGGAGAAATGTTCCAATATTACAAGAGAGACAATGAAGAGTGGATTTGGAGTTGAAAGAAAAGGGATTGATAACTGACATACTATTCAAATGTCAGACTTTCCCAATCTGTCCCCAAAATAGGATATGTCAGCAAAGAAATAGACCAAAAAAAAAAAAAAAAAAAAGTGGGGAAATTCTGGATTTGAAATTTAAAAATCCACTGGGTATTTCTTAAGATATGAAAAACATAATAGAATAATGAAAGGTCAAAATCTTAGAACACACTATCTAAGCAATATTAGATATTGTTATATATCTAACGCTATTATTTGTCAAGTATTTCGAGGGGTTTCTTGGCACAAGTTGTTCAATGTTTGCTTTATTTCTAACTTTAGTTTGTGCATCTTATTGTTTTCTCTTAGCATGTTTTGATTTGCTATAAGTTTTTAAAATATTTCCTTAAAAATAAAAAGATTGAAATAAGCACATATCATAAATTATTTCAAATTAAATCTAAATGGGTATCCGGTACTTTCAAATTAATCTTTAATATCACTTTTCTAAAATCCCATAACATTTAATGTAAAAATTAAGAAACCAATTTTCCATATGTAATATTGGGAATAGAGTTGTCACATTCTTTTCAGTTCAGAGTTTGATGCTTGTGCAGAAATTTGCAATAAATATGAAAAATAATGGTTTGGGTTTTTTTTCAGCATGAAAACATGATTAAGAATGGAAAACAAGCAGGAATTTTGGGAAGATGGTGGTATAAGGCTAGATTTCTAATCTATGCATAGGCCTGCAAAACCAGAAAAAAGGACTATAGAAGAAAACTGAAAACCCAGGGACACAATTCTGGTCCTAGTTAGAATATAAAAGAGCACATGGAATTGTTATTTCTATCCTAAGAATGAGAACAAGCTGGATAAGATAAAAACCATTTCACTTCCTGTTGTGTTTAACCATAAGGTAAAACACTTCTCTGAGCAGAGAAGGCAAAGACAAAAAAAAAAAAAAAAACAACAAAACAAAACAAAAACAAAACCCCACAAACAAACAAACAAAAAACCAACCAACAAACAAAAAAACTACATTTCAGAAGATGCAGAAAGTTATGTCTCTCCTAGGGGAGGAGATACCCATGACGGCTTTTAGGTAGAAAGAGGAAGGATTCTCTATAGATGGGGTAAGGAAAAACCAGCCACACATTTAGCTGTATTTAATGTCAACATGTACCCTGGCATGAAGGAGTAGCCTTTAGAGGAGCCCCAGTGACTTAATAAGTCTGCATGCATAATTTCCCATAGTTCTTCACTAGATGAACAAAGTTTACTGAATTTAAGCGTGATAAAAGGCGAGAGAGTTGAAAAAGATTTCTCCCACTCAGTGCATTTCCACAAGACCATGTGGACAGGTCAAGAGATAAAAACAATCTCTCTGGGACACAGGGCACTGAGTAAAACATAGTGTATCTCTGAAGGCTGGGAACTCATCAGGAGAGCTGAGAGAAATCCCTCTGGGGCCACAGAGCTTTCGCCAAGGACACAGAAATGGCCCTCCAAAGGCAAGGGGCAGAGCAGCAGGGTGAGGAGAGTTCTCCTAAATCAATACATGCCCAGAGGAGTTCTGAGAAGCAAAGGCAATTCCCCACTAGAGAAACAACAACAAAAAAAGTGGGTGGCTAGGCTGTCATGCAGACAAAGGTCTCCAACAAGTTTGAAAATTGGCTGCTGAGCTGTAAAGTATAGAGATATGCAAAGTCTCACAAGTGCTAAGACTCAAAGCTCTACTGAAAATAAAATCTTGATCCTGCTCTCAAAATATTTGAAGCATGTGGTGAAGTGAATCTAACTAAAGCTGTAATAAAGCTCAGACCCAGCTCAATAGCAGCTTACATCGACTCAGCCTTTGGTACAAGCAGCCTGTCAGGAAAAGACACATGTCCTTTTCTGGAGTATATATTATTTTCTTCAGCCTCCATTGTTTTAAACTTCTTTTATTTAAATTCAACTAGTTAACATATACTCTATTATTAGTTTCGGAGGTAGAGTTCAGTCATTCATCAGTTGCATAAAGAACCCAGTGTTCATTACATCACATGCCCTCCTTAATATCCATCACCCAGTTACCCCTTCTTTCTACCCACTTCCCCTCCCATAACCCTCAACCAGTTTTTTTACATGACTGTCTAGTATAATATCAAATTACAAAGAAGCAAGGATATATGAGAATTAAGAGGGGGAAAAAAAAAAAACTTAGGAGAAAAAGATGCAGAGATCTCCAGGTGTTGGAATAAACAGACAAGAACTTTACTATAAAAAAGACATGTATGTTGGCAGATTTAGTGGAAGATTGGGCAGTGCGTTTGAATAGATGAGGAATTCTAGCAGATAAACAGAAATCATGGTAAAAGGTAAAGGAAGAGAATTCTGCTTTTTCTTGAGACAATGTTTTCCTTAAAACAACAACAACAACAACAAAACTGACCCTGCCATAGATAAGAACGATAACTTCTGTAAACTATAAACTATAATTTCTCTAAAAATTCAATTATTGAAGGACTCTGGAAAATGATCAATGCATGTAGACTTTGGAAAAGAACTGAAAAGTGAATTAAGTGAAAAGTGCATAGTAAAAAAAGTACATCCATTTCTGTGGCCCTTCTAAGACAGTAGCTGAACTTGTGGTAACAGTGGATGGAGGCTAAAACTCCAATAGAAAGTTTAACATATTTCTGTGTGGAAGACCTAGGAGAAAATTGCCAGATACTAGGGGAATACTGGAAGGGAGAAAGCCAAAAAAAGGAAGCCCAAATTCTGTATAGAAACAATGATAATGTCTCTCACTGACTCCTGGACTTTGCAAGAATGGGACAGATTGAAAGTATTATTAACTGAGACATGAACCACCACCAAAGCCAAGCATGACAGAACTTGAATCTAAGCCTAAGCAAATTAACTTCCTGCTAAAATAAAAATTTCATTACTTATCAAGAGAATACTACAAAATTCAGTCTGTAAAATTTAATACTCACAATGTCAATCCAAAAGTACCCAACATGCAAAGAGTTAGGAAAATACAAATCATTCTTAAAGAAAGAGACAATCAATAGATGCAATCCCAAGACAACCCGAATGTGGCAATTATCATTAGAGGGTTTCAAAAACATGGGCAAAACTGTGCTGCATGAAATTAAACATAAGATACTCAAAGAAGGGGCACCTGGGTGGCTCAGTGGGTTAAAGCCTCTGCCTTCGGCTCAGGTCATGATCCCAGGGTCCTGGGATCGAGCCCCACATCGGGCTCTCTGCTCAGCAGGGAGCCTGCTTCCTCTTCTTTCACTCTCTGTCTGCCTCTCTGCCTACTTGTGATCTGTCAAATAAATAAATAAAATCTTAAAAAAAAAGATACTCAAAGAATATAAAAATAGGACATGTCAGAAGGGAAATAGAAAAAAATACTTTCATTTTCAGTGGAAGTTCGGGATGTGAAAAATATAGTATCTGTAATAAAAAATCCACTGGATAAAGCTAATAAGAAAATTAAAATTATATCAGTGAAATTGATGATAAGCCCAAAGATATGATCAAATATCAGCACTTAAAGTGCTGAAGACCTCTAATATTTAAGTCATTACCTGTTCAAGGGTACAAAAAAATGTATTAAGATAAAATTCCACAATAACTGGAATTACTTTTCCAATTTCTAATCTCTCATGTCTGCATTTCCCCTCCTCTGGTCTCATGAGACTTATTATCTATTGCTCAATTTTTTGTCCTTTTTCTTTTTATCAACTGTCTTCCTGAATTTCTCATAAAATGTTGGCTCACTTCACCCTTACAGTTCTTCCTTTTTAAAATTTCTTCCCTTAATTCTTGGTTTCCTTGGTAGCACTCCAATGTCTTCAAAAAAATTTTTAACTTATTTCAACCATTTTTCTAACTGCTATCACTAGGAGCATTGGATTGTTCTAGTTACTCCGTTGTTCTTAGAATTATTATAAAATCATAAAATGTTATTGAGTGAAATTTAAGAAAAACTAAGTAAGTGAAGGTACATATCATAATCATAGATTGAAGAATTCAGTATTATAAAAACAACAGCCCTTCCCAAATTCATGTTTAGATTTCTGGAATATAGGTAGAAGTTCAAAAGCCAAGATGTTGTTGAGTAGGAAAAGATGAAAGATAGGTTAGCAAATAATCAAGACAAAACATAATAGGTACTATAGTTATGAAGAAATAGACCAATGGAATGTAACATTGACTGTGAACATTGTCTTCCACATATATGGGAATTTCATTTATGACTGAGATCTTACTGTAAGATCAGTAGGAAGGAGTGGATTTTTCAGTAACTACTGTTAACAAAATTGGATATCTATATGCAAGATCATGAGATTGAAATCTTGCATCACTTCACACTTAAAAATCAAGTCTGGATGAATTAAAGTCTCTCTATAAAAGTCAAAACTACTCATTTTAGAAAATAGTATGGAATACTATCTTAATGACCTCTGCCTTGGTATATTTAATTAAAATAAACATACAAAAATTCACAATTCACAAAGTTTCACAAAAATTTTCACAAAAATTCACAAAGTCACAAATTAAGATTTTTTCATCAATAAATAATCGTTTCCATAATGAGAGATAAAAGGCAAGCTACAAGTGGAAGTTACTTGAGACACATGTAACTGATGCAAGACTATTATCAACATGTCGGTGAAAAAAAGACAAATTAATGAAAAATGGGCCAAAATACTTTAGTAGACATATATAGAAGACATTCAAATGCTTGGTAAATATATGAAAGCTAAGTACTCAACCTCAACTTAAATTCAGAAAATACCAATCAAAATCACAAGTAGAATTTATTTCACATCTACAAGAATGGCATCTAGCCATGTTGGGACTTTGTTAAATTAACATTTGGTAAATAGCTGCTATTAAATGGTGAGCCATGGATCAACAGGAGACCACAAAAGAACGTGAAATAGACATGTTTATTACTCATAATTTCTGGAGGAGTTAGATGGCATGCTTGGAGCCATGCCATACTACGCAGGGAGGTTGAAGCAAGAAGTAGGCAGAAAAAGAGGCAGGACCCGGAGCCTGTGCCTTTATTAGGGCCTTGGGTGTGTTTTGGCGTCCTTGTGTTAAGTCCAGATTGGCCAATTCAAGCCAAAAAGAATGGGGTTTTGGTAAGCATTGCATTTGGTAAGCATTGGCCCTTATCTAAGGGGCACACAAGGGAAAAGCCCTGGGAGGTGGGGGAGAGTGCTTATAGACAAGGGCAATTGTAGGAGTCATATCAGGAACTTCCATCAATTATGACTCTGCCGGATGTTTTCTAAGGCATATATGCTCCCAGGAGGGTCTAGTGTCAGCTCAAGACCCCTGCAGGTCACTTAGTCACATAAAATGGATGTCAAGGCAACAATATTATGGAGTTGTTTAGTTCACCTCTCAGCAGTCCATTCTGTAATATCTCAGCGACAGGACTAGCAATCCTCTGTGTACCAGATATGTTAAAGGATGTAGGTATTGTTTTCTCAAGTCATTGTAAAGCACATTTCACTAAGGCAATAATGATGAAACCTATGATGAAGCCTATCCGCTGTTTGAAATCCCATTCTCGGTCCTTGCCCTCCCTGGCAATGACAAAAGCCATGGCAACAGATCAAGGACCTCAGGGAGAGTGGGGGAGGGTCATGTCTTACATACATCAGGGCTCATAGATAGATGTGGGAGAAGTGGAGGTGGCAATTTCTGCTATCTGCCATACCCACTGGCAGAGTAGATCCATATTATACCAGGCCATAGAGGGGTGACAACACCCACTGACTGGGCATACCGAGGGGGTGGTAAATAATCGTTTCCTTTACTCCCAAACAAAATTCTGGAGGACTCCCAGGTGGGGAAATGTGCCCTAGGGACACAGACCATATTCAGGCAGGCAAATTTATTTTATTGGACCACTGGCGCCCTCTGCTGGAGATAATGGCTATGCAAACACCATCATGGATACTTCACGGGACTCCTGCAAACTACTGCCTCCTGAAATGCAGCTTTCCATCATGTAATCCTTTTAACCAGGTAAGTACTTGTCTCCTTTGGCCCACCAGCCATTATAGACTTAGATTAAGGTATCCATTTTACCTCCCAGGCTGTTTGGTCACGGACGCTGGAACGTGGTATTTTGTGTAATTTCCGTCTGGCTTGCTAGCCCCAAGCAACCAGACTTACAGAGAGACACAATGGCCTACTCAAAAACATGCCCATCAAGCTTTTAAACAATAGGTGGTCCCCCCAAAAGACAGACATTGTACCTCAGGCTGTAATATTTCTGAATTCCTTGCCCTCGTGTCTCTAAACCCCCTACAGCAACTACCAGTCTTTTCCAAAGGCTGCCTTGTTAGTACTGGCAATTATCCCACTCTTGATATTAAAGATAATTCTATTAACATGTATTCACCAGATAAATTCTCCCCTTACCATTTTGATTTTTTGATGGTCTCACCATCTTCCACACACTTGAAACCTGAGTGATGGCAAATTGTCCAATACGAGTCTCTTGTAATATAGAACTCAAGGGGATAAACCCCTCGCAAGTTGCTTAGAGATGATGATGATACAGACTTTGCTGGCCTGGATACGTTTTGGAAATATGACTCATCCAGCTTAATTCTTACTCCCTTTACAGTTTTATCTGCTATGTCAAATGAGTTTCCCTTGGGGAATTTAGAGGGGTTACCTGGAATAACCATGACTTGGGCTCTTTGTGTCTAAAAGAACTAAAAACTTCTGGTTATTGCCCTTGGTTCAGAGGACCACCAGAGTCATAATGAGCGATTGCCCCCAAGAGGTGGAACATTCTCTGAGGAGCTGTGAGTCCCTAGGATAATGTCCTGGGGTCATTTAAAAAGTAATGCATTTTGGGATCTTGGAAATACCAGCAAATTTTCTCATTTCTGCGACATAGAGCCAGTATTAAACACTCTCAACAGCCAGTTGGACCTTTATTCTCCCTCTGCTACACAATCTTTTAAAGTATTTTACATCTCAAGGTGTGTAAAGTTTTGAGTTTGTTTCTAATTCTCTATTATCCTTCAACGAGTTGATCTTACAAACTGTCACTGGACAGATATGCCGTGGACATCCCTGGTGCCTATCGTGGACTTGTAGATGGCTGCTTACCTGTCTAGAGTGCCTCAATCCACCCCACTGGGATTGGGGTCAGCCTCCTTAGTACTAGTACAATGGTAGTAGAATCATTAGAGTTGGACCCTAGAACCCAAGTGTAGAGCCAGTACATTTTGGTAGGCTGTAGTGCTGACCAATACCCAGGCTGCTTTTATGGGTATCTTACATTTAGTGAGGAGCTTGCTGATTTGCACACACAGCAGAGCAATAATATAGAGAAGTTTAGCTAAATTCTCAACAAGCCAGCATCTAACATTATCAGATGTCAAGAGGTAGAGCAGTAGCAATACTTCAACATTGATAGTAGAAGCATAGATTATAAAAGTCTTGGGGAAATGGTTTGTCATTGTGCAATATATATTAAAAGTCTGGGTACTTTATGCCTAGACAATTCTCTCATTGGTATGACTCAAAAGAAAACTTCCCCTTGTTTTCCTGGATACATATACAGGATTATCCACTTTAATATGTTTTATAATAGAAGAAAACTATAAAAAATCAATGTGGCATAGAGAATGCTATACAACAAAAATGACTAAGTCATTACTAAATGCCAGAACATGGTAGACCCTCACCAAAAGTTGAGCAAAAACAGAAGATTACAAAACCCCCACAAATACACAATTACATTTATATGAAATTAATATATATATAAATACTATGATAATTTTAATAGAAACAATTTTTCAATAATTAATTGAAATTAATTAAATTAAATTAAATAATTAATCAACAATTTTAAATAAATAATTATCACAAAAATGAAGATTCAGTTAACCTTTCTGGGAATGGGAGAAGGCAAAGAGATGCTTCTTGAGTACTAGCAATTTTCTCATACTGGTTAAATGAATGTTAGCTTAAAATTTTACATACCTGGGTATCTTATGGTTTTGGGTGCAATTGTAAATGGGATTGACTCCTTAATTTCCCTTTCTTCTGTCTTGCTGTTGGTGTAGAGAAATGCAACTGATTTCTGTGCATTCATTTTATATCCTGACACTTTACTGAATTCCTGTATAAGTTCTAGCAGTTTTGGAGTGGAGTCTTTTGGGTTTTCCACATATAGAATGTTTATAGCAGCAATGTCCACAATAGCCAAACTATGGAAAGAACCTAGATGTCCATCAACAGATGAATGGATCAAGAAGATGTGGTATATATACACAATGGAATACTATGCAGCCATCAAAAGAAATGAAATCTTGCCATTTGCGACAACATGGATGGAACTAGAGCGTATTATGCTTAGCGAAATAAGTCAAGCAGAGAAAGACAACTATCATATGATCTCCCTGATATGAGGAAGTGGTGATGCAACATCGAG